>NC_086175.1:84597431-84913969 GCF_023053635.1 Elgaria multicarinata webbii
AACGATTTTGCTGCCTGCTATTTGAATGCTAAATTGTTTCTGTGACGAGAAAAATGACACTATGGAGGATTTATTTTAATGAAGATTTTAATCTCATGAATGCATTATTTTCCACTGTTGTACCCATTTGCAGTGCCTGCTCTCAAACACAGCGATAGTTAATAGCTGATTAGGGCCTTTAAAAAAAACCTCAAGTGTTCTTTTTATGTACATGTGTCCAGGAGAATTTAGGACAGACTGAAAACAATGGTGACGCTTACAATATGCTATGTTGAATCGTACAGCATCAGGAAACACCAACCACTTATTATAAGCTTTGCAATAATATCATACATACAACGGAAGAGTGTACATCTCAAGATACTGCTTACCATCTGTGTAGACTTCTCTGCGCAGATGTCCTTGCTGGTGCTTTTGCTTTTTGGCAGGTCGGACCTTCTGAATGACAGCGGCGCTCATGTTGCTGTCCGTAGAGACAGGACTGGTGGGTCTCGGGCAATGTGAGGCATGATAATGTCTACGGCCTGGAAAGAAATTTGTTGTTACTTATTTTCTTTGAAACAAGAGTTGTCTTCCCATTCTGTATATAAAAAAATATTGTTATATAATTAACATTACTAACTTTATTTAGATTTAATGTTGCATTAGTTTTTTTTTAAAAAAAATCCCAAGACATTATTACCGTATTTCTTCGATTCTAAGACACCATCAATTGTAAGACGCACACTAATTTCAGTACCACCGACAGAGAAAAAGCTTTGATTCTAAGAAAAAATAAACGCACCCGCAATTCTAAGATGCACCCTGTTTTTAGAGGTGTTTATATGGGGGGAAAAGTGTGTCTTAGAATCGAAGAAGTACGGTAACTTGGGAACCTCTCCAGAGCAAGACACATTTAGATCGGTACAAATTGTGCAAGATCATCCCAAGATCTCAAATGTTCAAGAGATGCGCTGAAAACTAGAAGCAGCCACAGATGTAACTTTAGTAGACGGGAATTCAGGTTTTCATATATTCTGGGATTAGGGTTTTATACAATGCTAAAATATTTTAAGTTAGGATGTTACTTTGTAAAGACATATTGAGCTTGAAGAAGTTATTCTGCTGCAGGGTTCTCCAACCTTTTGGGACACTTTTGGAATTTTGAAAAAGTGCCCTGGGCTGCGCATAAATTGGCTGCTGGAGGGGCCAAACACAAAAAATGTTGCGAGTTTCCCCTCTTTTCTGTGTGCATGTACATGAATGTGCTCTCTTTGTGTGTACTTCTCAGTCTCTCTCGGTCTTTTCTTCTCTTTCTGTAGCTACACTTCTCTTCCTCTGTGTTCTCTCCCTCCTCCCATCTGCCATCCTCATGCAAGTGAATGAATGAATTTCTCCATTCATTTGCACAGATCAAGGAGAGGCTGCACTGCTAAAACCCAAGGATCCTGTTGTCCCAAGGGTCCATAGTGGATGTTAGGGATTCTGAGCCCCTTATTCCATTCACTTGAACAGGGAGGGGGAAAGCCCCTCAATCTGGAGTAAATCATAGAATCATAGAATAGTAGAGTTGGAAGGGGCCTACAAGGCCATCGAGTCCAACCCCCTGCTCAATGCAGTAATCCTCCCTAAAGCATACCTGACAGATGGTGGTCCAGCTGCCTCTTGAATGATTCTAGTGTGGGAGAGCCCACAACCTCCCTAGGTAACTGATTCCATTGTCGCACTGCTCTAACAGTCAGGAAGTTTTTCCTGATGTTCAGCTGGAATCTGGCTTCCTTTAACTTGAGCCCATTATTCCATGTCCTGCACTCTGGGAGGATCGAGAAGAGATCCTGGCTCTCCTCTGTGTGACAACCTTTTAAGTATTTGAAGAGTGCTATCATGTCTCCCCTCAATCTTCTCTTCTCCAGGCTAAACATGCCCAGTTCTTTTAGTCTCTCTTCATAGGGCTTTGTTTCCAGACCCTTGATCATCCTGGTTGCCCTCCTCTGAACACGCTCCAGCTTCTGTGCGTCCTTCTTGAATTGTGGAGCCCAGAACTGGACGCAGTACTCTAGATGAGGCCTAACCAGGGCCGAATACAGAGGAACCAGTACCTCACGCTATTTGGAAGCTATACTTCTATTAATGCAGCCCAAAATAGCATTTGCCTTTCTTGCAGCCATATCGCACTGTTGGCTCATATTCAACTTGTGATCTACAACAATTCCAAGATCCTTCTCGTTTGTAGTATTGCTGAGCCAAGTATCCCCCATCTTGTAACTGTGCATTTGGTTTCTATTTCCTAAATGTAGAACTTGGCATTTATCCCTATTAAATTTCATTCTGTTGTTTTCAGCCCAGCACTCCAGCCTATCAAGATCACTTTGAAGTTTGTTTCTGTCTTCCAGGGTATTAGCTATCCCACCCAATTTTGTGTCATCTGCAAATTTGATCAGCGTTCCCTGCACCTCTTCATCCAAATCATTAATAAAAATGTTGAAGAGGACTGAGCCCTGCGGTACCGCACTCATTGCCTCTCCCCAGTTTTTCCATTGGTAAGTACTCTTTGAGTCCGATTCTGTAGCCAACTGTGAATCCACCTAATAGTTGTTCCATCTAGCCCACTTTTAGCTAGTTTAGTGTGTACACAGGATTCACAGAAGCACAGTCCTGGATAAGGACATTTCATAGCTTGCCATAAATCTAACAGAAATCTCTGATGACTATGAACAAACCTCACCTCCCACAGCATCCTGCATTTGACGCCTTGCTACTTTAAGACCAGCATATTCCGCTGCTGCTGCAACAGCCTGTGCAAAATCTGCATCTGTAAAAAAGGATCCATCTGAGGAGCTAACACTAGACCGTCCACTTGAGATGTTGTCATCTTCAGAGGCTGAACCCCATCCATTGATCATGGAACCTGTCACAGAACTCTCCAGATCTCCCACACTTGAGGCAGGGGTCTGCTCAAGGCCACGCAAAAGAAGCCTTCTGTTTTGCATCTTGGCAACTTCTAGGTCCACTTCATCCTCTTCTTCTGGTGCATCAGTATCCATGTCTGATACAAGAGGTCCCGAAATGTAACCATAGGTATGTGGTGGAGAAATAGGCCTGGGGGGTGGAGGAGGACTCACAGGTTGACGCCTGTGAGCAAAGAAATAATTAAAAATTGTTATATAATACATATGAACAACTTCATTATTTGATATTTTATTTTTTGTCATTGGAAACGGTTGACAACAATACAAAGGAAAAAGTAATTCACCTCCATTAACTACTGTGTTGAAATTTGTTGATTCCTGTACTAATGTTGTTCCCCGCCTCGATCCAAAGGGAGAGGAGGGTAAGAAATAAATAAATATATTATTATTATTATTGATATGAATGAGTTCAATGTTTTCAAAATCTTTGGTTTATCAAATAGCTACTCCAATAAGTTAACAACTGAAGGAGCTTGACATTTTGTTAGCATTGTTCCAAACAGAAAAGAATTACATTGGAGAATGCTCTTAAAGAAAGGTTGGAAATTACAGCTGGTTCAAAATATGGCTGCTAGGATTCTAAATGATGCAGCCAGTTGGAAACATGTCTCCTGTTCTAAAAGAACTGAACTGCCTGCTTGTGCATTTCTGAGCCCAATTCAAGATGTTGGTGCTGACCTTTAGAGCCCTGCTTGGTTTGGAATTCAATTACCTTAAGGAACGACTACTCACATCAATCTACCTGGATTAAGATCTTGTCCTAAGGCCCATCTCTGGATATATCCACCATCAGAGAAGGTAGATTGTGAACAAGGAGAAGGCTTTTTCAGTGGTGGCACTACAGTTGTGAAACTCCCTCCACAAAGAAGTTTGCCTGATCCCTATACTTAAGATACCAGGGGAAAAAATCCTTGTTATTCTTTTCAGAGATGGTGGTGGGACGGGGGTGAGTGGGTTGAAACAACATTCAGAGTGCATTTTTCCATTGGAGGAAAGGCTCATTGCTCCTGTTCTGTCATTGCTGGATCCCTCTTCTATCTGCTACTCACTCCCCATTCCCCAGGGAGTGGCCTTTTTGCACTGGAGAGAGAGGGGGTAGCAAGTTGAGAAGATCAAGTTGAGTGCACACACAGTCAGGCAGGGGCTGTGCCAGACTCAAGTCTGCTTGTTATTATTTGAGCAACACTGACTGGATACTGCTTTGAATGTTTGCTACATCTCTAAGAACTTAAGAGGAACCCTGATGGATCAACACAAAGATCCACCTTGTCCAGGACTTCGTTCCTCACAGTGGTCAATCAGATGCTTCCAGGAAGACCACAGTCAGGGCATGAGGGCAACAACCTTTCCATACTGTTGCCTCCCAGCAAATGGTATTCAGAGGCTTGCTGCCTAAAAATCCAGATCTTCAATATAGTCATCATGATCAATATCTAATTTGTTATTGATTTAGCCAAGAACTATATACTCCAGTATCTTTAAAAATATTTATTTGACCTGAAAAGTCACATATTATCTTTGAAAACCAAGGTATGATTTTTTAAAAAACATTTGTGTTATAGTTTATCAAGTGTTTAACGTTATCTGTCTTTGCTACCTTTAGAGTAAAAAAAAATCTTGCAATTCTGAATGTAAGAATATCCTTGCTGGATAAGAACAAAAGATCCATCTAATCCAGACCCCAAAGTCCAGCAGCAAGACATAACATTAAAAGGACCATAATGACACATTATTATAGCTTGTACGTCTTTGGTCTTCTAACCTAATGTGTTCAACTCATGTAAGAAGTTTTTGTTTGTTTTTTACATTTTAGTTATTTATTAGTCCTTTATATAATTGCCCAATGGGGGAAAAGAAATAGTGGGATCTGATAGGGATCTGTATTGGGACCAATGCTTTTCAATTTGTTCATAAATGATCTGGAATTAGGAGCATGCAGTGAAGTGGCCAAGTTTGATGATGACACCAAATTATTTAGGGTGGTTAAAACAAAAAGGGATTGTGAGGAGCTCCAAAAAGACCTTTCCAAACTGATAGAGTGGGCATCCAAATGGCAGATGCGGTTCAATGTAAGCAAGTGTAAAGTGATGCACCTTGGGACAAAAACAACAACTTTAAGTATAACCTGATGTGATCTGAGCTAGCGGTGATCAACCAAGAAAGAGATCTTGGGATTGACAATGTCAACCCAGTGTGCAACTGCTGTAAAAAACACAAATCCTATTAGAAACAAAATTGAGAATAAAACTGCAAATATCATACTGCCTTTATACAAATCTATGGTGCAACCACAGTTAGAATACTGTTTATAGTTCTGGTCACCATACCTAAAAAAAGTATTGTAGAGCTGCCAAAACTGCAGAAAAATCAAGGGGCTCAGAGGGGAGTTAATTTCATAGGCTACTGCAGAGAAGTCCTGTTTCTGTGACACTGCCAAATGGAAATCCATAGGCTGTGGCATGGACAACAGGACCTCACCTGAAGATCACAGTGGCCTTGGTGGTTGCTATCAGGGCAGATGTTCCTTCAAGTAACCCGTCCTGAGTTTTATAGGGCTTTGTATACTACTACCAACACCTTACACCTATCTTGGTAGCAGACTTGTAAACAGGGTAGATCCTTTAGCCTAGATCTAATATGTATGCAGCAAGCTACTCCAGTTAGTAACCTAGCCACTACATTCTGCAATAGCTGCAGCTTCCAAACCAACTTTAAGGGCAGCCTCACATAGAGGGCATTACAGCTATCTAATCTTGACGTAACCAACATATGGATCACAGTGGCCAGACTATCCCTGTCCAGGAATGGATGCAGGTGTTCTGAATTTGTTTCTGAACATTACTAAATAAAGTTACTTTTGAACATATTTAGCTAATGTACCTCCGATCTTGTGGGTGTTGCAAGTGGCCTATTTCCTCCTGGCAATCTTGTAGCATAGGCTGGAGTTCTTCTTGCGGGGAAGGAGTTAATGTGGCAGTAGACTGATGGCTGTAGGACACTGCTGCTGGAGATGAGGCTGCTCCTCGAACTGGTGGTGTGGGGCCTCGTTCATCTTCTTCCTCTTCCTCCAGTTCATCCTGCTGTAGATACATTCTTGCTGGTGGTACTGGACATGGGATTTCCTGGTCATAGCTAAGAATTAATTTAAGAATATAAATATAGAACGCATTAACATATGTTTGGGATTAATTCTTTCCTTTCAAATCCTTTGATTCAGTTAATTAAGTGAATTTAGACCATTGTTTTGGTAAAATATTTAGTTATGAATCCTGTTTTATCTTACCTTTCGTTTACAGATAAACTGTATTCTTCACTATTACTATGGGGGGGAGGATGTACAGGGGGAGGTGGAAGTAGGTCTGCCCAATTCATACCAGCCTGCTTTGACGCCTTAGGGGTTCTAGCACCTTTCTTGTGTCCTTGACTCCCTATGAAGAAATATATTTATTTCATTATACCGCAGCCCCTGGAATACATTGTTGATCAGTCCTTTAAAGTACAATCTTCTAAGAGATTTAATCACATGACTAGGTGTTAATTGGATGAGTATTCACATGTTTAGGTCACTCAGAAAGAACATTCAATATTTCAGACTGAGCTTACTATGGATTTTGGCTTCTGCTCAACTCAGTAAGCCTCTGAATATTTAAAATGTTACAGAAACTGACAATATACATAATTCAAGAATTTTTTTCAGTCCAAGTGAGCTTTTAAACATATTTTATACATATTTTGCTATAGTACATTTTAACAAAGAAATATGCACAGACACACACACACTGCTCATAACTTGAAATAATAAATGGCTAAAACACTTTAAAGTCATAAATGAACTTTACGAGCAATATAATTAAAGCAACTTTCCTACAGTTATTAATTGCATTATAGATTATCATCTAAAACAAATGAGCTGTAGTTATATTTTCCAAAGTATCTTTCTGTTATTTAATTACTGGTGCCTAATACACAATATGATAAAGATACAATCTACTAAAGTTCCACTGTTGAATTAAGTCAATGAATATATGTAATTTGTACTTGTCCACTGAAATGTTTTAGGCACAATGAAATTACTAAATTTATTCCAAATGGCAGGTGCAGTTGAAAATAATTACTGGAAGAACTAAAATAACCCACAATAAAAGCAGCAGATGAAAGTATGGCATAAATGCTTTCAACTACTCTTCATGGGAAATTATGGTTTACAGTAGAATGGTACAAGGTTTAGCCATTTGAGCAGCTTTGGAAAAAAGACCAATTATTCAGGTACTATTGCATTTGGAGTGGAAATTTGACATGAGATGTAATCAGAACCAGCACTTGAAAGACACTGCTGATTTGTATACTTCCAAGCATGCTAAACTATTTTAAATTCCAACAGTGGAGAATATTTTGAAAGCCTTTATTATTTTATGTGAAGATTTTAGCCTACTCTTTAGGCTCTTACAAAGATCAATAATAAAACAGTTCTTCCCTTTAGGCTTATAATCTAAAAGACACAACACAAAAAGAAAAATGATTGTGAAGGAGGAGGAATGAAACAAACTCAGGCTTTACTTATCCTAATGCACATGCTTCTGAGTTTGCACTGGGGCTTCTGCAATGTCTTCTCAGTGCAGATTCTCTCAGTACATTGCATCTCATTTCTGGGAGAGTCTTTTACCACAGTATAAGGCTGTGGTAGGAAGAGGGTTCTCTGGCCCTGAGGGCCACACTGTGTACCTTTTCGGGTGGCAGGGGCTGCCTATGCGCATCTACAGCCACATACAACACAGAGAGATCCACACAATACTCACACTGTGCTTATCTTGTATACATTCTAATATTAAAAAAAACCTTCAGTTCAAGATTGGGGCGGGCAACTTGTGCTGCATTCCCTTGGAGGCAATCTGTCAAGGGCCCAGGGTCCCCTTATGCTCCCCATAACATAAATTACTCCCCCTTCATATATATCCACTCACGTCTTCCCCAACTCACTCACACAGTCACTTTTGTTCTCTTCACTCACTCTCACACTCCTACTTACTCATAGTTTTAACTGTTTCCTTCCCTCTATTGCTGTTGTAAAAAGTTAACACTCTAGGAATGGACTTTATGGTTCTTGCCATAGAAGTCTAGTTCCTAGAGTGTCACAGGAAGCAGCCGGAAATGTTGAACACCTTCCTAGACTGTCCTTTGTCCCTTTTTATGGTTGCGACAAATGCAGGAGGTGTCGGGGCCACACTTTTTGCATCCATGACATATTATATTAACCTCCCTTAGAAGCCAGGATTTTGGACAATCTTTTGAACAATCCAAGCATCTGTTGGCCTCTCTGTAATTAAACCCACAATAGAACTTTGAAACATAGTATGACGTCACTTTAAATATCAAAATTACAGCTGTGCCAAAATTTCAAGAAAAAAAACATTTTTGGTCTGAAAAAGAGGCTTTCAGGAGCCATGAAATCTTTATCAAGTCCCTCCAAATTTATTTTTGATTGCTGAGCAGACAATCAATTTTATCTATGGTAAATGAAGCCCTCACACTGACCTTACAGTGAATGGTAGAGGTAAAAAATGATTGTGTGAGTCCCCAGTTGCCTTAGCAACTGAGCTGCTACTCCATGACTTGCCATGCTGCACTGGTGGGCTACTGAACTGCCATGTAGTATGGAAACACATAATTAAGGAGATCATCATGCCAAATAAGACTTCTGCACATACTGGAACAGGAACTGCATCAGGAATTAGACCCATCTGTTGGTTGCCTGAGCAATGGGCCAAAGCATTCCCACTGTGACAAGCATGATGTGCTTATTTATTTATTTATTTATTACATTTTTATACTGCCCAATAGCCGAAGCTCTCTGGGCGGTTCACAAAAATTAAAACCATAATAAAACAACCAACAGGTTAAAAGCACAAATACAAAATACAGTATAAAAAGCACAACCAGGATAAAACCATGCAGCAAAATTGATATAAGATTAAAATACAGAGTTAAAACAGTAAAATTTAAATTTAAGTTCAAATTAAGTGTTAAAATACTGAGTGAATAAAAAGGTCTTCAGCTGGAGACGAAAGGAGTACAGTGTAGGCGCCAGGCGGACCTCTCTGGGGAGCTCATTCCACAACCGGGGTGCCACAGCAGAGAAGGCCCTCCTCCTGGTAGCCACCTGTCTCACTTCCTTTGGCAGGGGCTCACGGAGAAGGGCCCCTGTAGATGATCTTAAGGTCCGGGCAGGTACATATGGGAGGAGGCGTTCCTTCAAATAACCTGGCCCCAAACCGTTTAGGGCTTTAAATGTCAATACCAGCACTTTGAATCGGGCTCGGACCTGGACTGGCAGCCAATGAAGTTGTAAAAGGACTGGCGTAATGTGATCTCGCCGACCAGACCCTGTTAGTAAACGGGCTGCCCTGTTTTGTACCAGTTGAAGCTTCCAGACCGTTTTCAAAGGCAGCCCCACGTATAACGCATTGCAGTAATCCAAACGAGAGGTTATCAGAGCATGGATAACTGTAGCTAGGCTCTGTCCAGATAAGGGCGTAGTTGGTATATAAACCTAAGCTGATAAAAGGTGCTTTGTACCTTGTCCTTAAATCACCCCTCCAGATGGGAGGTGGGGAATTTTTGTGAAATTCTGAGTACAGTTGTGGCTTAGCTTTATTCAAAACTTCAGAGAAATTTGCAAATAGTTGGCATCATATTACAGCGTTAGCCCACCAATGTATGATAACAGCATGGCATAGCATTTTCTCAAGTATTATTGAAGGTCTCATATTTTCCAAAATGTGCTCTAGACTCATACTCACCAGACGTACTGCTTCCTCGATCTGAACTATTGTAAGATCCTCCTGTATTCTGATCATAGGCTTGGTTGTATGGGATGGTTGGAGCATTATCGTTTACTCTGTAATCTGTAGGTTTAATAAAACAAGATTAGATTTCTCTGAAATATGTAGTCATCTATGCACTTCCAAGTTACCAGAATGCAGACTAGTATTTCTGCAAAAAAGAAATAAAGAAAAGAGAAGAATGGCTCTGCCTGCTCTAATTTAAATGTTCATTCCTTTTATCAGGAAATTTAAGAGAAGTTGTGTGTGTGAAGTACATGGTCTTACTAAGAATGAAACTCAAGATCATGAAGACCATTAGCCCAGGATGCAAGCCCCAGAAGGGCTCAACTCATGCTATTTTCCTCCAGGTCAGGGAAGGGGGAGAGTCACATGCCATAACTTTTTAATCATTCACAAATACCAACTAATGTTCGGCTGAACATGCAAAAGACAAGAAAAAAAGGTAAATTCAAGCTTAAGCTTGCAAATGTTTAAATACTTCAAGATAGTTGTGAGCAGTGCTTGGAATTTTCAAATTGAATGGCGGCATACAATTGTCTAAATAAAAATATAAATAACAATTAAACATAGTGGGTGTTAAGGAACAAGAAAGGGAGGAAACTACCCATAGCTTGGAATAAATAAATGTTCCATCTAGCTAATTATATATTCCTGCTTCTTTCTACATATGTGTATATGTACTGCATAGGATGTTTTCTTAGCCCTCTCCATAGGGCGGGATAAAAATCCTATAACTAAATAATGTATAATAAATAAGGATAATGAATGTAGCAAGCCTACACTTCAGAGGAATTCTGTTGTACGAGACATGCTTCCTCATTAGATGCATTGGCAATGACAGCGAGAGTTATATTGTCTCCCTAGACCTTTTGATACATGTTTAATTAAATTATAGTTATATATATTATTAACCCAAGATTTGAAAAACCTATCTTACTTTCACAGAGATAAAATATTAATCAGATAAAATAATGCATTTTTACTGAAGAATATTTGTAATGTTCAGGAATGTTACCAGGAACTGACTTTCATTTCATGGAGCAAATAAAAGGAAGTCATAAACAGAGCCATTGGACGTGAAATAGGAATGATGGAGCACAGCGCAGAACTCATCAAAATGGTTATTTCTTGTTACACAGGCTAGAGGTAAATTGGCAGAAAGATAATTTTGGCTCAGAAAGTAAGAACACACACACACACACATAAATATATGCATAGAGAATTCAGTTCATATTTGTTGTAAGTACTCTTAATGATAGAGTAAAGAACAGAAAAAAGGAAAAGAGGTCAAAAGGATAAATCCCACCACATAAGAATATTTTGTCTTAACATTTGCTCAGTCCTCTTACATTACATTGTTCTGCATGCCGCATCTGTTTACATATAGGATAAACAGCAAATCAGCCTCTACAATATATATATAGAATTGTATCCAGGCAATGATTTAATCATGGTATTCTACAGTACAGATATATAGCTATAACACATTGATATGCATATCTATGTCTATACAACATGGGCACACAAACACACACACACACACAATGTATAATACACATATGCATGTATATACAAACACCTCAATCTCTATTTTAATTAATTAAAAGCAATTTCTTCCTGGATTGAAAATCTATGTTCTAAGACAGAACAAATCCCATAAAACATACATTAAAATGCAAGGCAAAAATATAATTAACAACTGTCTCTGCTATAACCATCAGCTATACATTCATGTCAGATTTATGTGACCTCTGAACCATTCTATGGATAAGTAGGTCAGGTAGTAAATAGATTGAATCAACCTTTTGTAATGGAACATGTCCTTTACCTTTTCAATATTACTAGTTGACCATGAGAGCTACAACAATGTGTTCAGAAAGTTCAAAGAGAACAGGGCCAGCTCTTAGACTACCATTTTGCAAATCAGGTTATTAAAGTAAACTGCATGGTAGCCAAAGGATATCTTACACACTACATTAGAGAAATTGGTAAGAACAGAAAGCACATTCTGATGTTTCAAGTTAACACAGGTTTCATTTTCAGCTTTAACTTGAAACATCAGATCTAGAGCAACAATTTTAGTCCAGAACTGAAAGGAATAGGGTGAATGCAAAGAATAATCAGATCAATCTGCTTCCACCTTTAACATCAACCATAATACAATCCTGCAGATTTTTATATGCAACATTCCAGTCATTTACAGGGAAGTGTAGGTTTAATTAGCCTCTATTCACCATTAGAAGAATAGGATGACCTATTTTAAAATTTGAGTGCAACGCCTGTACCTTACATCTGCTTTATGAATTAAAGATGCAGCCTTAGTACCAACCAATCACTCATTTGTTATTATTAAATTTAAATTAAGCTCAAAGCCATATGAAAATATATTTTATTTAATTCTCTTTTAAGATACAGCTGCTTATTTTGTTAGAATAAATTCAATCTTAGAAGATTATTGTAGTGCTAATTAACTCTTTGACACTGTTAATTAGAAATTTATAAATCTACAAAGGAACGTAGATTGCACTGCAGTGCTTGGTTCATCCTGACAAGTTCTACACTCCAGTAACCAATTATCGGATCCGGAGATGGTCTAAATCACTCTGGACAGACTAAAATACATGTAGCCCTTTTTGTTTACACAAGCTGAGAACCTGAAAGTAAAGACTTAACAATTCTCCAGCATATACTGTGGGGAGAGAATACTAAAAGTGATTTACCTTTGTTTAATTTGTTTTGTTCCATAATGTTGTACTGAATTGGTGGAATTTCTTGCTTCTGCTGTGGAGATGGCTTCCAGTGTTTTTCATTTGAATCGCCACTGCTGCTGTTAACATTATTGCTGATGTTTGACTGGATGAGCTGAGTAGTGGCATAAGGTGTAGGCTGCCCTGGTTGGTTGACAAATCTTCCATCTTTTAAGTTTGGGCTATTGAAAGTTTTCATTTCATTGATTTTGTTGCTTAAGTCCACATCACCATAAACTGTTGACTCAGGTAGCATCAGGTTTGTTTGCTTGTTCTCCAGCTGATTGTTGTAATTTGCTATACAATCAGCTATCCACAGCAGGAAGGAAAAAAGGAGGAAATTATGTTCATTTTTATGGGTTATTGGATGTTAAATGCTTTGGGGTTCTGAAACTGAAATTTATTTATAACAATACAACCACAGTGAATAGAAATTAGATTATATCTGAGCTGTAGTAAAGGGACAATTTAGTTTTGTGGCTCTAAAGCTATATGGTATCTTTCCTTTTTTCCAGGGAAGTGATGTTCTTCCTCTCCCAAGGCCTTTGATGGCAGCACCTGCTTACTGATCTTAAATTTGGAGCTACATACAGTTTATTGGGGTTGTATCCTGTGTTAATCTAACAGCCCAATTCATTTCAATGGTTCTTCTAAGTAGGACTAACTGTGGGTACAACCCTTTGACTAAGGGATATTTATACTCCTGTAGCACAATATTGTATATTCAAGATCCATAAATGGAAGTGATTTTGTGATTCAGCCAGCATTTCACTCCATAAATCAAACTAAAGGTTTCTCAGAACAAAATGTGAATGTGTCTAGTTCTGGGGATAGTAGCTCGCAAACTAGAAGAAATGAGGCATAGACTAGTTTGTGGGGAATCTCTGCAAAAATGCAGGAGTATATTAGTATGCCAGGAGTATATGTCTGGCATCCCAGTTCTACAGTACTCAAAAAGCCTTCAAGACAGTTAAATTTCTCATTATCATACTTATGCAAGAATCAAAAATGCTCAGAGGATCTAGAACAGGGGGTCCCCAAACTTTTTGGCCCCAAGGGCACATGTGGGAATTTGAAAAAATTGCTTTGGGCACCAGCTTGCATGATGAATTTGGCTAATCACATAATGACTGCCATGGGGGCCTGGCTAATCTAGAGGTGGTGATGGAGAAAAGAAATAGTGAGGCTGGGAGGGAGAGGGAAATGAAAAGAATTGCTTCCTGGCTTGTCCAATCTTCTGTCCACACAGACCTTGACCCTTCGCACTCTCTTTCTCCACTCTCAGCCTCTAATGTTGCTATCTATCTTACCCATCATCTTTCCTCACTGTTTCTCTTCCTTCCCCATCCCTAGCCATTTCCCTCTCACTTCCTAGCTCCTAGTCTTGCTCTTTCTTTCCCACTCAGCCCTTTGTCTTACTGTTTCTTTCTACTCCCAGCTTTTAGCCTCGCTTTTTCTCCACCCTCCATCTCTTTACCTCAGTTTCCACCCCTCCTACCCCTTTGCCTTGCTTTCTCTTCCTGACCGCTGAACAGCTGATCACTGGCAGGTTCAGGAACAGGAAGGAGAACCTTGCACCCTAACATTTTCCAGGTTTTTTTAAATAAAAAAATATTGAAGGGAAAGAGAGTGAAGAGCTTTAGGAGTGCCATAGCAGGCGCCCATAGGCACCATGTTGGGGACCCATTGATCTAGAATATGTGTATGTGCCATGGGACAAAGTAGCATAACAAATGGTAAAAGGATAACTTTGGGCAGAGTAGTATGCCTGAACATGGTATAAATAAGCAGGAAGCAATACATATTAATTTCAAAGAAAGTCCTTTTAGTAATAAATAACATTTACCTGGCCGACTATACGTAGTGAGGTTGCTATCACTGTTTCCATTGCCTGATGTACAACAATTAATAGAGCAGTCATTGTGATTATTCCCAGTATTAGGCCACGTATCTGCAAGCCACGGCTGAGTAGCAGGTTCATTGATGTTTAAAAGACCTGGCCTTAAAAACACAAAGTTAATGATTATCAAAAGTTGTACTTTAAAACATGACTGCCCCATACATTAAAAATAAAATAAAAAGTAAATATTTTTTTAAAAATAAAAGTTGGATTGCTGAATGGAGTTTAGCTGCTGAAAGGAGTGATTTAAAGTAGCACCCATTTGTCTGCTATAAGAGTCCCTCCCTATTGCTGATGATATGCTGGTGAAGCCGTGTTCTGAGTCCCTTCATTGCATGTTGTAAAAACTCTTTGACTGGGTTCAGAAAACATGATAACCAATGGTGGTTCAAATAGTTAACAGTTGGTTATTTAACCCACCATGGGTTATTTGTGTTGTGTGAAGTAGGGATTTCTCAGTGATGCTCTTGCAGGTTTGGTGCTGGCTCCATATGGTCAGGTCATCCTTTATACATTATGTTGTTGTTGTTTATTCATTCAGTCGTTTCCGACTCTTCATGACTTCATGGACCAGCCCACGCCAGAGCTTTCTGTCGGCTGTCGCCACCCCCAGCTTCCCCAAGGTCCCTAGCATCAGCCTCTTCTCCAGGGTATCCTGTCTTCTCATTATGTGGCCAAAGTACTTCAGTTTTGCCTTTACTACCATTCCCTCAAGTGAGCAGTCTGGCTTTATTTCCTGGAGTATGGACTGGTTTGATCTTCTTGCAGTCCAAGGCACTCTCAGAATTTTCCTCCAACACCACAGTTCAAAAGCATCTATCTTCCTTCGCTCAGCCTTCCTTATGGTCCAGCTCTCGCAGCCATAGGTTACTACGGGGAATACCATTGCTTTAACTATGCGGACCTTTGTTGTCAGTGTGGTGTTTCTGCTCTTAACTATTTTATCAAGATTTGTCATTGCTCTCCTCCCAAGAAGTAAACGTCTTCTGATTTCCTGGCTGCAGTCAGCGTCTGCAGTAATCTTTGCACCCAGAAATACAAAGTCTGTCACTGCCTCCACGTTTTCTCCCTCTATTTGCCAGTTATCAATCAAGCTGGTTGCCATAATCTTGGTTTTTTTGAGGTTTAACTGCAACCCGGCTTTTGCACTTTCTTCTTTCACCTTTGTCATAAGGCTCCTCAGCTCCTCCTCGCTTTCAGCCATCAAAGTGGTGTCATCTGCATATCTGAGGTTGTTAATGTTTCTTCCTGCGATTTTAACTCCAGCCTTGGATTCGTCAAGCCCAGCACATCGCATGATGTGTTCTGCATACAAGTTGAATAGATAAGGTGAGAGTATACAACCCTGCCATACTCCTTTCCCAACCTTAAACCAGTCCGTTGTTCCGTGGTCTGTTCTTACCGTTGCTACTTGTTCGTTATACAGATTCCTCAGGAGGCAGACAAGATGACTTGGTATCCCCATACCACCAAGAACTTGCCACAGTTTGTTATGATCCACACAGTCAAAGGCTTTAGAATAGTCGATAAAACAGAAATAGATGTTTTTCTGGAACTCCCTGGCTTTCTCCATTATCCAGCGGATATTGGCAATTTGGTCTCTAGTTCCTCTGCCTTTTCTAAACCCAGCTTGTACATCTGGCAATTCTCGCTCCATGAATTGCTGGAGTCTACCTTGCAGGATCTTGAGCATTACCTTGCTGGCATGTGAAATAAGTGCCACTGTACGATAGTTGGAGCATTCTTTAGTGTTTCCCTTTTTTGGTATGGGGATATAAGTTGATTTTTTCCAGTCTGATGGCCATTCTTGTGTTTTCCAGATTTGCTGGCATATGGCATGCATCACCTTGACAGCATCATCTTGCAATATTTTAAACAGTTCAGCTGGGATACCGTCGTCTCCTGCTGCCTTGTTATTAGCAATGCTTCTTAAGGCCCATTCGACCTCACTCTTCAGGATGTCTGGCTCTAACTCACTGGCCACACCGTCTGAGCTATCCCCGATATTATTATCCTTCCTATACAGATCTTCCGTATATTCTTGCCACCTTTTCTTGATCTCTTCTGTTTCTGTTAGGTCCTTGCCATCTTTGTTTTTGATCATACCCATTTTTGCCTGGAATTTACCTCCGATGTTACTAATTTTCTGGAAGAGGTCTCTTGTCCTTCCTATTCTATTGTCTTCTTCCACTTCCGCACATTGCTTGTTTAAAAATAATTCCTTATCTCTTCTGGCTAACCTGTGGAATTTTGCATTTAATTGGGCATATCTCCCCCTATCACTGTTGCCTTTTGCTTTCCTTCTTTCTTGGGCTACTTCCAGTGTCTCAGCAGACAGCCATCTTGCCTTCTTGGTTTTCTTTTTCTTTGGGATGTTTTTTGTTGCCACCTCTTGGACAATGTTGCGAACTTCTGTCCATAGTTCTTCCGGGACCCTATCTACTAAATCTAGTCCCTTAAATCTGTTCTTCACTTCCACTGCATATTCATTAGGAATATTAGTGAGCTCATATCTAACTGATCTGTGGGTCTTCCCTATTCTCTTTAGTTTGATTCTAAATTGTGCAATAAGAAGTTCGTGATCTGAACTACAGTCAGCTCCAGGTCTTGTTTTTACTGTCTGTATAGATGTCCGCCACCTTTGGCTGCAAAGGATGTAGTCAATCTGATTTCGGTGTCGGCCATCTGGTGAAGTCCATGTATAAAGCCGTCTTTTTGGTTGTTGGAAGAGAGTGTTTGCTATGCACAGTGAGTTGTCCTGGCAGAATTCTATCAGCCTATGTCCCGCTTCACTTTGTTCTCCTAGACCATGCTTACCTGTAATTCCAGATGTCATTTGACTGCCCACCTTAGCGTTCCAGTCTCCTGTAACGAAAATAACATCTCTTTTTGGTGTATTATCCAGTAGGTGCTGCAGATCCTCATAGAACTGATCTACTTCTGCTTCTTCAGCATCTGTGGTTGGGGCATAAATTTGGATCACTGTGATGTTAAATGGCTTACCCTGAATTCGAATTGAGATCATTCTATCGTTTTTTGGATTGTATCCAAGCACTGCTTTAGCCACTTTATTATTAATTATGAAGGCTACTCCGTTTCTTCTGTGATCCTCTTGTCCACAGTAGTAGATCTGGTGGTGATCTGATGTGAAGTGGCCCATTCCAGTCCATTTCAGTTCGCTGACACCCAATATATCTATATTTAATCTTGACATCTCGCCAATAACCACGTCCAATTTGCCCTGGCTCATAGATCTTACATTCCAGGTTCCTATGGTGTGTTGACCTTTAGAACATCAGATTCGTCGTTCACCACCAGCACCGTCGGCCGTTAGCCGTCCTTTCGGCTTTGAGCTAGCTGCGTCATCACGTCTGGGGCTAGTTGAACTTATCCTCTGTTCCTCCCCAGTAGCATTTTGACCATCTTCCGACCTGGGGGTCCTATCTTCCGATAGTATACCGACATATCTCTGGTTGTACTGATCCATTTAGTTTTCACGGCAAGAGTACTGGGGTGGGTTGCCATTACCTTCCCCAGGGATCGTATTTAGTCTGACCTCTCTGCCATGACCTTCCCGTCTTGGGTGTCCCTTCACGGTTTAGCTCATGGCATCCTTGAGGTGCTCAAGCTCCAGCACCACGACAAGGTAACGATCTCCTTTCACAATTTTCCCCTCAAGCATTTTAAAATGAATTATTAAAATGTATATATACTATTTTCACATCTTTTACTATTTTTCTAGTGTTGTATTATTTCTTATGCTTTGGTTTTTAAAAATTGTACTTTTCTTTTGCACTGTGAGATGAATAAAATTAATATATTTTATAAACAAAATAAATTAATATAATATGTGTATCAGCCCACAATTGCAGCAGTGCATACTTTCCCATGCCTTAAACAGTTTCATTTTTAGTTATCTCCAGACATTATATTCGTTAAACATAATCTTCAACAAGGACTTGCCTATGTTGTGCTCATCTTTTCTCTGAACTCTTCCTTGCCCTGATTATTCAATCTGTTCAGTGATAATACTACTATTTTTGAAGCCTTCATATTTTTTTTATTCCTGTCCTTTCTGTGTTCCCCTTAACCTGCCAGATCATGTCATTTGTCCCTATAGAATACTGCAAAAATCTACCCATTCTCTTTTTGCTCTTGGCTAAAATGAATGTAGCCCATGCTCTGTTCATCTCTCACCTTGACTAATGCAAACATCTATCCTCTTGCCTAACTAAAAGCAGTTTGTGGTTAACAATGTAGGCCTTAAAGTAAGTGGAAGTAAGTAGTTAAAGCTAAAAGGCAGTTCTGCAAGTAATGATGCAGATATGTACTTGATAAAACTAACTGAAAATTGGCATGCTATAAATGAAAATATTAGCCACCAAATCTAAAATATAGATGTTCACAATCATAATAATTTCAACCCCCTTATATTGCAAATTGAAATGCATCAGCAACTACTTGCAAAAGATCCAGTACACAACTGACAAAAGCTTAAAAGATTCAGAATGGTTGTTGTTGTTTAGTTTCCACTCTATACATTCCTTTTTCCCATTTAACAAAGATGCTTCTGCTGCATGATTTACCATCAGGATAACGAATTAAACAGATAACTAGGCACTTACATTCCTTTGGGATTTATTTGCTCATATAAATGTGAAGTGAATACTATTATGCAAAGGAACGAATAATAGACTATAACATGAAGCAAAAGTAAATAATCTCTCACGGTAGCAGAATGAAATCTTTAAAACTGAATGTAAACCATCTCTCTTGACCCATTTGTACCTACTGTACTATCTCTTTCTGTGTACTTCTATATCCCTTCCTGTAAGAAATATAAAAACAACTTCTTACAGGCAAATGCTCACTGTGAGTCCCATAGTTCTAGCTACAAGGGCATGACTAGTAAGCATATACTGCAGAGCACAAAAGCTATTTATAACTTATTTCTCCGCGGGAAGGGAAATGGTATACCATGGCATTTGAGACAGCAAGCCATCTCTTGTGGTTATCTGTAAAAGCTATGCCATGTCTGATTTTCCTCCCTGAAGAAACTAGAATTCACCTGTATAAAATGCAAACTGTAGGAATAAGGTTAAAGGACAGGAAAAGCAACTTTCTAAATTCATCAGATCAGGGAAAGAAAGAGTTTATGGACACACGTCAGACAACACCATTGCTCAAACAGCAAGTGACATGAAAACTTGACAAGACAAAATTTACAAGAGGAAGAGAAGGAAGGAGGTATCTGCCACAAAGTGTTCACAGGATATTCATGAAGCATTTTGTGCAACTGGCCATGGAAAACCATTTCCAGTTACCTCCCATGGAGAGTATTCCTAATTTTAATTTCTAATTGATTTAGCTGGCACTAAATCAATATTAGGTAGTAGCAAAAAGAGGAGGGAGGGCTTTCATTTCCCAAAGGATGAAAGGACTCCATCCACTACAACCAAAAGGCAAATAGAATAGGATAGAGGGTTGGTGGCAGGCTATTAACGGAGAGAGAGGCATTCATCTTCCAGACAGACATAGATCCTGAGGAGGGTCTGTCTACTTGGAAAACAAATCTAGGCACCATTGGTTGTGGCATTCGTGGATTAGATGCAAAGGTCTGCTGTTTAGTGTGTGTTGTTATGGAAGGACTATGGGAAAGCTGAAGAGAGAGCGAATAGCTAAGGCCTGAATATTAAGCTATTCTTTCTCATGGCTCATGACGATCAGTGTAGGGAGCAGGTGGCTGTACTTTGCCAGGAAGCTGTCCTAAGATCTGCCAGAGAAAGGTTATACAAGCAGGCTGAAAATCCCAGTTAAAAGGTCCAACAGCCAGAAATACAGGAGGAGGAGCTTTAGTGACTGAGAATGATTGTACCCTAGAGCTGGACCTTTTTGTGAGGGTATTTGGCTGAAATGGAGGTTTAGGGAATTTAGCCAGAGGTAAAAGAAGTCATTAAAACACTGTAGTAGCAACAGTGTCTTTTGAGTCCTTAAGAATTGTCAGCAAGCCGACTTTTGAAAAAAATCGAAGTAAATATTACTATCCCCTTATGTACAAAACATCTCTTTAATAAAACAATAGTTCATCTTGTCTTTAGTGTTGGTGCCCATCTCACATGTAAGCCTCTGATACCAGACTTTTATTTATTTATTTATTTATTTATTTATTACATTTATATACCGCCCAGTAGCCGGAGCTCTCTGGGCGGTTCACAAAAATTAAAAACATTCAAAGTATAAAACAACAGTATAAAACCATAGTATAAAATACAATATAAAAGCTCAACCAGATAAAAACAGCAATTACAAATTTAAAACACCAAATTAAAAATTATTTATAGACTGTTAAAATGCTGGGAGAATAAAAAGGTAGGTGCCAAGCAAACCTCCTTAGGGAGCTCATTCCACAGCCGGGGTACCACAGCAGAGAAGGCACAACTTCTAGGAGGTTTTAAAGCATTTTAAGAGGATTTGTGGCAGCGGAAAGGATTAGCTTGGGGAACCCTGAGTTAAATTGGCAGAGAGTTCCTTAGGCTCTGAAATATAAATAAGAGCCACCATAACTGGTGTTTCTTACTGTAGGAGCAGTTTCCCCATAGCTGGTAGCAGTGCTGGGAAATGAGATCCCCCCAATGGCTTTGCCAAAATGGGATAATTCTATGTTTTTAGGGGGATTTTCCACAGCCCAGTTTGCTGCAAGCCAGGAAGGGAGGGAGTTAATAGTAGTACATAAGGGGTAAGAATGAAGTACATGAGCCTGAGGCTCATTCCAGATCACTCATGTAACGTGAAACCATGGTTTGCTGTTACTTCTGAACCAGGTCATTATAAATGTAAGGACTGTTACTGTACAGCCCAGCAAGATGCATGCAGTTCTGTGCCTTTGTCCAGGTTTGTTTTAAAGACAGTTCGGATCAGCATTGTATTTAAGCAGTAGCCTGATAGCCATAGGTGACCAGAAATTTTATGCAGATGTGTGCATGGAGCTCCGTGTAGATAAGTGAGCAGACTGGTGGACAAGGAATGGGGAGTTTCCTACTATCTCGGTGCCCAGCATAAAAACAAAGTGGGGTGCTCATGGATGGAAAATCCCGCCTCTGTGCCCAGCATACAAATACAGCTCTCCTCTGCCAGTCTCAGCAAGGTAGCAACATGTCGTCGTCGTCCCCCCCCCGGCTTGTAACTTTGGGGGGGTTATTTACAAGGCTGGTTTGAGTAGCTGAAAAGATGTTGGGCTGGAGAAGACATGCTGTGTATGTAGCAAGTCTCAAGTTAATCCTTGGGATTCTGACTTTATGTTAAATACGCTGGGGGAGGGGGGAATCTGCCTGAGAGCCACGGGTATTTGAAGTAGATTAGACCATGGGGAAGTTCCTTATATCTATGCTGCCCACACCATTGATCTTGCCTATAAAGCATCCATCAATGTAACACAAGTAGCATTTGTGTGAGAAGAGAATTATCCTAAAAATGGAATTGCATTAGTTTCTCAGAACACGTTAGCCCCATTTATTTGTACTTTTTCTTAGCATTTTCCAGGAAGTAATGAATCTGTGTTAGCAGCGTGCTTTCCTGTTATTATTTTTAAACTATCATTACTACATTTTTAAATCTTTTTGAATGCCACAATTTGGCTATTTTTACTCGTTTTAATCATCCCATATACCAGCAAAACATGTAGTTTGAAGTTAAAGTACTCCCTCTGCTGTTTGTTTTCTGATATGCATTTTTGCCCACATATCCAAAGTAGCTAAGCTGAAAATGCTTCAGTTCATTCTGTTGCATTGCATTTTAGAACCAGCAAGACACACATTATTACCTGCCTCCACTGCTTACAGCTTCTCCGCCTCTTTGATAGGTTACTAAAATATAAAATTAAAAATAACAGTACAGTAGTTAATTCTTTTAATGTGTCTATCCTGGGTTTTTGAAAACAAAACAAAACAAAGCAAAACATAAATGGCTATTTTTATATGGTTTCCTTATAATGAAATTATTGTTTTTTTTAGGAGTTCTTACATAAGCAAACACATATATGATGTATGTAGTACTCAAGCATAAAACATCATAGTGTCACCTAAATTCCACCATAGTTTTAAAGGATATTTATTTTTGTATAAAGCAAAAATTAGAGAGGCAATAAAATCGACTGCAAAAAGAATAGACAAATATTTCCAAATGTTTCTAAATGTATTTATAAACAGGGAAGTACTTAAAAAAGAATCGTGTCTGAAAATATGCTTTAAACAGGCGTAGTCCCAGATAAACTTGCTGTACATTAGCTTCCACTCCTAGCTTAAGCAAAGGGTTAAGAAAATTAGCCTCAGTACAAATGGCTATGGATTCTACAGCTATGCATCTCCCAAACTAGGAATGTGTTTTAAAAGGCAGCCAAATTCTGCTCCTTAGAAGAACTCCAAAGTGGGGGCCTGCAAGGCAGAGATAACTGCTGCAGTGATTACAATAACAGGATTAAAATGTAGCAGCCAATGGTATGTGGGCCTTTTGCTGAAAGTGTTGTTAAAGATTACGGTCTGTTACCATTTAAATTCAGTGGAACAAAACTTTTTGGAATCTGAATTATGGAACAGAAAAGTTTTAAATTTTAAATATAGCCTGCATTTCAGACTACTACTTGTCAAATCTTCCTGACTGCGCCAGTACTGATTCAAATATTGTAGTCTTCACAATTCTAAATACTTGTCTCCTGTGAAAAATGTGACAATGACCCTAAACATGCTTAACGTCAATAAACTTTAGCAATGCTAATAATGTGATTCAATTTATGCATTTTTATTTTCTCTGCAGAACACAGCGGTTAAGAACAATCTGAAGAAGTGAAGACCAACATTCATACAATTTCCAGATAAGTATTTGGTGCAAAGTAAACAAGAAACAAGGTTCAAAATAATTTTTAAAAGTTTAAATAGCTACTTCTAAACATCACAAAGATTGTCAAAAGCATGAATGAATATATTATAGCCTTTTTGTTTTAGGGAATTTGGAATAACTTGGTCTCTCCATCAATAGAATTAATATGTGCATCATAATAACAAACTAATTTAAGAAAGAAGTACGTAATCTATTATAGTACTAAGTGATTTATTATAAAATGTCTATACACATGCTAAGATTATTATTAAAATTACAATCTTCTGTATAAATGTGCTATTCTGGTCAGGAAGTAAAGGTTATAGGAGATTTTGGCATGGTTATTGGTTAATTTTTGGTAATTGCTGTGAATTCCCAGGATTAATTGGCAAACATTTAGATTATATTCTTCAGTTTCAGTGTGGTCAGCCCAGGCAGAGTATAATAACCCATGCTAAAGTTCAGGTAGGACACCAATTAAACATAATACCAGGATTACTTTGCTTTTACATGTCTTTTTACTATTAGCAGTTCCTACAACATGGTGATTTCAAAATAATAATAAGAAAATGTTTCAGCGCTGTGAAATATATATGCGAGTCATTGACATCTCCTATCTCCCACCTAAACCCCTTAGATGTCCTGTTTAAGCACTAAGCAATGTTCCACTAAAATTCATTACAAGGGTAGGTTGCTTTTCTTTATGGAGTCCCTTGTACTTTGACAGGACATTTTGTAAGTGTAGAATATTAGTAGACAACTTTACAATAATGAGAGCTAACAGAATTAGTGAAAAACAACCATACTATAAATTGCCGTGGAAGACTATGGGATGTCATGTAGCCTTCCAAAGGATATAAAAACTTACACTTCAAATAGCAGTGCTAAATCTATAAAATAGGTTAAAGGGCACTATCAATGAGGATACTCTACTTTAATTAACATTGCTGATACTCCCTACCATATAACATTGTGCCTGGTTATATAAAGGAAGATGAAAAAGAGAAAGTCACACAGGCACATGCCAAACTGTCAAGGGAAAAGTGCAAATATATACCTGTTGGTGTGAAGGTAAAAGACGGGACTGAAAAATCAAAACACAATAAAAACTGGTTATTAAGCTGAAGAGAGAAAGGGAGATCACATAACATTAGTATAAATCAAGGCAGCAACAGAACATAAAGCAAGGGCAAATATGTCCAGACATACTGATATGTGAATAATTCCAAATTTGTGATTTTAAAAAGTAGCTTGTATCCACAGATACCATTTCTGAGGAAGAATGACATTCTATAGTATACTCTTGAGAGAAATAGAGTGTGGTTTAGCCTCTGAATGACCTTCACTTTAGTGCCTTATGTTCTGCTGCAAATCCATGTACAAACAAAAACCCTACACTATTTAATCATCTAAAATAAAGACTGGTGGTTACTTTTATAAGTATTATGAAGATTTTGCTTGACTGGTATTTTCACTACATCAAGCAGTGAAATGCTTGACAGAATAGATCAATATGGGCACTTAGATATTTAGTAAAGAATTGGAAAGTCTTAGGAGTAATGTTTAGTTTAGTTTATTGCTCAATAGACAACCAAGCTTTTGCATTTTGGAGAACAAAAAACAGAAGGGAGGCACCCAGATGAACGGAAAGCAAAAGTGAACATATTCTCAAAGGTAAGGTACCAAAGAGAAACTTGTTTATTTAAGTTTCAGGGACAAAAGCTCCTTTGTCAGGGCAATTTTATAAAATGCAAATACTGCAAATAAACTAAGCCAGTTTACTAAGGCTATCCCTCATATGCCACTGCATCAAGCAGGGAAATGCTTGACAGAACATATCAATATAGACACTTAAGTATTTAGTAAAGAATTGTAAATTATTGGGAGTAACAGGATGAGTGTTTCCGCTTGTTTTGGGTTGCCCCAGAAGCACTAAATTGCTGTTTCACAAGTGCTGGGGCCACCTGTGCAATGGAATCAGCGGGGGCATAAGTGCCCCATTGGATACTGCCCAATGTTTCGTTTAATTTACTGTTCAATAGACAACTTGGCTTTTGCATTTACGGGTAATGAAGAACTATAAAAATTGGCCAATTTTACCTGAACTGCACCCTAAACTGTTACACTTTTTTGGAAGAGTTGCTCATTGTTATATAATTTATAAAATTATCTTTTTTATAAAGAGCATAGGACACACATAATAACTAGGAATCTTTTATTAAGTTTTTGAGATTGCTTTGTTATTTTCAGCTAAAATAATCTTTCTTGACTCATCAGCTTAAGATTTTAAACAGAAAATGTTCTGAATGCTCCTATAGATCTTACTTGAATCAATAAGACCTCTAATCAAATAGATCTTGAGTGTAACATCTATTTCATTTTTTTCCTATCACACATTTCCTCTGCTGTTGAACAATAGAAAATATTTTCTTTATTGCTAATGGGAAGAAGGAAGCCATGAAAAGCTCCTTAATTTTGAGCAAAACAAAGAAATGTGAGAAAAGCAGCACAGGAGTTTCTAAATGCATTTTGGCCTTGAAATTTAAGTTAGCAGACAGGCAACAAAGGGATGATGGAATGGCTGAGATATGGATGCACCAATAGCTTATTTTTTGCTGCATCTAAGTCCGATTTTTGTATTAGGAACAAGGCCCTTAAGTCTCTAAGGGGCCAGAAAAGCCCAATTTAGAACATGCAGCATATGTGCTTCTGTTCTTATCAAGCCACTTTATTTCCAGAAATATTGCACTGAACAAAAAATGAAAACCTCTAATCAACTGAAGCACTGTCCTTCATTTATAGCGGTGCTGTTTTTATCTCAGGAATCCTATTGTGATTCTCTTTCTGCTGGTTCTTTTCACATAGTCAAAGGAATTTAGAGTCATCAAGAAAGAAAATACAGGGACATAGTAATAAAGCTTTCACACAAATACACAAAATGGTGCATTTAAA
The DNA here is from genome assembly GCF_023053635.1 of Elgaria multicarinata webbii. Lineage (NCBI taxonomy): Eukaryota > Metazoa > Chordata > Lepidosauria > Squamata > Anguidae > Elgaria > Elgaria multicarinata. The sequence goes on from NC_086175.1 coordinate 84,623,692, forward strand.
ATAAGCGTTACTCATGAAAGACTCACTAAAGCAGTACCATATTAATTTGCAATAACAAGGACTTGAGAAAAGATGAAAGATTCTTGTCATTATTTTCCTGTGAACTACATAATATAGTTTTATTTGTTAAAAAAAATGAACATAGATAAAATCTACATGAAATCTTTATATCTTAGATGCCAACTTAATTATCGAAGCCTAGGTTAATAAAAATGCTTAATATGCCCACTGGCACTAATGCATGTGTGAATACTGAAATATTTTAACAGTTGTCAAAGCCTTAAGCTGAATGCTCAAAAAAGAAAAAAGAAAAAGGAATTAATGAAGCTCACTGATCCTCAGCTTTTATACTGACATGTCTGACTTGATGCTCTGAGAATTGACAGAATATTTTATGATTTCTTAAAGATGGTGCTTTCCCTTCAAATGTGTTTAATATGTTGCCTTTTTGGGTTTTGAAAGTTAATGAAAATTTGTGGAGTCATCTACAGAATTTTTTAACACATACAATGATTGCAAATAGCATAAAATAACAAAATACCAGAATTTTAAAAATTGCATGCTGTGGATTTTGCTCCACTTATATCCAGCTAACAGTATTAGTCTAATAGGACTTTGTACAAAAGATCACATGGCACCATGCAATTAGTAAAGCTAAAACAGAACTGGTTAAAACAGCATAAAGGATATCACTTAACTTGCTCAGAGAAATAATAGCCAACACAAGTTAATTTCAGTTTCAGCTTCATTAGAACTACAGTGTGATATTACTGGACCCCAATGTTGTCACTAGTTTTGTCACTTCTCTTTTGCCTAGGAAGTTTCTATTTTAAAACCCTCCATCCTGGGAGACAGTGAGTTTCTTAAGGTACAATCGTATGCATGTTTAGACAGAAAAAGTCTACAACTCCCAGCATTCCCCAGCCATCCATGATGGGAATGCTGGGAGTTGTAGGAATTTTTCTATCTAAATATGCCTAGCAATTTGCTATTAGCATTCAAACCTCAATAATATTAAGTAGAATCAAAATAAATTGTTATTTTATGTTCTAGCACCCAAGCCACATTACATTACTTCATTTCATGACCATGGTCAGAATTTGGACTTGGTGAAAGATTTGTAGACTATAAGCACGTAGGGCTGAGGCCATTTCTTTGCTGTGTCCAATGCCTAACATAGTCTGTATTAAAAATGTTAAACATTAGCAGTGAAGGCCAGTAAGAAAGAGCAGGGTCCTTTCCTGACTCATGTTATTAACATACCAAAAGGACAGAAATCTAAAGTTTTTTTGAGCCTTGATCTAAAAAACAAGCCACATGAAGATTTTTCACCAGTTACTCCCCTGCTTCCAAATACATTCCAGTTTAAGGAAGTAGTAATACTGCAATTTCTTTTGGTGCTATTGTATCTTTTGGGTTATGCCAGTCTAACTTCCTCCCTCAGTAAAGTATTGAAAGATGGGAGTTCACTTCATCAGTGTGTTAAAAGCACTCAGTTTCTTCTCTCTTCTGAGATAAGTCTTGGTCCTTACTTTGTGGCACTGATTAAGAATGGTTGTGGACCGACTGATAGAAGCTGAATTTCCGCAACATAATGTTGGCAGACTCTATAATGTGGGAACATTAATGGTGCCCAGTATTTCATTAATGGTATCCAATATTAACCTTTCATTTATGATGATGATGATGATGATGATGATGATGATGATGATATTATTATTATTATTATTATTATTATTATTATTATTATTATTTACCGCCTTTTTCCCAGTACTGGGACTCAAGGCGGTTTAAAAGATCCAGTATTTGCAGGTTTTAATGTACTTGCTCCTAATCTCATCTGGATCTTCAAAATGTGGTGGTATCCATGCATGATTTAAGACCTCCATTCAGTGATAAGGCTCTGATTTTTTACATGCACTTTAGACATCAACTGCTATGTATACATTATACCATTGAGGCTAGATTACTGTAATATGCTCTATTTGATCTGCCCTATATGATAGTCTAGAAGCTTTAACTATTGCAGAAGCACATCTTAATAAGAGGGTTGTGCTGTATCAGTGATTCATAATCAGCACCGGCTTCCTGACACAAATAAAGATGCTGTAAAGTTTGACCTATAAAGCCACTAACTGTAGATTTAATAAACAATACTTAGAAGACTGTCTTCTCTCATCCATGGCACAATAATAAGTCCAATTATCTAAGAGTACCTTCTTGGTATTATTCCCTTCGTTAAATCAGGGAAGGTAGGGAATTCCTGATAACTGTTACACAGTAAATATAAATCCTCCTTTAGAAATGAACCAGTACTTAAGTATCTTTCAAAATGTTTTATAAAACAATTTGATTTGGGCTGCCTTTTGCTTAAATCAGGAGAGAACGTAAGGTAGTTAATTTTTATTTTTTAAGCTGTATTCAGTATCACAGGATTGTTCTTAATTTAGTTTTTCATTTATTGTTACCAACTCCATGTTTTCGAGACTAGAGCAAATATAACAAATTTTAAAAGGGCACAAGAAAATACCTTTTCTGATACCAGCATAAGTACTAGTGAGTCCATTTCTCTTCTTTCGGTGGCGGTATAACCAAATGCTGAAAACCATCAGGATAATCCAACAGGCAGCACCGATTCCAGCAATAAAAGCTGGCTGTTTTACAACATCTGAAATCTGCTGGGCTAAACTGACTTGGTCTTCTGGTGACACAGGATTTCCATGAGAATCTGAAAGAAAATCCCCCAAGTTCACTACTATAAATAATGAGTCAGTTATTCTATGATGAAACCTATGATGGTGAATGAGTTATTCTAAAATTGCTTTATGTCTGAAATGAAGACATATTTATTGCAAGAAAATGTGGAAATGGAAATTATTCATAGCCATTGTTACTTAGTAAATATCACAGCAGAAATGTGGACCAAGTTAGTAAAACCTGAAAACTGTAGTTATACTCAAAATTCCCCTCCTTGCTGTGGTTAAAGCTTAGCCTGTTCAGAGAAAACTGAGATTATGCACCATTTCTGTCTGACAACAAAGGGGAAACACCATTGTGACTTATGTGAAGGTGTTTTTAAACAAATAATTAAACTGTTAATAGCATGGTTTTCTCTCTACCCTCCAGAGTTTCATTATTTTATATGACATCGAGGCTGAATGCCTATTCTTGCAAGTAGTAAATGCCTATTATTTGTTACTGGGCAAATACTAATATTACAGCTGTTTTAATGTTTTCTGACCCTAATACCTCTTGGCAATCTGAAAATTCAAAAAGCAGTCCAATTCTTATCTTGCACCACCCTAACTTTTTTTTTTTTTGTCCCAGGTTCATAATGTTAATAGTTATTTGTACAAGATCAAGTTGGGTTGCTTTACATTTTATGAAAATCCATCATCAAGACCACCCAAATAACCAGATGGGATTAACTGTTTTAAAGTGCGCTGCAACTAATTAATTTAAACTGTCACTCTACATTTTATTTGTTATCTTATAGCAGTTGAAGTTATACTGGAATATGGAAAGCAACACCATTATATTTCTGTCACAATCAGCTATAATCTTTACAGTATTATATACTACAAATGTATCCCTTTCATGAATAACTACTTCTCTATTATCAATAACTTTCATTCATTTTTAAAAAGAAAATGTTACCAGGCATAATGCATTTCCCTATTTTTCCATTCGAATCTCCTATCATCTCATCACAGACAATAACTAAACAACTTAAAATTTCAAGGAACAGAGAGGTTTTTTTTAAGTTAAATACAGTGGCAACGTAAAGCAGATTCACACATGTGATTAAGCACACAGGTTATGCTGTGACTAACTCAAATGTGTAGAATACAATAAAACTCTCCTTGAATTTTTACTGCTGTGATGACTCATATTTTGGGATACTATTTAAGAGCTAATTCTCATGATAGTCATAGTATCATTCAGCTAGCCACTTCAGTTGTTTGCATGCTTTCATCAGCTTTTATATCACAGCAGAACTTCAGTGCATACCTTTCTATGGACACAAGTATCAAAAAGTCAAACCTATTTGGTTTCACCAATATGACTTATAGTAAATTTGATTATTCATCAGTGTATAATTGTCAATAAAAAGATCTGCATTGAACACCATGAAGATCTGGTATGCATCACATCTGGATATAGAATCATAGAATAGCAGAGTTGGAAGGGGCCTACAAGGCCACCGAGTCCAGCCCCCTGCTCAATGCAGGAATCCACCCTAAAGCATCCCTGACAGATGGTTGTCCAGCCGCCTCTTGAATGACTCTAGTGTGGGAGAGCCCACAACCTCCCTAGGTAACTGATTCCATTGTCATACTGCTCTAACAGTCAGGAAGTTATTGCTGATGTCCAGCTGGAATCTGGCTTCCTTTAACTTGAGCCCATTATTCCGTGTCCTGCACTCTGGGAGGATCGAGAAGAGATCCTGGCCCTCCTCTGTGTGACAACCTTTTAAGTATTTGAAGAGTGCTGTCATGTCTCCCCTCAATCTTCTCTTCTCCAGGCTAAACATGCCCAGTTCTTTCAGTCTCTCTTCATAGGGCTTTGTTTCCAGACCCCTGATCATCCTGGTTGCCCTCCTCTGAACACGCTCCAGCTTGTCTACGTCCTTCTTGAATTGTGGAGCCCAGAACTGGACGCAATACTCTAGATGAGGCCTAACCAGGGCTGAATAGAGAGGAACCAGTACCTCACGTGATTTGGAAGCTATACTTCTATTAATGCAGTCCAAAATAGCATTTGCCTTTCTTGCAGCCATATCGCACTGTTGGCTCATATTCAGCTTGCGATTGACAACAATTCCAAGATCCTTCTTGTTTGTAGTATTGCTGAGCCAAGTATCCCCCATCTTGTAACTGTGCATTTGGTTTCTATTTCCTAAATGTAGAACTTGGCATTTATCCCTATTAAATTTCATTCTGTTGTTTTCAGCCCAGCACTCCAGCCTATCAAGATCACTTTGAAGTTTGTTTCTGTCTTCCAGGGTATTAGCTATCCCACCCAATTTTGTGTCATCTGCAAATTTGATCAGCGTTCCCTGCACCTCCTCGTCCAAATCATTAATAAAAATGTTGAAGAGCACTGGGCCCAGGATTGAGTCCTGCGGTACCCCACTCATTGCCTCTCCCCAGTTTGAGAAGGTTCCATTGTTAAGTACTCTTTGAGTCCGATTCTGTAGCCAACTGTGAATCCACCTAATAGTTGTTCCATCTAGCCCACTTTTAGCTAATTTATTAATCAGAATATCATGGGGCACTTTGTCAAAAGCTTTGCTGAAGTCAAGATATATGACGTCCACAGTATTCCCACAGTCCACAAGGGAGGTTACCCGATCAAAATATATCTACATACATGTAAGTGTTTTCTGATTTCATTACCTTATCAGTTTTTATTATGCCAATTGTATTGATGTATGATGCCTTGGAAAGGTGGCCCAGGAATATTATAAATAAATAAATATCCAACAATCTTAATGTCCAATTTAGCAAGTATCTCCTCTATAAACAACTAACTGGTGATGGAGAGGAAAGCACTGCTGAATTAGAAATCAGGCAACACATCAGCACACTTGGGCAATCTTTAGCTTGCTTATTAAAGGATAATTGCAGTACAAATACACGTGTGTATGTAAACATATCCAAGTCAAAGAAACAAAGATACCACATGTGACTGCACAAAGGCTTTATAATATTATTATTATTATTTATTTATATAGCACCATCAATGTACATGGTGCTGTACAGAGTAAAACAGTAAATAGCAAGACCCTGCCGCATAGGCTTACATTCTAATAAAATCATGTTTGAAACGAGTATTCAACATTTTTTCAACAGAGTTGGATTATATGCACAATAGATAAACTAATATGGAAACTATACAAAAGACCCAAATTGTACTGCTGTAGCCACCCAGGGTATCCCAGTACAAAAACAGTCTCCTCCAAGAGCATTAGTGAGCCTCTGTACAGTCCATTGCAGGAGTTTTGGCTTTAAATAAAACGAACGTTAAGGAGTGCACTTGCTGGCAGATCATCATGAAAGGCATGTTAATTAGTTCACAAATCACACCTCATAATGGGAGCTGTTACAGCAATAAAAAGTTCAAGGAGAGTTGCTTGTATTCATTTCACTTGGGATGTCTAAGGCATGAATAATACACTTAACATAATTATCAGAGTGCAGCTTCTCATAAATGCATGATGTATATTCACAGGTTAATATGTTTATGAGAAATGTTAACTTTTTTGTGCTGGAAAAATGAAATGCCTCAAGGCCTATCTGGGGTAGAATGCTGGAAGAGCCACAGGAAAGAAATTGACAATCAGTTATTTAATGCTTCATCCACTGTCATCTATAAGTGCGCCCATATGTACATGATTTAGCACTGACCCTGCTGTAGAAGAGCAGTCACTGCGTTTTTGGCAAATGTACAATCATCTCTCTTAGATCAGCCTTGAGGGAAGCAAGTTCTCCCTGTTTGCAGCTCTAAGGGCTGTGCACAGTGTGCACTGGCTGGTGTTTGTGACAATAATGAAGCCACTTTTCCTTCAAACTCCTTAAAGTAGTTTTTCAAAAAGGCAAGTTTAATTAAAAAACAAACATGGAAAACATTAATTTATTCTTTAAACAAATGAGGCAGTCCATCTGAAATATCGGCTGGGGGGGAGAGGAAATCAAGTATTGAAATTGGAGAAACTAGGGGTGACCTTTGAGTTGGAAGGAAGCTGAGCCTACGCCATAGCAGAACACCCTTCCCCACCCCCCCGCCACAAAAGCATATCCCTCTTTGTAGGTATATCTCTAGGCACTCTATGATTATGCAAGGAAAGCCAAGAGTCAATACCAAAGAAGTTCTGCAGATGAAGAAAAGCAGGTGAAATATGGTGGCAGGAAGAAATGTGGGAATGAGGGAGAAGTACTCCAAATTGCACTTTCTCTGAGCAAGCCAACAGTTTCTTATTGGCATTGCTAAAGCCCGTCACATTACGCTGAAATGCTGACATTCTCTCACATCACAGCCAGTGGCTGAGTAGAAAAGTGAGGCATGTGCTCAAAAGATCTTGAAGTTGAGGTTCTGTCTTGCAAAGTTAGTTAGTGCTTGGTTGGACAGAATTCAGCAAGGCACTGATTTTAGGGGACACAAAGACAGACACACACCAATATAACATGCTGGCTTGGAGAAGTGAATGGGGATAAAGTTATTTTGCCAAATTGAAAAGAGTAGCATCAAAGGCTCAACTAGATAAGACACTGGGAAGTGTGTATAATCAGCCTTCCAACAGCTTTTTGTTTGTACTGAAATGGAGATGGGGGAAGCTGTCATTGTGATTGGAGTAGAGGCCTGTTTGTGGCTGGGTGAGGGGAGAAATCTTTTCTTTCAGGCTCTCATGAAAATAGATTTACTGAGATGCTTTCCCAAACCATGAGGGGAAAAACACAAGGTGACACCATAATTAAATTCTAGGAAGGTGGAAAGCAGTTGCAAATATGATCAGCTTCATAAAGTAGTTGAAAGCATTTAGCTATCCAATCAAGCCTCGGACAGCAAAGAACCAGGTGGATAGGAAGAAGAGCTTCTGCGACTTTTCTAGAATATTAAGTTCTTTTTGACAGAAGCAAATTCAGTCCACTGAATTTGCTATACCTGATCAGAACAAAGAATATCTGGATCTCCTCTGCCCCACATCAAACCGTAAATATAACAGAATTACAAATGCCTTACCTAACTGAATAAATTGTGGCTCACTTTTCACTCCAGGTCCAGCTCCAGTACTTGCTGCCACTTCCACACTATACCGAACACCAGGAACTAGGGATGGAATTACTACAGAAAATGTGGAACCATCCACTGTCTTATTTATGTGGTACCGACTTTCATTGCCAAGGCACCAGACCTATAAGGAATAAAGCAAAGGTCATGTGCACGAACTTTAAAAGAAGAGATATAAAAAATGATATGAAATGTGCTATATGGTACTTTCTGCTTTACATGGAAAGCTGATCTTAGTTAAGTTAATAGGTCTGTTGAAAAAGCTGTTAACAAATTGATATAAACACCAATAAAAATAAACCAGCTGAATAACCATGTGAATACGGTTAAGTGTAATCTGATGATAAACAACTTATCTTTTTTTCTGCTATTTTTGAAAACTCAGAACAATCCATATGGTATTTCTATGGGAAACAGATTAGCATATGCCTTTCCAGAACTCCTTGACACCAGTTCACTGGAACTTTATTTATTATTTATTTTTATTTATTTATCATACTTATACCCCGCTCCTCAGCCAAAAAAGGCTCTCGGAGTGGCTTACACTTGGCAAAAAAAGACAGTCCCTGCCCTCAGGCTTACAATCTAATAAAGACATGACACACAAGGAAAAGGAGTCAAGGAGGGAGGGAGGGAGGAGAGAGAGAGAGAGAGAGAGAGAGAGAGTCCAGCAGGAGCAGGCCCGATGTTACTTCTGCCTGCTCCTGTCCCCTCGGTCCTTCTTCTTCCCCACAGGGCCAAGAAGGCCGCAGTTCCGAGAAATGTCCCTAGATGGCGCCAAAGGGCAAAATAACTGTCTTGGAGGAGCAGTCTGGACTTTTAGCTTATCAGATTCCCCATAGGGAAACATGGGGATTTTAAAAAATTAATAAAAAATTGATGGAATGGTCTCTTGAAAAAAGAAAGGCCATTCCATCAATGGGGAGGATAGGGCAATGCAATCCTACTAATGGATTGCATGGGGAGGCTTCCAATTTGGCGCTATTAGTGCGTAAAAAAATGGTCGCCAACCCGGAAGCATTTCTTATCAATTTGAAACAGAGATGCTTCCCCCCTTTTGTCCTTTGAACTGCCATCCAGCCCACAATATTTCACCAATCTTCCTGAAACGCGCAGGATATGTAAAACCAGCATTTCTTTCTGGCAGTACTCCGTTTCAGAAAGATTGGTGAAATATTTTTCATTTTAGAATGCTAGAACGACCTATCCCCCAGTAACTGCTTTTAACATGGTGGAATGCTCTTTTTAATGAGCATCCTTAACTACAGGGAACACGACCATGTTCCCTGTAATAGATACGTTCTGAAAAAACGTTTATCCATTATTATTGTACACTGTTGACTGCTTGTGTGTGTTGTACAAATGTCATGTGTGAATTCAGTATTATGGGCAGGGTAGGGAGCCTGCTACAGATGGCTAGCCTCAGGGCTAGTCATGGCCGTTATCTGGCCCTGCTTAAATGTGATCCTCCTTTTTTCTGCCTTGCCTTTTCAGACTCAAGATTAATTGGGAAGTGACAAGAGATCATCTCTTAAATCAAGGGCCATATCTACACCAAGCAGGATACGACACTTTGAAAACGGCATATGCAGTGTGTCCTGAGTCCCAACAGTTGTCACTACCATTATAAACCATTTTAAACCAGTAGTGTAGATCCTGCCAAGGTCTCACCTTTAAATAAAACTTCCTTCATGGACATTTCCCAAGTTTCATCATACATGGGAAATTAAATCACAAGCTGATTCTTGTGGCAGGTAATCAGACACTGGAAAGCATTTTGATACTTTAAACTAACTATAAAACTAAATGGTCTCCGCACCTTTCCATTTCTACTGGAACAAAAGTTAGGGTTGGAGACAAGGCAACAAATGTTTAGGATGCTTTTTGTGATTAAGAATGAATACGTATTGAGAAGGACAGCCTTACTGTAAAACACACACACACACACACACACACACACACACACACACACCTTTCTGCATCAGGTCAACATACTAGAGGTTGCTAATTAAACCTGATTTCTGTGACTTACAGCCAAACTAAATGGTCTGCTAATCATCCATAGTGTGGCTATGTGTGATTGTTTTCCCTACTCTCATGTAGGTGTGCATGGTCCTATTTCAGATTTCAATCATGGCAATTTGGTGTGTGTGTGTGTGTGTTAGTTAAATCTTCCCCAACCCATTTTTCCTGAAACTCCACCCCACCCCAGGACTGGTATTAAAAGAAGAAAAGCCTCCATTGACTCCAATGGACTTTTGTTTTTTTTAATGCTACCCCACAAGGGAATTTTTAACTCACCTATAGCAGTTTTACATTAGGCACATGTGAATATCCTAGTGTTCACTTGTGCTTTTCAAGTGTTCACAACACACACACATATCCTTAAAGAGACTTTCAAGAGTTGTATATTCACTCAAATAGCACAGTTCATCCAATCCTTCCATTTTCTGGCAGTTCCTTTCCCCAAGCCAAAAAGATCCTTACTTTAGGGGAAAGGGAATAATAGGGAGCTCAGTGCTCCAGTGGTTTCATGGGGTCTCCACTTGATGAGTAATTGCTACCATGTGCCATTTGGTATCAAGGAGAAGGCATCTGTTACCTCCTCCCCCTCAAGCTAACACTTTTTTTGGCTTAGAGAAGAGGGACATACTCCATGGCAGCAGTGGAAAGAGGGTGCAGACACCAATTCAAATCAGGCCCTACTCAATGGGGAGCTGTACCTAATTTGATATGGAATACCCTATTTTAAATCCCACTTTTAAAATGTGTATTATTCCTATTCTCAGATTGCATAGCTTAATAATTTCAGGGAGATAGGTGGGAAGATTATAATATCTAAATAATAAGCTTATTTTGTCAAGTGTTTCTTCTTAGGCGTAAAAGGTGAGATGAGAATAAGAAAGTCTTTGATAAAAGGGAAAAGGTAGTCAGCAATATTGCTAATCAGCTATTGGAGAAGCATGGGGTTTCCCTGGATTCACACACACAAGCTCAGTTCAGACAACACGATTCTCAATGGTGGTTTTAGAACTCCACGGTGGAGTTTTTACACTACCATTAAGAAATGTGTTGTCTGGTGGGAAAACTCCATCACATGTTGGAATTTGGGGGGGTGAAACACTCCACACTGAATATCCATGCTGCGCAGAGGAGAGTTCCTGCAAAACCATTGCATTGTGGGGAGGGCTTTGTGGAGTTTTCCATTGTGTTGAGTTGACTTTTACCACTGGCTACAGAGTTCCTTGCCAAGAGCTCCTGGGATTATTATTTTTTGCAGCAATGGCTGATGGGATACTTTCAGGAGGACTGGGGGAGGAGAGAGGGCAGAAGAACTGTCAATCAAACCCCGTGATGGATTTTACTGAACTCCACAGTAGCCCACAGTTACACAGTGGTGGAGTTAGAACATGTTATGTGGGGAGTACCTCCTAAAAACTCAAAAGTTGAGTGGAGATTTTGCAAGTTCAAGCCAATTAGAAATATAATACATATATTTTATATTCCACAGAGACAAATATAATATGAAATATGAAAATTATTCATATAAATATTTTTTCCTAACTCTTCTTCTAAAAACCCTCAAGCTAGCCATAATACTATCATTCAGTATTTATTATTATTATTATTATTATTATTATTATTATATTATTATTATTATTATTATTATTTATATAGCACCATCAATGTACATGGTGCTGTACAGAGTAAAACAGTAAATAGCAAGAGTCTGCTGCATAGGCTTACAATCTAATAAAATCATAGTAAAACAATAAGGAGGGGAAGAGAAGGCAAACAGGCACAGGGTAGGGTAAGCAGGCACAGGGTAGGGTAAAACTAACAGTATAAAGTCTGCACTAAAACTAAAAGGGTTAATTTCCCATATTTCTATTACATTATAAAATTGTGAATTACTCCAGTTTTCAACTTGGGGTGTCCTACTATACTTTTTGACTACATATTTGTATATCTATTTGATTATACATTGATATTTTAAATCTTACTCATGTAGCTTTACCTTAAAATGATAAATGAACAAAATAACTTAAAACATAACGGGCTACAATTTTGTTGTACTTTGATTTTTACCACCAGATGGAGCCAAGTAACCACAAACAAGTTCTCTATTAATAGCTTGCCAGCATTTTGCCAGGATAGAACTATATGTTACCTTGTATTCCTGAACCATTCCATTCTGTGTGTCCTCTGGGGGAGGCTGCCAGGTTATTACAATTGCAGTGCTATTTCCATCATTCTTGGTTACCGAAACACTTTGCGGAGCAGCACTTGGAGCTTGTTTGTGGAAAGAAGCATGATTGTGATTAAACCAGTTTTTCCCCCAGTATCACTCTTAAACAGAAATTTTAAATACATGACAGCAAGCAGTGGATGCAGACAAAACGTATTCTGCAACACAAAAATATAGCTGAAACTCTTTGAAGAAACATACTTGAGGAACATGGTAAAGTGATGTCAGAGAATCTTGTCCGGCACATTTTTTAAAAATACAATATTGGCTTTTAAAGATTTCCTCAGCATGGTGCCTTTGACCATTTTTGTGTGGATGTGATTTCAAATAAACTGCATTGAAAAATGAGGTGATACAGTTAATGTGTGATGATCAGAACACCTCAAATAAACAAGTATTAACCTCAAGTGTCTTTAATTCAAAGGAAAGTACATAAAATATACTATGAAAAACAAGTGACAACTCAGGACAACTTCTGGGGCTTCTTAAAATCTCTACAGGCACTGTTTGTGTATTTGTCTTGTTTTGCTTTCCTATACAAATCTCCTAAGAGGCATGGAGGCAACAATGTGTGCACTAGACATGCCATCTTGCCTTCCTAGAACATGTATTCAAGATGTGACAGGCTACAGAGACTCATCAACCAACTGACTTCTATCCTGTCCTGCTGATCCATGTGGGAACAAAAGATACAGCCAGAAGAAATGTTGAATAGAGCTGTAAAGTCTGTGAGGCTCTGGACAGAAAAGTGAAGGATTTGGGGGCACAAGCAGTGTTTTCATTAGTCCTTGCTGTTGAAGGTCAGGGCACTGATAGGGAAAGAAGGATACTGAAAGTGAACAGCTGACTATGCAGATGGTGTTGTCTGAAAAGGATTGGCTTATGATACCAATATGAAGGTCTTCTTTCAGATGATAGGGTGCATTTCATGGGGATTGGGAAAAACGTTTTTAGCAGGAACCTTGCAAACCGTATCAAGAGGGCTTTAAACAAACTCTGTGTGTGTGTGTGTGTGCGTGAGCAAAATCCCAGAGCTAACTACTGAGTCACTACAAAGAACGCAATAGCTAATATGTTATTGACTTGTCTTGCTGACAACTTCATAACTCAGAAGGTATAAAAAGTACGAAGGGATCTGCCATCCAAGACTTAATCCTGAGTAACAGGAAAGAAATGGTAGATGAAGTGAAAGTGGCAGGAACATTAGGAGAAAGTGACCATGTCATCCTGGAATTTGTGATAGAGAGGGCTGTGAAAACTGAACTTAGATGGACTTCAGTTTTGGATCTTGGACTTTAGGAAAACCAATGTCAAAAAGCTCAGAGAAAAGTTGGGTGAGATGCCATGGCTAGAAATTCTGGAGGAAAAACAAGTTCAAGAGGGATTGGAGATTCTGAAAACTGAAACAGTGAAAGTACCATGACAAACTATTCCCATGAGAATGAAAAGCGGGGGACATTTAAGAACCCCTGTGTCAACGAACAGGGAGCTCTGATGAGCTAAGATTCAAAAGGGTCATATATATACAGAAAGAGGGACATATTACTAAGGAGTAGTACAACAGAGTTGCCAAAACCTGTAAAGATGGTGTCAGGAAGCTGAAGACCCAGAATGAGCTGAGGCTGGCAAGGAATGCTAAAAACAATAAAAATTGCTTCTTTGGCTACGTTAGGAGCAAGAACATGAAGGAAGGGGTAGATCTGCTTAGAGAAGATGGTGAATTGTTAACGGTTGAAGGAGAAAAGGCAGAACTACACAACTCCTATTTTACCCCATTGTCTCCAACAAAGGGAATTGGCATTCAACCTGGGACAAATAGAACAAATGACAACCAGAGGGATTTTCAAACCAGAATAAGTAAGAAATGGTTAGGGCACTTAGCTACTTTAAATAAGGTCAAGGCTCAAGGGCCAGCTGAATTTCATCTATGAATGCTGAGGGAGCTTGCAGCCATAATTTCAGAGCCACTGTCTGTAATTTGAGAACAGGTGAGGTACCAGAAGATTGGAGATGGTCAAACATCAGACAAGTCATACTGACGTCAATAATGGGCAAAATTCTCAAACACACAATTAAGCATCCAGTCTGTGAGCATCTAGAAAATAATGCATTGATTATTAGGAGTCAACATAGGATTATCAGGAATAACTCATGCTAGACCAATTTTATTTCTTTTTTGATAGGGTTACTAGTTTAGTAGATTATCGGAAATGCTGTAGACATAGTATATCTTGGTATTAGCAAAGCATATGACAAGTTTTCCCACAATATCCTTGTTGATAAAATGGTGAAATGTGGGTTGGGCAATACTATGATGAGGTGGATTCATAGCTGGTTGTGCAGCTGCACTCAATGAGTACCAATTAATGGCTTGGTATCCTCCTGGAGAAAGGTCTCATGTAGAGTGTTGCAGGGCTCTGTTCAACTTGTTTGTAAATGACTTGGATGAGGGTGTAGAGAGGAATTTATAAATGACATGAAGCTAGGCGAGATAGCCAACACCATAGAAAGCAGAATCAAGATTCAAAAGGATTGTATACAGGCTGGAACACTGGGTCAAATCTATGAGATTCAACAGAAATAAATGTAACATCTTGCATGTAAGTACGAAGATGCAAATATAGGATTGGGGGGGGGGGAGACCTGGCTTGACAGAAGCATATGTGAAAAGGACCTAGGTGTCTTAGTGGATCACGATCTAAATATGAGCCAGCAGTGCAATGTGGCAAGTAAGAAAGCTAATAGAATTTTGGGTTGCATTAACAGAACACTGCCCAGATCACAAGAAGTAATAGTTCCACTGTATTCTGGATTAGTGAGGCTGCATTTTGAATACTGTGTACAGTTCTGGGCTCCAAATTTTAAGAAGGACATTGACAAGTTGAAATGTGTCCAGAGATAGTGAGGAGCCTGGAAACCAAATCCTATGAGGAATGGTTGAAAGAGCAGGGTACATTTAGACTGGAGAAGAAAAGATTAAGGGAGACATGATAGCAGCCTTCAGATATCTGAAAGGCTGTCATGCAGAAGATGGAGCAGACTTGTTCTCTGTTGCTCCAGACGACACTACTAGAAACTTCCCTGCAGTACTAGAAACTGCAAGGAAGTAGATTTTGGCAAAACTTTAGGGGAAGCTTCCTAACTGCTGGGTTCCCCTTCGCAGGAGGCATTTAAGCATAGGCTGGATGGCCATCTGTCAGGTATGCTGTAGCTGCACCCTGCACTAAACGGGGGTTGGACTAGATGATCTCTGAGGACACTTTCAACTCTTATAACTCTATGAATATGTTGATCCACTTTGTAAATCAGCTACCATGAGCACAAATTGTCAGTAAGCACATGGTGACCAGCTCCCCAAAAATAGTAATATATTTTTTTAAAAAAATCCACACAGTCCATCATGTATAAGTTGGTGATTTGTGACTTGCAGTTCAAAAGCAAGATCTCCATGAAATTAGGGAATTGTTCTACTGGCCCTTGTAAATAAATTTACTCAATCAGTCCAACTTGAGAGGAATATACCATGTACATTATTGTCTCTTGGCTCAATCAAGAGACACCTCAAAAGCTGGGGTTTAAGATGATTTTTTTGTCTTAAAGAGACCTATCCTACAAATCAAAATCTTTAGTTGTAGATCCACAGATTTTAAAGCCTCAAACGAACCATGACAATCACCAGACTTTCCACCCAGCACTTAGAACGTTACCAAGCTTTTCTTGTATCAATCATTGTGTTTGGCACCCCCAGAAACATGTGGGGTGGATGTTGAATTCTTTAATCTGTAACAAATACCAATGGGAGGGAGGCTGAGTTGTACTAATTTAATTTTTTGTTGTTGCCTTCATTCATCATCTTTTAATTTCCTCATTCTTAATGTAGATAGGAAGCCCTCTAATGTGCGATTTTGATTTCTTAAACTACAGTTCTTTGATGATTACTGTGGTGTCTGTTATCTACTTTAGACAGCGATTATCAAGTGTCTGAATTTGACACAAGTCCTTTGTGACCAGACCATGAACTCAGCAGACATGCACACACATAGCATAAAAATAAGAGAGAAGAAGCACATTTCCTATGATGTCTTTCAGGGGATTTTTCATTCGAATGCTTTTGAATATTTACTTCTGTGTCAACAAACAAATCACATAATGATCAGCCCTATGCATTGACAGTCTCTTTAGTGGTAGAGGGCTGAATTCCAATAAAAAAAGCACTTCAAAGAAAATCAAGTAATGAACACATCAGGGAGAAACAAGCCAGAAGAATACTTCAAAAAGAAAAGATGAAGACATCCATGCTACTACTTGCCTTCTTCCAGAGTTTTAGCAAATTTCACTTCACTATCAGCTCCTTGAAATTCATTAAAAAAGGGTCGAGCCTTAATTTCATAGTTCACTCCTTTTTTGAGTTCGGGAATAACAACACTGTTTTTTGTTGGTGTCCTTACTTCAAAAATCAACCACTCAGATTCCCCTTGAGAAGCAGTCGTTGGCCTGTACAAAATTTTATATCCCTGAATATACTGGGATTGTTGGTCAACCTATCAGTGAAGATAGAACAGCCATATTAATTGGTTGATAAGTAACAACTGGAAGAGTTTAATGTGGCAAAAAGTAATATAAAACATAGAAAACCATGGGAGTTCATTCATTTTTGCATTTTTGCTATTTTCTTATATTAGTATTAAACTTATTTCAAATGGAAGCTTGGCTCAGTTTGACTGGGATCTAAACAGCTAGTTTGAGAACACTCATTGAAGTGGTGGGGGATCCACACAGCTACAAGTCATTCCCCTCTGATCCCCTTCCTATCTTGCAGGTTCCTGGTGAGACAACTGCACTCTCTGGTCTAGTTGTGCCAGCTTGTATCATAACAACACTTCACTCATCCATTATATGGTTGAGGCCACCAGTGAGGGAGGAAGCAGCAGCCAGGCACCTCTCCACCGTGCCTGGGTCCAGCTCCAGCTGAGAGCCCCTCCCTCCTGCTACCAACTGTCTCTGCAGAGGCCACCAGTGAGGGAGGAAGCAGCAGCCAGGCACCTCTCCACCGTGCCTGGGTCCAGCTCCAGCTGAGAGCCCCCTCCCTCCCGCTACCAACTGTCTCTGCAGAGGCCACCAGTGAGGGAGGAAGCAGCAGCCAGGCACCTCTCCACCGTGCCTGGGTCCAGCTCCAGCTGAGAGCCCCCTCCCTCCTGCTACCAACTGTCTCTGCAGAGGCCACCAGTGTGGGAGGAAGCAGCAGCCAGGCACCTCTCCATCGGGCCTGGGTCCAACTCCAGCTGAGAACCCCCTCCCTCCTGCTACCAACTGTCTCTGCAGAGGCCACCAGTGAGGGAGGAAGCAGCAGCCAGGCACCTCTCCACCGTGCCTGGGTCCAGCTCCAGCTGAGAGCCCCCTCCCTCCTGCTGTCAACTGTAACTGCTGAACTTTACAACTAAGATTGTAGTGCCTGAATTTGCTTTTCTTTTCCCCCTCCTCCCTCCCAGTCCCCTTTCCTTTTGTGTCATGTCTTTTAGATTGTAAGCCTGTGGGCAGGGACTGTCAAGAAATACTTTTGTAAGCCGCCGTGAGAGCCTTTTTTGGCTGAATGGCGGCATAAAAATCCTTAAATAAATAAATAAATAAATAAATAAAATAAAATATATGATCGTTGAAGAGGGTGCCTAGGGAGACCTGGGAGGGTGAGTGGGGTGGTGTAGGTATGACTCAGCATTGCCAACCTGGTTACTCAGTGCAGGCTGGAGGGCTGGGACACGGGAGTCACCATGATCCATAAAGGTTCAATTTCACTCACCAGGAAACCCTCCACCTTGAGATAGGCTATGGGGGCCCGTACTCTGTGTTGGGTCAAAGAAACACATTGAGGATGCTACTGGTATACCACCGACCCAGATACCCAATGGATTCCATGACTGGGATTCCTGAGGGAAACTCTGGAACTTTGATTCTGGGAGATTTCAACATCCATGCTGACGCTGCCTTGGCTTGGGATTTCAGTAAGGCAGAGACCCTACGGGTTGGCAGTTCCCAGGTCTGGGAATTAGGGTGTTTTCCTGTTCTGGATATAGTTGCACTTCCTCTGAAAGAGTAGGTCTATAGTTTGGAGGTTCTCCTGGATCCATCTTTGTCACTGGAGGCCTCAGAGGTCTCAGTAGCCCAAAGCACCCATTAGCAACTTCAGTTGGTATGCCAACTACACCCTTTCCTGGATAAGGATAGCCTAGCCATGATGATCCATGGTTTTTTAAAAAATCACAAGGGTATAATGTAGACAACTGCGGCTACTTTGCATACTTATACTATATCTGGAGAGGTTAATATGCAGAAGCTGCTTGACAGGAATTTTCTCCCAACATTTTTGCATGAGATAAACACATCACAAAAAAATTAAAAGAGATCTCATTTTCAAAATCCTGCTTTTTTTTGCTTGAAGTTATATTGTTTTATCAATATTATGCTAACCCGAATAAAGCAACACATAAGGTTGAAAGCATGGTTCTTGAAACTGCATCGACTTGCCCAAGTTATTTTTTTTTTAAAAAAGAGTTGTTTATAACAGTGTCTCTGTGAAGTCTTGGTGAGGTTTTAAGTGGTTGGTTAAACAGGAGGAAGCCCACTGCAGGTGGCCCTTTGTGCAGCAATTCCCTCTAATTAGCAAGTGTCACAACAGCAAACTCTTTTCTGGTCCTTGATAACATGAAACATTACATTCATACCACACCATGGTAACTGCTGCATCATGCTATTCATATATTCCATTATATATTCTGGCATTTTGGGTTGACCAAAATAAATGTATGGGCCAGAGATCAAGCACTGTTTTGTTAATTTTGAAAAACTGCACTTGTGGAGCTGATTTTTCCTACACACTTTTAAAGTATGTATTTATTTAAAATATTTATACTTCCCTTAATAACCAATAGTTTTCAAGATGGATAACAACATATTTAAGAAAAAAATCAATATAAAACAATAAACTAAAACAAAACAGAATAACCCACCAACAGATTAAAACATAGCAGCAGACAATCTTTTTAGATCCCACAAATACTCTTGTAAATGTAAAAATAACAATGGAACTCTTATAAACAGTTTATCATCATAGGTTCAGAGTTCATCATGAATATATTGTTTTTTGATATGCTTTCGGGAGACTTCTTTGTATAAGCTGCTATCCCGTTTTTGGCTTTACTTACTGTCCAGTGAACTTCAATTGAGGAAGAAGAAAGGATTGTGGGATTATGGAGATGTAGAACGACATCACCCAGTTCCCTCTGCACTTGTTTGTGATCCACACCCTGACTTGTAGGTGGAACATCTGTCAGAATTTAAACAAATACTATTAAAATGTAGTCTTTCAAAATATATAGCAAAAGACTACCATCAGCCAGTGGTAGAATTTTTAATATATAAGAAAATATGTTTTGGTGGTGCAGTAGCAGCAAAACAGAAGCATTTTCTGTTTTAAACAAGGTGTGTGGGGAGGATACGGCTTGTTTTAATGCAAAATTGCACTCCTGGAAAATGCAATTTTCCTGCTGCAGCATCCGCAAAATTCAGCAGTACTGTGGATGAACAATAGTGGCAATTTGGGGTGGCATGGGTCACAAAACAGGATATGGGGCACATGTCCATCCCTAGTTTAGGGTATGGCAGTTAAATGCAAGCCCTTGACTATTCAGTCCTTGGCTTGTTTGTTTACTAGCTCAGGTTACTATTGGTCAGAAAGTGGGTGTTTTTTAAACACCTTTGTAGAATCCAGCTCATGGTCTTTAAACACTTTCCTATGGGACTGATCTAGGTATATGATCTAGCTTCATCACTATAGCAGTGCACAATCTTCGGCACAAGCCATGGATTGGACTCAAAAATTGTGGGGAGAATTGTTTCTGCAGTGATTCAGATGAAATCACTTGATTCAGTACTATCACCAGTATTCTGTTCATGCAACAGAACTTTCCAGCTGCCTTCCACCCATTTCAACCCCAAGCACTGGAGGGTCAGGGGATCCCCTGAAATGCCAGGGTTTTGGTGTGAGAGTGTGCAGTGGATTGGGGGAATCAGCAGAAATTAGCACAAGCCTCTTCCATTTCAAACATGTCATAGTTATATAAAAAAGATGTGTCTCCACTCAGGTCATATATATTTTAATTCTTCAATTAGTCACCCACATGTTTAATGCTTTATGTGTGTATGTTCTGTGTTTTAGAATTTTAAATTTTGTATACTCATTTTTATCTTAATTTTAGAATTTCTGTAAACTGCCCAAAGAGCCCTGGCTATGAGGGCGGTATATAAGTGTAATAAATAAATAAATAAATAGGTAACAAATATGAGAATAATCTTCATAATTAATACTAGTATTGATTTTTCTTGATACTCACCCAGTAATTTCTTTAGATAGACCAAAATGTATCTCATCTTAACACATATTGTGTAACTTTGATATTGGTGTTTTGAAATATTCTTTGGGGATCCAGTACTCATCAAAGAAGACAATACTAGGGGAGATGAACTAACAATCTGACTTACTTTAAGGCAGCTGCTGATATCTGATAAAATGATGCTAGATTTCCCATAAAAGTATAGATAATTTTTAGTCTGGTTTTAGTTTCCCCACACTCTGCTGCAAGGGCAGTGGAAGACTTGATTAATGCCAATTCATGTTTTGCTGGGTGCTCTTCTATCGTCTATATTTTATTATTAAAAGCTGCTTCGAAATTAGTAAGTCTGGTACCTTACTTGGCGTTTGCAAAGTTGTAGCTCCTATTGCCAAAGGGACAAACTGTTCAAATTAAAAAGTGTCTCATCTTTTTTTCAGTGGGAAATGCTATAGTAAACACGTAGTTGTTTCCTCAATATAAAAACCCGTTTTGTTGTCTGTTATCATTAGCTGAAACTGCTGTATCTGCTACCTTTCAACACCCACCCATATCTAAACAACAAATCAAGGGTTCAATGGTTGCCTTTAGCTCAGTTTTAAATATATGTGTTACCTTGTGTTTTTACTGGATCAGATATCTGGCTGGGATCACTAATTCCATACGCATTGGCTGCCCGCACAAGAAACAGATAAATTGCATTTGGTTTCAGTCCTTTAACTGCAAATGTTTCGGTTTTCACATTTTCTGCTACAGTTTGCCAGCTGCTGCCAGCTGCATGGCTAAGGATAAGCACACACACGGACATAAAACAAGTTAGTACAGGCTTGTGATTTAAACAATCTAAAAACATAAACAAAACTTGATCACATGAAAGACATAATACCTGAAGGCCTCAATTATATAAGAGGTTGGTGTTGCACCTGAATTCAAATTAGGCTTCCATGACAGCGTTACTGTATTTTTACTGACATCAGTAACTTCCGGTTTTGATGGTGCACTTGGAATCAAGTTGGGGTCAGTGGGTCTTGGGGGCTGCACTGGAACTCCAAATTCTAATGTTGAGAAAAGGCATATGAGTAGAAAATTGATATAAGATCTCCAGTGTACTCACATCAGTATGTTTAATTTATTGCACAATCAGAGAACGATTAGACTGTAATTGCTTATATTTATGGTTTCTCCTCTATCCAAAATAATCCTGATTAATTTACCTTGGACTTCAATGTAAGCACTCCATGATGCTTCACCACTTGGAGTAGAGGCAATGCAGGTATACCGACCAGTGTCACCCAGCTGAAGGGGAATAAAAATAAATAAATTGAAATACTCAGTCACTTATCAAGTTTGTGCGTCCCTTGTTAATAGAACTCACTCAAACTCCTCAATTTATTAGAAAAAAAGAAGGCACTAAAAGTGAAATATTTTAACTCAGCCTTTAATTGGGAGTCCTGTGCTTAAAAATGAACATAGGATTAAAACCTTTACTTGTATTCATTCTGTGCTGTAGTTGCAGACACACACTCCTAACTCACTGGCCCAGTTTGCACATTCACACAAACATGGCCTGTTTGTGAATGTGTGGGAGTAAGCTTGCAGGCTGGTTCCCACCCATTCCCACTTGCCTAAATGCCCCATTCATGGGTTATCATTACTGCTGAACCTGGAAACTTTGGGTTGTTAACCCAGAGGTCGTTGATGGGTTAAATCTGGGTTGTTTAACCCCCAAACAATCCAGAGTTTCCAGATTCAGATGGGTGTTCCTAGGTTGTTTAAGAAAGCAGAAGTGGGTGAATGGGCAGGAGGCAGCATGCTTACTCGCTGCTGCGCAACCACAACTATGAATTAAACAACCCATAGTTAGCTGTTTTGTGTGAACTGGGGAGGAAATACACAAACAGGGTTGACTTTTAAAAAGAAGACAAATTACTAAGTAATGGTTGGTAAAATGTTTACAACCTTGGAATTCATGTAAATACTGATTTCCAGAACAACTTCCTATTCTCTGTTGAAGTATTCACTAACAAGCATGTACATGAAATATACCTGACTAAAAATTATATATGCTCCAGCTTTTCAACATATATATATATATATATATATATATATATATATATATATATGCCTTCCCTAACCTGGTATCCTTCAGATGTTTTTGGCTAGTACTTTCATGAACACACACCAACCTGTGAGGTTATCAGGAATTTCTGGGCTCAAACTGGCAACCTTTGGGCCTGTGTGCAGCTGCCTTGTGTAATAAGCCACTAAACTTCATGTTGCAGCATCTGCCGAGACAGCTTAGTATCTTTAGGCTCTGGATTGGCCCTGTCCATCCAGGCTGGTCATTGCATCCCCCAAGAGGGTTTTCTGTTTTAGTTAAGTCTTGCCTGAGCAACAAGGCCTTCCTGTGTCCTTTTGGCTGTCTTTTGGTCCTGATTTGACTTCCTTCTTGATCCTAACTCTGGGTGTACTTTGGCCCTGATTTCTTGTTTACTCTTTAATACTGGCCTCTTGGTTTGGTCCTTCAGTCCTGACTACTGTCTTTCTCCTACATGGTTATCAACTTTAGGCTCCTGGCTCACCTCAGATTGCTGGTTTTGGCCCACCCCAACAGTGGTCTTAGTGCCTCTCCTTGGTCCCTTGAAACCAAAGGAAGTGAGGCAGGTGGCTACTAGGAGGAGGGCTTTCTCTGCTGTGGCATCCCGGCTGTGGAATGAGCTCCCCAGAGAGGTCCGCCTGGCACCTACACTGTACTCCTTTCGTCGCCAGCTGAAGACCTTTTTATTCTCTCAGTATTTTAACACTTAATTTTAATTTTACTGTTCTAACTCTGTATTTTAATCTTATATCAATTTTTGCTGTGTGGTTTTATCCTGGTTGTGCTTTTTATACTGTATTTTGTATTTGTGTTTTAAACTGTTGGTTGTTTTATTATGGTTTTACTTTTTTTTAACTGCCCAGAGAGCTTCGGCTATTGGGCGGTATAAAAATGAAATAAATAAATAAATAAATAAAATACAATAGGGAGATGCCATTATCTCTCTCTCTGACACTTAAATTGGTAAGGCCCATTCATTATAACAAGGCTTTAGTACTTAGATCCTCTTCTAGCTATAACCTATCAGACTTCCTGGCAGATTAAAAGGCATGGCTGGCTGGGGCATGCTGGGATTTGTAGGCATTTTTTCTGTCTCAGCATGCATTGAATTGCACCCTAATTTATTGTTAGTGTTAATAAAAAGGTTGGAGGCAGCAGTTCCCACGAGAGTATGTGTGCTTCATTTGGAAGGATAGGATAGTCTCTGATAGCTGATTACTATTTTCTAGAGGTCCCATTTAGAAAACAAAGTCATAGGTAATTCTTGAAGAGTTTTAAAGTAATAAAATGGTCCTGAAAATCCTTGGATTAACAATGCAAGCAAGTGACAGGGCATGCTAACTAATGCCAAGAAAAGTGTGATGTGAATAGTCTCTACAGCTGCAGGTTGAACAAAACATTGCATTCGTATATGAGGTTAAAAGGCAAGTTCTTTTGGCTTGTAGAATATCGTTTTAACTCCTGAGAACAACAGATGTTTAGGCAGCTTCTGGAAGTAGAAAGGAATGGGAGTTGACCACTAGCCTGACAATGACAACCCCATCCTATTAGATCCTTCTTTGCTAAAAAAGTAATGAAGATGCTTAAACTAACGACAATATTTGGATCTTCTCTTCACTGCAAGTTGCTGATATTCACAAGTTTTTACAATGAGAAAATCCCACAGAACCACTACTAGGTTAGAAAGGAAACAGAATACAGAATGAGAGTTGTTCCATAAGACAGATTCAATATTTGCTCCATTTTCTGGTCCTTATAGAATCATAGAATAGTAGAGTTGGAAGGGGCCTACAAGGCCATCGAGTCCAACCCCCTGCTCAATGCAGGAATCCACCCTAAAGCATACCTAACAGATGGTTGTCCAGCTGCCTCTTGAATGCCTCTAGTGTGGGAGAGCCCACAACCTTATATAGTCATGCAAGATATCATGTCCACAGTTGATGATAACATTTTTTTCATTGATAAAATAGCTGCATATAGTACAATTACCAGAATTTGAAAACTGTACAAGCTCACGTGAAATAACACCAAAAACATACATAAATTAAACCATTCTGAAAAGGTAAACCTGCGTTTTTGTAAAAAGTAAAATAAAAAATGAAACAGAACATGTCAGCAACACAAATTTTGTACTGGCATGAAGAATTGCAATGGCAGGTAACCACATAGTCTCCGGTAGTGTATTGGATGAAAAGATCTCTTTACATTTGGCCTAATTTTATGAACTGAGTTATCCTAAGGCAAAAACTTCCAGCAAGTAAGAACAGGTGTTCATATGCCTTGCAAAAACACAAACTATTTTGCTATAACTTGTCTCAAAGGAATAATGTATTGACCATATATGCTTTCCTAAACCTTCCAGAAGCCAGCTCTGTGTTTGATTACATTATGAGAATACCACCGATCCTGCAAGTGTACAGGTAGCAAAACTAGGGGAGCACAAGAACAACAGGGATTAAACTACAGTATAGAAATATAAATTATAGTATCTGAACTGTCAAGAATATTTTTAAACTATTAATAAAGTAGTAAAGATGTCATGCTATGCAAAAAGTCTGGAATTATTTACTGTTCACATACTTGTTATCTAATGTGGAATCACGAAGTAGACTTACAAAACATCTATGGCTCAAGCCTGTGCCCATTATATGCTCTATTTATATGCACTAACCCACCTTCTAATTTAGAAAAAAAATCTGTTTTCTAAATTAATTTTTATTAGAAGAATTTTACTTATGAAATCTGAAAGAACTTGCCAGCGGCTCTGGTATAATCAAAGGTACCTTGGGAATGCAGCATAAGCTAGCTCAAGAAGAGAAGAATCAAATAAAGATATTAATACAGTTATTTAACACTTCATTAATTCTAAAATTAGAGATAGCAACATTCAGGGCCCTAAGGCAAATACCAAAGAGAAGTAAAATAGGAAGAACTGTGTAGTTGCAGTTTCAAACTACCTTGGCATATCGAATCTGTAATGCACCAGTTTCCAGCAGCTTGATTCGGGAATCCTGTGTGGAGATGAGGGTGCCATCTTTTCTCCAGAGAATTGTGGGCATGAGAGTGCCTGCGGCCACGCAGCTAAGTACTAAAGTACCATCCACAGCTACAGTCTGATTCACAGGACCCTGTCGAATGACAGGGGGAGGCCGGTCGGCAATGACTGGTGAAAGAAACAACAGGGAGAAAAACAAGCGTTTCTGCAATGGGAAGGAATTTTCTAAGCTTCTAAGCATCAGTAGCTAGCTGCTTTGGGCTTTAAAAGAATTTAAAGATAAATAAGTAATTAAAATTAAAGACTTGGTAGTTTTATTATTTGTTTAAGAGGAGAAAGGTGGTGTCACGTATCAGACTCTTCCTCATATTCACTAAGCTCCATTAACCTTTGAAGAGATAAATTTCTCTTGTATGAATTTCTCACCTTCAAAATTTGCCCCTTTCTCTTTATTTGTGTCTCACCAAGCATCAGATCAAACTTATTGAAAAGTGGGGATTTCATCATTTTTATAACTAAATCTTAGCAGAATACGGACAATTCTGCACATATTCATATGTAGCCTATGTAAGGAGTTCTACCTCCAGGATTTTCTAGATCTCTATGGTCATTAGTGATGAGTGAAATCAGTAAATATAAGATAGCATTAGACCTAATCAATGATTTTTCACAACATTCTCTAATTCATTCTTTATAAGGTTTCAATTTTCTAATGCCAATAATAAATCAACTTAAATTATTTTCACAACACATTAAATCATTTTATTGTATTGTATAGTTGATCTGTGAACTACATGATTCACTGATTAATTGATTTGTTAGATTAATACAAGCAACAGTGATTTAAGAAACCAGGGTATCTTTGCTGAAGGCAGGCACATCACAGGAGGCAGGAGAGTACAGGTATATGAGCTCATTCCATGTCCTATAAAGCATTATTTATCAGACCAAGATTGTGACAATTGAAGTAGACCTTGGTATTTATATAGCTCATTTCACGAATCAACTCTCCATATACATTATTTCAATTATGTTACAGCCATCTGTAGTGGTGTGAAGAAAATTGCTCTATCTATGCAATGTCCACAATACAGGAACAGCCGTGTGGAAACAAACAAACCAGATGGTAATTTAAAACACTAGTCCTCTGCATACCCTATTTTTTTTTCAGAATTCAAGCATTATATATACTTCTGAACCATTTTGTGAGGTTCCTAGGATTTCATACACCAGAAAACTATAACATAACTTACTTTTTATTTAGACTGAACTATATATTATTGACAGAATGAAAGGACAACATTTTACAGAACATTGCTTCAGCAATATTCTATCATAGATCAATAATGAACAATTACATTTGAGCTATTGATCAGTGAAATTTTCCTGTACACATTTATCTTTTAAATAACTTTTATACAACACAAATTCACAATGATATAAATAGTGTACACCTGTGTATTTTCATCTTATTCAACAACTTATTTAGCAAAAATAATATAAATACATAATTGTATCATCATACCATTAGAATCACAGTATGGCTACGTTGGCTACAGTTATTAGCAGTTTTCAAATACAATTTTATATACTTTACCATCAGTAACCTCCAAGTATGCTTTTGTTGTGATGCTTCCTGCAACATTTAAAGTCTGGCAGATATAATATCCAACATCAGAACGTTGAACATTTGTAATAGTTAGATCACCCGTTTGAGAAACGGAAAACCGGTTGGAAGACTGAGGAGGTTGGTATGAAAACAGCAGGTTCTGGAAAACAGGAGAAATGGAAAAAGCAGGAAGTCAGATAGATTATCCTTCATATATAAATACACTTTTATTATTCCAAATACCCTATAACCTTGGTCCTCTTTCTTAGTATAACGAAGTCATTGTTTGTCCTATTTTTCAGATAGAAGTTGAGAAACAGCCCAGGCCAATCTACATCGCTAAAGAGAAATTTACATTTAGATTTTCCCTAAGTAAGTGTACATTGGCCATAGTAGCAATATATCTGGAGATGCAATGTACTATTCACACTTACTTGGGAGTAAGTCCCATTGAACAAAAAGCAATTTATTTTTGATTCTATATGCAAAGGATCGGGCTTGCAGGTCAACCAGGGTTTATTACAATATGTTTACAATTATCAATATATACAAAAAGTGCTTAATATATTTAACAAAGGGTTGGTATTAGGTAGAACCCGTCAATACCTGATGGAGTACTTCTCCCAGCATGAACCTATCCATAAATTATGTTCATCATATAAGGTTTTAATCCAGGTGCCTCCTCCAAGAGAACCTCAAAAGGCAGCAACAAAGGAAAGGACATTCTCAGTGATGGCCTCCCAATTGTGGAATATTTCCTCCCCAATAAGGCCTGCTTGGTGGCAACACTGTGAACTGTTCAGCACCAACTCTACTATTCTACAATTAAGACCTTCTTCTTCTCTCAGGCATTTTTCAGTATATGATGAGGTTTTAATCAGAAAGATCCTAGATCTTTCTTATTATTGATAATTTAAAGTTGATGCAGATATATCTGTGGTCTTCGTGTGTACCTCTGATTATATGTCTGTAAGTTATTTTTAAAATATGTTTTTAAGGTTTTAATCTTTGTAAACCACTCAGAAAGTTTTGGCTATTGGACAGTATAGAAATGTAAGGAATGGAGGTGCTATGCTGCAATATGTTGTTGGGATTTCTAGTGAAAGGCTATTTGGTACATGTATTTATAAGTTGGAGGAGACTGCACTGTGTGTGTATAGAAGGCTGCATCTTATTTCCTTATTAGTCAAATTCGTGGCTGATACGTTTATATGTGGATATTATTTATGATAGTTACAGGGAACCTCTGTGTTCAATTCAAACAATATATCTCTGAATACTGGATGCTAGGGGCAGGCAGAAATGTCATCACCTTCATCGGTTGTTGTTAGAAAAATAATGCTTAAGTAGATTGACTGATATTGCAAGGCATTTCTTAAGTCCTTGTACCCAATTGTATCCATTGGTTATATGCAAACATGAACAAAACATTACATACAAAAATTCTGATTGTACACATACATTCACCAGTTACATGTAATCATAAATAAACAAGTAATGAGAAAGTAAGCAAATTATAATTTTTTATGTGAAGTCACTATCTTTCTTGTAGCTCATACTGGAAATATTGATAAAATGCTATTTACAATTATTTCTATAGAAAACATTTGACTTCACAAGTTAGAAGAAAAAATAGAAGTTTCTGTCATGCCCCCACTGGAGGAATCCTCCTCAGAAGAAGAGCCAGAGCTCCCAGAAAATGAGGGCGCCCCAGATCAGTCAATGTCACTCAGAGCCCAGGAGAAGTCCTGGCTGTCAGGGGAGATGGCTGCAGGCCTATCACTGGGGAGGGGATTCTTCCTCTGAGGCAAAGGCTGAGCAACCCCCTGACCCTCAGGAGCATTGTCACTGCAAATGATAGGCCAATAGTATTCCCATGAGAAGGTGTGCACGTTTGCAAAGAAGGACTCCTTGGGAGAAAGTGACTTCTCAGAAGTAGGGCTTTAACCAGAGAGCTCTAATGTACTGCTTCTGAACCCTAGGTAGGGCTCAGCAGGCTCTGTGTTAAAAGCCTTCAGTGTCTGCCTAGCCAGTGTTGGAAACAATGCTGTTCTTTCAACTCCTTTCACTTCTACGTTGCCTCCTCGATCTTGCCTTGAGATTAATGACCCATTTTACTGACCATTGGACTCTTTTTTTTACTCTTCTGGTCTATGTAATGGATCTGGTTGACAGTGTTTTGAGCTTTACCTGCTATTTTGATCAGTTTTGCTTATCCAGAACCCCACTGGACTGAAACCTGTGTGCTTGAACATTTGCCTGTATCATTTGCCTGTACCTTACTTTTTTGTTAGTCCCTTCACTCAGAGTCTGCTGCAGCCAATGCAAGACAGTTTCTATTATATATTATTTTTCTGATTTTTAAAAAACAACTTTAGTGTTATTTGTTTATTTATCTTCTCTTTGCATTGACATGCAACTGGTTCCAATTCCCAAAGTGGCTTTGGATATACTTGTTGTTACAGTAACTCCCCCTCCACAACCTGTTTTGCATGCTCAAAGAAGCCACTGTGGCTTAAATAAGTCTAGGTGAATGTAAGAACATAAAAACTTAAAAGCTGTGCTGGATCTAGTCCAGCATTCTGTTCACACAGTGACCAACCAGTTGCCTACAGGAAACCTACAAGCAGCATAGGAATACAACAGCACACTCCCACCCATCTTCCCCAGCAACTGTTGCACAAAGGCATACTGCCTCTGATACTGGAGGTAGCATGTAGCCGTCAGAACTAGTAGCCAATGATAGCCTTATTCTCCATGAATTCGTCTAACCCCCTTTTAAAGCCATCCAAATTGGTGTCCATCACTACATCCTGAGGTGGCAAATTCCATAGTTTAACAATGTGCTGTGTGAAGAAGTACTTCATTGTTTTAATCTACCATTTCCATAATTACCAGCACAGGCATGTCATCCAAATCCAGACACCATGGCTTGTTTGAGGTGAAAACAACTTGCAGATAATACTTGAGCTGTTGTAGGGTTATTAATATTCTACTGAGTTCTACACACCTGAAGTAGCTCTTTAGATCCAAGCCCTTGTCACTAGCTCTACATATCACAATAAAACCCACATAATTTACAAGTGAATTTTGCAATTGCCTTAGTAAAACATTAGAAACTATTTTACAAACCGATCATGAAAGAGTGAAGTGAATTTCATATATATATATATATATATATATATATACACACACACACACACACATACATATATACACACACACACACACACACACACACACACACACACACACACACACATATATATATATATATATATATGGCATCAAATGCCAGGTTGTTTTCTGAGCCTACCTGAAAAAATATTTAACTTCTTATATTTCACAAAGAAGGGTTTTAGTGGGTTTTTTTCCCTTCTGAGTAGAATTTATATTCCTGAAATTACCAAAACAAACAGGATATACCATCTTTCATTACACCCTAAGTACTAAAAGATTCTTATCACTGATCTTTCCCTTCTCATTTTCTGCTACACATTGGCACCTGTTCAACAAAGTTGAAGAGGCCAACAGCTTGTTTTAAAATTGAATCTCAAACCATATGCTAGATATGTCCCAAAATGTGTACGTTAGCCTGAAAGCTACTTGAAAAGCTTCCTGCTTTTGAATCCTGAATGTGGACAATATACGGCTGGCAGAGGAAAAGAGAGGTCTCTGTAAAGCCAGGATGCCTGTTGTGTTTGCCAAATTTAAATAAGCCTTTTTAAAAAGAAGAATTATGTGACAATGGTCATAGGAATCTGTGATTTTGCCATGGACTTCACAACTTTAAGAGTATGCTCCCAGAGGAGCACCCAGAGTCTGGAGGAACAGTGTCAGTGTGCCTGTTTAGTAAACACTTAACAAAAGGTGCAGGAGTAAACATTGTGGCCTTCCCTGAAACATAGTAAACTAAGAGAGTGTCCATTTGTAGGGTTCTTCTACAAAGACAGCACTCTCTAAATGGGAATTTTAGGGCCATAATCCGTAAGGCAAAGGAGGAACCCCAAGCAATGCAAGTCAAATAAAAATGCAATACAGAAGGGGGAGAGGGGAAGAAAAAAGGAACTCAAAATAAGTGTGTCTTAACTGAATTCCCCTCAGAAAGGAGGAGCGGAGAACATGCTCTATGATGAAGATGATTATGATGATGCAGCAGTCAAAAAAGAACTGAGCAAGAAGAATAGGTCCATGCCCTTTGAGCATTGCACTAGTGGTGGTGGGTTCCTGCCAAAAGCTTCACATCTTTAGAATGTTCCCAAACAGGGCTGTGCACAGGTGCAGAAGTTCTATTTGTAATGTGAAGAGACCACGAGAAAGAACCAGCTAGTGTCTGCCAGTGTGGAAGGGCCCACACATACATTCCAGAAAGGATCAAGGGAGAGAGACTAAGCAGGCATCCAACAGGTGTTAATAGGATGTGAGTCCACGGAAATGTAGGGCACTAGTAGACACCAATGGTACTGGTATTCTCTGAGATAAGTTTGGCAAAATCTAAAAGGAGCTTAGTTTTACCTGACTTCCTTCTCTTCGCCAAAATATTGCTGGTTGAGGGTTTCCAGTTGCTTCACACTGGAAAGTCACTGTTCTGCCCAGTGCAGCCACCTGGTCACGAGGTTTCACAACAAAATGCGGTGGCTCTGAAGGAGGAAAAGTACAGAAAAATTACAAGAATTCATTATTAATCCAGTTGAATGAATTCCTGCCACTTGCACATCACTAAAAAAAAGTTTTATAATACTGTAAAAGAGGACAAAAGATACAGATTTGTATAAAAATTGCATATGCTAATTAATATGTATAGATAGAATTTTATAGAGTTTTATGTCCCTTCCTTATTAGTGCTGCGATGGGTTTGGGTTTTGTTGTTGTTTATCAAAGCAAGGCAAGCAAGGCAATGATGCTGTGTTGCACATACCAGAGAGAATAAAGGTTGGTTAAAGCAGCAACAGCTCATGTTCCTCTGTACCACCTGTGCATGGTGAGAGAGGTGCTCATGCTTTCTCTCTGATTCCTTATACTCTCCCCCAGCCCTGATGGTGTGCACAGCTGCTGCACTGGCCAATAAGAGATTGAAACAAAAGTACAGACAGCCTGACAGAGCAAAAAGCAAAAAGACTTCCACCCATGCAATAGAAAGCAACACTTCAGTCGTGCAGTGCACTGCATTCACACCCCAGGTTTTTAATGGACAAGTGAAGACACCAAACGTTAACGCCGGCAGAAGTCTTAAAACGGGACTGTCTGATTTAAAAGAGAACAACTGGCAAGGTTACTTGCTGATGAGGGACTAGCATAGAGAAAACTCTTCATAATAAAGAAAAAAGTGCTCAAGGTTCAACATTATTTTAATTTGTACTAGTGATACAAATAATAATAATAATAATAATAATTTATTACGGTCACAAGACCAGCAAAACAGAACAGCACTGTAAACACAATAATATTCCCAGGGCCAGCAAAGTAAGATGCGTCTATAAGTACATACAGTCGTGTGAAAAAGAAAGTACACCCTCTTGGAATTGTATGATTTTACATATCAGGACATAATAACAATCATCTGTTCCTTAGCAGGTCTAAAAATTAGGTAAATACAACCTCAGATGAACAACAACACATGACATATTACACCGTGTCATGATTTATTTAACAGAAATAAAGCCAAAATGGAGAAGTCATATGTGAAAAAGTAAGTACACCCTTACTGCTTCCATAGGAATTAAGATGCTAAGTAGCAGATAGGTGCTGCTAATCAAATACCCGTGATTAATTGATCATCAGCAAGTATGACCACCTCTATAAAAGCCAAAGTTTTTTCAGTTTGCTGGTCTGGAGCATTCAGGTGTGTGTTAACACAATGCAAAGGAGGAAAGACATCAGCAATGATCTTAGAGAAGCAATTGCTACTGCCCATCAATCTGGGAAGGATTATAAGGCCATTTCCAAACAATTTAAAGTCCATCATTCTACATTGAGAAAGATGATTCAAAAGTGGAAAACATTCAAGACTGTTGCCAATCTTCCCAGGAGAGGACGTCCCAGCAAAATCACCCCAAGGTCAGACCGTGCAATGCTCAGAGAAATTGTAAAAAACCCAAGAGTTACATCTCAGACTCTACAGGCCTCAGTGAGCATGTTAAATGTTAAAGTTCATGACAGTACTATTAGAAAAAGACTGAACAAGTATGGTTTGTTTGGAAGGGTTGCCAGGAGAAAGCCTCTTCTCTCTAAAAAGAACATGGCAGCACGGCTTAGGTTTGCAAAGTTGCATCTGAACAAACCACAAGACTTCTGGAACAATGTCCTTTGGACAGACGAGACCAAAGTGGAGATGTTTGGCCATAATGCACAGCGCCACGTTTGGCGAAAACCAAACACAGCATATCAGCACAAACACCCCATACCAACTGTCAAGCACGGTGGTGGAGGGATGATGATTTGGGCTTGTTTTGCAGCCACAGGACCTGGGAACCTTACAGTCATTGAGTCGACCATGAACTCCTCTGTATACCAAAGTATTCTAGAGTCAAATGTGAGGCCATCTATCCGACAGCTAATGCTTGGCCGAAATTGAGTCATGCAACAGGACAATGATCCCAAGCACACCAGCAAATGTACAACAGAATGGCTGGGGGGGGGGGGGGAAATAATCAAGGTGTTGCAATGGCCCAGTCAAAGTCCAGACCTCAACCCGATTGAAATGCTGTGATGGGACCTTAAGAGAGCTGTGCATAAACAAATGCCCTCAAACTTCAATGAACTGAAGCAACGTTGTAAAGAAGAGTGGGCCAAAATTCCTCCACAACGATGTGAGAGACTGATAAAGTCATACAGAAAATGATTACTTCACGTTATTGCTGCTAAAGGTGGTTCTACAAGCTATTGAATCATAAGGTGTACTTACTTTTTCACACACGGCTTCTCCATTTTAGCTTTATTTCTGTTAAATAAATCATGACACGGTGTAATATGTCATGTGTTGTTGTTCATCTGAGGTTGTATTTACCTAATTTTTAGATCTGCTAAGGAACAGATGATTGTTATTATGTCCTGATAATGTAAAATCATACAATTCCAAGAGGGTGTACTTTCTTTTTCACACAACTGTACATCTCCCTGTTAAAACCATAAGTTTTATGGCTTTGTAAGGCTTTGTTCAAAGACTTACAAACCTCCATACGACATTTTCTTTCTTTTTGTTTTTTGAAAAAATACAAGGGGTGGGGGAGAATTTAATTTCTAGATGTCATGGAAAATAAAAGAAAAATTCCCTCACATACTGTACAACTAAACCACAAAATTATGGCAAATTCAGTTTAGATACACAAAAGTCATCCATCTTTGATTTACTGTAGTCTAGGAGTCATTTAATATGTTCCATAAGAGGCTTGGTTTTGATACAGGATAGGATGCTCTTTTTTTCAATTTAACTCAAAGGCCCCAGGATTGCTACTGTGTAAATTATAAGCATTTAAAAATCTTCAGTGCAATTACTGAAGAGGAATGAATTTAAAGCAACAGTGAGGCAGAATTCCTCCTTCATTTACATAAGCAAGGGCATGCTCAAACAAAATATATATGTAAATGAAGGCAAATTCGAAACATCTGCTCATCGTGACATTATAAATACTGCCAGCATTGTCCAAACTGTTTGATTTATACAGACATAAATGGCCACTTCATCTAGCAGTAAATAGAACATCAAAAATTATGTCAGTTGCATTAAGCTATGGCAGTTGAGTGTATTAAACATAGTGACTGAACTGGAGAAGAAAATATTATTTTAAAAATCTCTGTTTCAGTTTACCCTCCTATACTGCAATGGAGATGGATTAAAAAGAGAGACCTTACTGATTTATATTTTTCAACCTTTAACTCCTACACAATTTTTCACACCCCTTTTCTTACTATTACTAGTACAACATGTCACAATCACACTTCAACATTATTTATTTATTTATTTATTACATTTCTATACCGCCCAATAGCTGGAGTTAGGTTTTAGAGTTTTCACAATGTTGATACTCACTTCTCCAAAAGATTTTAGATAGTGAGCATTTCATTCTAGATTGTATGCAGTGTCAATGCCAAGTGATTATAAAAGCCTTCCTGGATCAAACTAAGGTGATACAGACTGTTTTTCTACAGTTATACTGTGATAGGATCCAGAGGGAAAATAGGTAGTTTGAAGGTAAATGGATATTCTAAACTAGCATTAGGCAAATGGATTCTAAACTAGCATCAGAAACGTGGCTTGCTAAAAACAAAATGGCCTCATGATGGTGTTCTTCTCATTTTATGTGACCTAGTTCTCTGAGGATCCGTGAATACTTCATGAGAAAAGAAACATAATTTTTAGAATTGTGGTGTAAAAATATATTTGATTTTATGTTATAGCCTGTTCCTGAAGCTTTACGGAAAGCTTCCACGGTAACGAATGTGAATTAGGACTAGCAGTCTTTGTTTTTACTGTTTGCATGTTTTGTTGATGAAAGCTGAAGCTAATCAGGGTTGAAGTGATGATAATTAACAGGATTTGTGACCTGATAAGATAGGGCTCATCTACCTGTCTCAGTGTTCAAACAGTTGTACAAGTTTTTCAGGAGAAAACAGTACACTTTCATTCAATCCTAACAACACTTAAAGCTAGATTACTGCAATGTGCTCAGTATAGTCATCTTTTCTCTTCATTACTGTTCACAAGCATAACCTGTTATAAAACACAGTAAGAATGAAAGCAAAGAAAACTCCAAAGGTTTAATCCTAAAGATTTAAATATTCAACATATTTTGAATTAACATTCCTCATCAAGGGCAACCCTGACCAATTCCTACAAAAAGAAACCAAAACCCAGGGTAGTAGCCATTTTAGTCTGTAGCAGCAAATACTAAGCATTTTGTGGCACTTCACACACACACCCCAACCAACTTATTTTCCATATCATCCAAAATGTTGTGGAAGATCACACAAGTTATTTTTTATTTTTTTTGGTAATATTTCAGAAGAAATACTATTAATTCAAAACAGGCAATAACACTCTTCTGTGCACATTTGAAGGTCTCCTGGTATAGTTTTGCACTTTGCCCCTTTGTGACTCCAGATCATATAAGCTCATCTTCCATGTTATAATGGTATTTTGATTTTTTCATTAGCCTTAAGTTCAAATAATGGTCTGAGAGACATGCTTGCTACAGCTCTGACACAGGAGCACAGTGCTGGTTATCCAGCAGTTGTCTGGAGCATAATTCATATAGGTTGGAGCAAGCACACCTAAAATATTCTTCTTTCCTTATATTATTCTGAGGCCTTTCATCAAAAGTTTAAAGCAGGGGGTGGGCAACTTGTAGGCCAAAAATTCTGGAGAACCACAACTCTCATTAGTGTCTCATTAGCCTCTCATTAGCAAGTACAGTCAATGATGAAGGACTGTGGGAGTTGTAGGCCAAAACATCTGGGTAGCCAAAAATGGCCTAATCCTGGATTAGTAATCTCACTCCATTTCAAGAAATGTTTGGTAGAACAGTAAATACAGTGGAGGTACAAGCTGAATGCATAGTGAAGCAATCATATAGCCACTTCTGCACACGTCTTAAGTATGGATTTACATCCATATTCTTAATTTATTAATTTGGCCACCTTTTCGTCTTTGATGCAGATGCCAACAAGTCCATTTAGAAATCATTTGTACTATCTCCAAAATTCCATCTGGCAAGTAACTATATCATCAAAGAGCTTTCGCATTTGCTGAACAACAGTAAAGTGCATAGAACTGTATTTTGAATCCATTTCCTTTACTTGCAGCTTCTGCTATACCCAACTCTGAATGTCACCTCTGCAAGAGCTATAAAATGGAGGGTGTCTAAAAAATACTGGGCACAGATGTATTCAATTTCAGGGATGGGCAACTTGTGGCCCTCCAGCTGTTTTGGCCTATAACTCCCATCAGCCCCAGCCAGCAGAGCCAATGGTGAGGGATGATAGGCATTGTAGGACAAAACCTTTGGAAAGCCACAAGATGCCCAGCCCTCCTTTTATTGGACATGCTTCAAAACAATGAAATATCTTTTACTTAATTCACTTTTAATTGATTAAACAATTCATTGTATTATGTTTTCAGGATTCATATGAAATAATCTAGAATTTCATACAAACAACTTCATTCTTTTCAAGAAGGATAATAGCTTACTATTTTAATTTTCATTCAGTTTTGGGTTCTGGAAAATATTTGCTGTCATAGTAACTTATCAGATAAACTGATTTAAAAGATGAAAAAAATCAAATCCCATCAGTAGTGCAGAACATCCAAACGTAAATGATGTACTGATATGTTTTAAGCCTTATCAAGTCTCAGTAACTGCTCATAGTGATTTCAATATGAAATGTGAATATTAAATACTTATTTCCGTTGTCTTTTAATGCAAATGGAAGAAAAGACAGCAGCTTGGATCCTAAGGTAAGTCAACTTAAGGGTGTTCACAGAAGGAAATGGGAAACTTTATTTCCGTGAACTGCTCAAGTTAATTTGTCTTAGCCTCCAATCCAATCTTTTCCTTTCAGATTTGGTGCAGGGATGATAGATCTGATTTGTCTCTGCAGTCTGTGTTCAATCTCATTGCATATGTTAAATTGTGATTAAAGCTTTAGTTGGGTAATCTACATATGCAATCAATTACAGTTTGTAATCCTAGTTTTGTTATTGTTAACATTGACCCTGAGGAAAGAAATGCAAAGGATTACTATCTTGTTCACCTAATGAACAGTGAGTCCAAAAAATGAAGTAAACGATTCAGAACTAATTTTTTATTACTTTGACCAGCCGCACATATGGAACATTTCATTACTGTTAAGAATTTGCACACCTTTGAAAGGGTGTGCATTTTGGATTTCTTAAAACAAGAATGAATCAAATGTACATTCAATTAGAGCTGAATGAAACCTTAAAAATCAGAATTCAATATTACAATAATTAAAACAAATAAAAATAAGCAAGCCATTACCTTTGATGCTTGCCACAAAAATTACCCATACTTCATGCTGAATGTGCCCTTTGCAGTCTGTCCAGTCAATTACAAGTGAAAGTTGGAAGCTGATTTGTTGGAGGATATGTAAGGGTATGGATAGAAAGGGGGTGAGATGTTCCAGTCACAGGAATAACGATGATTAGAAGATGGCGAATAAAATTTCAACTTACCAGATACAACTAAAAACAAAAAGAACAGAAAACATGGAATAAATCAACCCAAACATAAAATGAAACAAATTAAAACTAATGTGCTTTTAAATCTGTACACCACTTTGTGTGATGCTCTTACAGGAAAGCAGTATATAATAATAATAATAATAATAATAATAATAATAATAATAATAATGTAAAATAATTATTTTTAAACCTACAATATGCTACTTATAAAAATGTAACTATTTGAAAACACAAACATATTCAAGACATGCAAGAAACAGTATGAAACAGATGAGCCTTTTGCAGACATTGTTCTTTTTAGCTGCAGAGAAAGCTCAGTTCTAAATCTGGCGATGTGAAGCATGAAGAATGAAGGAGATACAAGAGATGAGCTATAGCGTGAAAAAGATCTATCTCCCTGCTGAGCAGAGTGACTGGATCATATTCAGTATAGTGCCACCCCCAACCTTCTATAACATGTGAAGTGATTGTCCATTACATACTACACACTGTGAAGCAGAATAAAAATGTATTGTAATGTCCCATTTGTTACCTAATCCTAGAGTAATTTTCATAATCACTGCCAATGCTCAAGGTGACTATGCTCCCTACAAGCAAGAAGGGATGAATGACTACTCAATATATTTAAACAGAACTGGTAGGGAGTAAAATCGTCTGTTTTGCTGTGTAGAGCAAGCCTTCTATTCCAACTTACATCATCTGAGGAGCCAAGAATATGTTCCCGCACAACATTTGCCGTCCACGACGCATTTACTTTTTAATGAACAAAGATACTTCTATAAGTACATTGACAGAGAAAGGGTGAACTGAATATTAATCCAGAGGCCAGTAGAATGACTAATGAATCCTTCCCTCATCCATCAGGTTGAGAATGCCCTTAAGTACAAATATTTTCAAAATTCTCAACGATGGCCTGGTTCAGACAACATGATAAACCATGCTGCTTAACCACAAACTGGTTAAGGGAATGCATTGCATTCCCTTAACCATTTTGTGGTTAAGCAGCATGGTTTAGCATGTTGTCTGAACCAGGCCAATAAGTTTCCTGGGAATTTCAAAGTTTTAACTCAGCTGTCAGCTGACTGATTGTATCAAGAGTGCAATGGGGCCTAAATGCTCCACTGACATCAATCCAAGCCACAAGCCCTGCCTGCTATATTCATATAATTGATGCATATATGGGTAGGGAAGCATTTTCATTCCAAGGGCCAACGTTCCAGGCTTAAATGATGTACTGGGAAGCACACTGGGCTGTATCCCAGTCTAGACCACATTCACACACACACACACACACACACACACACACACACACACACACACCCATTGACACACATCTAGCTTCACTTGACCCTCACTTTTCCTGACAGGAAAGTGGGTGAGTGAAGCCAAGTAAACCATTGCTATGAGCAATGTACCTCCACATAGTTGTTCTGTTAGGATCCCATACTCTGAATGGAAGAGCTTTGGGGAGGGGAAGGAGACTTACTGGCTGGTTGTGGCCTACCCAGTTGAATTTTAAGATGCCTTTAAAATGCTTTTAATAATGAGTTTTAAATGTTTTAATCAATTATATGTATTTTATGGCATTTGCATTTGTGTTGTACCCTGCCTCGATCCAGAGGGAGAGGTGGGTAACAAATATATATATATATATATATATATATATATATATATATTTACTGGAGGCCTTTTTGAGCCAATGGAAAGGTCTGACAGGCTGAATTTGGCCCATGGGCTGGAGGTTCCCAATCCCTGCCCTGCATCAATAAACTGAATTACCTAACATCATTAAGAAATACTGTGTCTGTTAGAGCATTTTGCTTATAGTGGAGGCAGAATAGTTATGTTCCTTAATTTGATGAACAGGTAAGAGAACTCTCTTGATTTTGATAAATTTCAGTTGTGGGACAGCAATGTATGAAGGATGGTATCTATGAATGTGGATACGTGAATCTTTCTTAAGCAAAGAGGAAGGTGTGTGATTCCTGACAGTGTCATTCACATGTAGACTCTGCATAGACTCTCCATGTCTACCTAACTTAGGACTCAGGTACCTAAAGGAAGCCTGCTCTTATATTAACCCGTCCATACATGGTGTTCATCTGCCAGTATTCTTACTGGGTGCCACACTATTGAGGTGAGACAGGTAAAGACTGGTGAGAGGACATTTTTAGGCCTTAGCTAGACCTAAGGATTATCCCAGGCAAATGGAGGGGTCATCCCTGCCTGCTCCCAGGATCTCCTGTGTGTCATTTGGATGCACAGGGATGATCCCGGGATGATCCCAGGATATAGGCCTGGTCTAGCCATGGCTTTAGTTGTGATGCCCCATGATCCCCTGGCACCGATACTGGGTGAAGACTTTATTTCCCCAATCTTTTAAAAGAATCCTTTGAACTAGTTTCAATGATGCTTTTAATTATTGTTTTGGGCTGTATTTACCGTATTTCTTCGATTGTAAGACGCCATCGATTCTAAGGCGCACACTAATTTCAGTGCCACCAACAGGGAAAAAAAGCTTTGATTCTATAAAACTCTCGTCATGAGCAAGATCGCACGCGCTTGGACGACATCGCACGATTCCGGATTGTGGCAGCGAGAAGGAGGGAGGGCGGGGGGGGGCTGTTGTCAAGGCCAGCCAACCTCGCACTCCCAGGAGGTGGGAGAAGGAAAGGGAGGGGGCGTGGCGTGTTGTGACGGTCTGACATTGCACGCCCCCCCGCCACACACACTTTCCGAAGAGGCCTCAAACTTGTGCCGCGCTCTCTATGCTCCGCCGTGCGCCCTTCTGTCCCTTGTCCTCTCTATGCCTTGGCCTCACATCCCCCCCCCCCGTTCTAGCCTTCGCCGCGGCTCTGTAGTTTGAGGCGGCACTTCCTTCTCGCGCTCCACCTCTCCCTCGTGAGCTGAGGGAGGCACTTTCTGAAGCGGCGCTAGGAGAGCCTGGCTGAAGGTGAAGAAGGTGCAGGAGCTTGAGGGTTGGAAGCATGAGGTACGGAACTGGGGTGTTACCCGGAGGGCAGGTGGAGAAAGGAGGAGTAAGCGGCCCGGCCTGGCAAAGCGGGGGCGGCCAGGTGGGCGGTGAGGTGGGGAAGAGGAGACGTGGAGGCATCGCCCTGGCAACGTGAGGGGAAGGACGTGGGGGGCAGTGGCGGCATCGCCCTGGTAACGGAGCTGAATGGGAT
The DNA here is from genome assembly GCF_023053635.1 of Elgaria multicarinata webbii. Classification (NCBI taxonomy): domain Eukaryota; kingdom Metazoa; phylum Chordata; class Lepidosauria; order Squamata; family Anguidae; genus Elgaria; species Elgaria multicarinata. The sequence goes on from NC_086175.1 coordinate 84,665,203, forward strand.
TGAGGGAAAGTTGCCGTAGGCGTGTGAGGCGGTGTGGCGCTAAAAACAGCGGAGAGTCTCGTGGCCCCTTAAAGACTGACCCATTTATTCGGGCGCAAGCCTTCGTGGACGCTGTGCCCACATCATCACACGCAAGTGAACTGTGTGCCCGAATGTATGTGTTATTAGTCTTTACGGTGCCACAAAACGCTTGGCTGTTTTTTGGTGAGGCTTTTGAGAGAGCCTTTCTTAGGGGGATTATATGGACTTTGAACTGGGGTTTTCTGTTGGTAGTGGAAGCTGGTTGGCGCCGAAGGGGTGGGAAGAAGGGGTAGATACTGTATTTCTTCGATTCTAAGACGCCATCGATTCTAAGGCGCACCCCATTTTTAGACCTGTTTATTTAGGGGGAAAAGTGCGTCTTAGAATCAAAGAAATGCGGTAATTTATTATTTTATATAGATACTGCTCTGGAAAGTGCTTTGAAGGGCAGCATAAACATCCATAAATGAATCAATGTGTAGGAAGGTATAGGTGTAAATGTCTCTTTGATGACCTCCCTTGCTGTGCACACTGCAAACACTGGAATACTTCTATGTAGTGTAGGCCCCATTCACAATATCAACATTTTTAAATAGCCAGACTGTCGTATTAAGATGGGTCTTGCCTGCAAGGGACATATATGCTTTCTGAACATGCATTTCTTTAGGAAATTGATGCAGGTTGGGGTGAACTAGGGAAGTTACATCTTGTCCCTGCACATCATGGTATGACAAAATGGGTGGGGTAAATACAGAAGTGCACTTAAAGCTTTCGTGCTTGATAAATATCTCCTTTTTATCAATTACTTAAAACAACAGGAGTCGATTTGTGTGAGCATTTAGAATTCTTACTTACAGTGCAGTCCTAACCTGCCATTGTTGATGGCAGGAGGAGTTAGAATACAACAGTGATGGCCTTCCATTGTGCCAGTGATGCCCCCTCCATGAGGCAGAGCCCCCACCATTACCAGAAGAGCTTCTGGTGATGGTGGGGCTCTGCTGCAGCAGAGGCCCCCATTCTGCTCAGATGGGCGGAAACCTACTACCAGCAAGAAACACCCCCCCCCCCCCCAATGCTCCATTCCCTGGAGAGGAGCCTGATTTTGGCTTTTCACCTCTGCCATCCTTTTGGTTGTGATTAACATTAGGGAAACCATAAAAGAAACTTGCTTTGCCAGTGGTGAAGAAAGAAAAATAACTTGTCATGTGTACCACCTTCTAACTTGGATGGCCAAGGCTTCCTCCTGGCACCGCTTAAGATTGCTCTGTTAGTAATTTCTAGATATGGTTCAACATATTGTCAGCGCTTTCCTTAGTCAAAATAGAAGTGTTTCAAAAGTGTCACCATTAAAGGTAAAATCATACTTCTGTAATTTTAAACTATGCTTCAAAATCTTACTGCAATATTGTAAACCTACTTCCTCCAACTTGGTGCCCTCCAGATGTTTTGGACTACAACTCCAAGCATTCTTGATCATCAGTCATGCTAGCTAGGGTGGATGGGAATTTAAGTTCAAAATATCTGGAGGGCACTAGGTTGGGGAAGGTTCCTATAAGCAACAATGTTCATAGAGAATTTACAAAAAACACTGATATCTCAAACTAAAATGGTTGAGGTTGTATTACACAATGAATTACATGAATATATAAGTACTTTTTTTTTTTACAAAACCATCTATTATTTCAATAAACAAAATGCAAAAATAAATAAATAAGATTTTACTCATAATTGGTAAATGTCAACGCATTCATATTTTTAAGGGCTGTTTTGCATATCTTAAGCCCTTCAGTGCTCTCATTTGGTTTTCCCCTTTTAGGTAGAGATTAAAAATAACTACTGTTAAGCATGAGTACACTTTCATAATTAGAAGGTAAACACCTGCAGTATGCTACCCTCCAATATAACACATTGAAAAAAAGAGTAATATTATTCCACCTGTCAAAATTCATTAGGCAGGAGATACATGAGTTTGTGTTCAAGCAAGCAGTATATAGGAGAAGCTGCAGATGTGAAATAAAAATAAAATGGACAGATAGGGCAGTGATCACACCACCTTGTCTAAATCTCGAAGCGTTCAGGATACTGTAAATCAATGTTTAAGAAGACCTGATGATTAAATATGCCAAGTAAGGTTGATAGTAACTTTAAGAGCCATTTATTTTATAATATTTGTTGTGGAAAACAATAAGAACAGGATGTAGGCAGGGCAGATGGAAAGGATTAGGATTCAATGTTATAAACCAAATTTAGGTTTCATTATAATAATCAGATGCACTACTTTCCTCCAGGCTCCAGAGGAAGTCAGGGTGAATGTTTCTGATGAGCTGAGACATAGAAGGCCCCAAAAGCAGTAAACTGCTTTCCAAGGTTCTCTGTAGCTAAAGTGAGAGAAATTCTTCCCACCCTTCTGTAGGTACTGGAAAAGATAAGGAAATCTGACTCATACTGGGTCATGAAACCAAAATATGTCACAGCTTTGCAAACTTCCCAAAGTTCACTGCTTATATAAGTTCACTGCAAAGTTGGGGGAGGGGAGTGCATCCTGGAGAATAAAACGGCACCTGCTAGGAAAGGGTGAGCTTTGCCCTCCCCCCACCTCCAACACAGTGAAAAGATCCCTCAGCTTTGCAGGCTAAGTAATTTGGTGGACAGGACCTTTGGCTCAGACCCAATTATGAGCACATATGTATAGAATCAGACTATGTGCCTATTTTTTTTAAAAATAATAATAATCAGATTTATTTATTTTTAATTCTCACGTTCCTATGGGGAATTGTGTCATTTCAAGTCCTCCCATTTCCACCTAAGAGCAGAGACTGACAATACAGGACACATCTGATTTTTCAGCAGAAAGATTTGCTTTCCCTGCTGAAGATGGTATCCATTTATCTACCACTTTCCCTGAAATTTGTGTAATATGTGAAGTGGTCCTTTGTTTTAACAAGTATATGTTGTCAAATTGCATTTGCTTCAAACAACTTAAGGAGCTTCCTTTAAATTTTCTGGTGTAAGACTTGCAGGTTCACGCATTCTAAATGTATAAAAGACCATCTGTCAGATTATAGGAAAGCAAGTACCATATTTGACATACTTGCAGTTTTACCAAGCAGTATGTAATGTCTATCTTTCTAAATAGCCCACTCTGCAGTTTTCCCCAAAGATGCCTATATAGACTTTAAATTCCATTACATTTAGTCGGCTTTTATAAATGACCTTACAGTTAAGTCACAGGACAGAGTCAGATGGTCTAGAAACTATACAGCAGGGTTAGCTTCTCAGGATGTTTTTGAATGTACCATAGGCTTCATATTGTATTTTGTATACAAAATACATATTGTATTTTGCAGATATCTGAACCTAAATCTTGGTTATCAAGTGTTGTTACCATATCTACAGTATGAACTGAGATCCATACACTAATTGCAAAAAGGGCAATGTGATATATGTTAGCTAGGAAACATTAATATATATTTTTACTTGTCTAACAAAAAGGCAAACACTTTATGTTTTATTACAAGTTATAAATGATCATTCATTGCTAAGAACATAAGAAGAGACATCAGACCAGGGGTCCATCTAATCCAGCATTCTTTTGGAATGCTGTCAATGGGAAACAGGTGCACATAGGTATACTGCTTCTGATACTGGAGGTAGCATACAGCCATCAGGACTAGTAGCCATTGATAGCCTTCTCCTCCAGGAATTTGTCTAACCTGCTTTTAAAACCATCCAAATTAGTGGCTATTACCACATCTTGTAGTGAATTCCATAGTTTAACTATGCACTATTTGAAGAACTACTTCTTTTTCTCTGTCCTGAGTCTCCTACCAATCAACTTCATTGGAAGGCCCAGGGTTCTGGTATTATGAGAGGAAGAAAAATGTCTATACAGTTTCAATAAAATAAAATTAAGAAAAATATAATAGTCTTGAATTACGTGTTCAAATTTGGGCTTTTAAATAATCATTAGATATTCCATAATGGTATTTGCACAATAATTCTACACCAATAATGTTTCTATAATTCTATTCCTTGTGACTTGAGACAATGGCAGGGATTCTTCCATGGGGTGAGGCTTGGAGGCCAATACCTGCCCTATGGAGGAAACCAAGGAGGCTCTGTGGGCTAGATAGTGAACTCCACAGGCTAGATTAGCTCCCCATCCCTGCTCTAGCACCAAATCAAATCTTCCCATTCATCAGTTGTTGGTGAAAATTATTTTCAGACATGTATTAGATACATGTCCTGAGCAAGTATAGTATTAGTACTTTAAGCTGGGAACTCTGGACTTCCTTTAATCACACTCTTGGAAATTGGACATAATGTAATGGGGAAGAAGAATCCAGATTAGGCAGAATCTAGAATCTTCAATGCTTCAAAAACACCCTATCACTTCTTTTAAATTATGTTTTTTTCTTGAAGCACAGGCCTCAGCCAGCAAATCACATATGCATCTAGTTTATGGTTGTCAAAGAAACAAAAATGAAAATAATTCTCAGCTAATGCTGAGGTTTCCAAGAATGCTCACACCACAGTCACTGAGTAAAGATTAAGGACATCTCCGTGTAATAAAATAAAGTTGAAATTAGTGAGATTTAAAAGTTTATCTTGACACCTATTATATTAAATGAGTCTAATGACTGGCGAATCTGTCAAGCTTTGTTTCTCTCAGGTTTTCATTTTTAGCTTTTTTTGCTGTTAAACTGGTTCTGTCCCATTTCTGTATCAGATGGTCTTTTTTTTTAGTCTGTACAAAAATATATTTTGAAACATTTCTAAAAATACATTTGCATATCCACTGTTTCATCAGTGCATACCTTCTTAGTTGAATGTATTTTGTATGTTTTTTGGTGGGTGAACTATATAGCAAACTTTGGAAAAATACATATTTTGATGTCTAACTGTATTCTGTTTTATCCCCACCCAAGATTGGGAAGTGCCACTGAAATGCAAACCAAACTAATTTCTCACCCATTCCTAAATAATTCTTTAGCAGAGGTCTTGTTTTCTTGGTTCTGCCCACTGTAGTAAATACATTTTCTGTTCCATAGCAAAAAGCTGTAAAGTATAATCTAAAATGTAAAATTTCAAGCAAACCTGTAGCTAATAAATTAAATCAGTGTCTAAGACAAGTCATAACTCATTTATCAATGGCTACCAAAAGCTGAACATAAAGCATGATCAATAAATCATTAGAGTGAAGTAATTTTTGACCTTTAGTAATCTGGATGATACTTAATAAATGAGCACTGTAGGCTGAAACAGATACAATTTCAAAAGAAACCTGAACTAACTGAGCTTTGAATACAGGAGCTCACATATGGCAGACTACTGCAAGCTGTTTCATCTTTTCAAAGTGAAGATGAACCATGAACTGACTGGAATATTCAACATACACTTGCATGGTGAGGACTATGAAATCATCATTATCTGAAAAGTTAGCGTACCGTGTTAAAGTTTTCTACTGTTTCTCTATAAAGTTAGAACAGTGGTACCAATGCAACAAAGAATTTCTATTTTATATTCTAACCCACCGATAGAAATTCTTTGTTGCATTTTTCATCATACCACTCACCATGTTTACGGAGAAATTTACTTTATGGACAATATTTGCGTTTGAAAAGGAATTCCTCAAATCCACGAGACTACATGAGAAGCAGACTGGATTTAAGACATCAACTTGTTCACAGGGGTTACCCTATCGCAGTGCTCCATTCAGCAGAAAGAAAAGCAGCATGGTACCACGGGCATCCCTAATATCACATAGGGTTGCTCCTTCTGTCAATAGATTAACATGTTCATTCACTTATTCTCGATTGGTGTATCCCATTATTAACATTATTAAAAGACATTGGCACATTGTCAAGGAACTTCCAGGATGCAGTGATTTTCCTTATTTTGGTTTGAAACGCTCCAGGAATCTAAAGGATTTACTGGTACATACTGATGTTGACCAGCCCACAATAAGAGTGGACTCTACTTTTGGGCATTTTAAATGTGGAAAATGCTCTGCGTGTGTATTGACTCTGGAAACGAAAACTTTCATACATCCTGTGGATCATCGTCGCTTTGATTTGGGCCATTTTTCGAACTGTGCCACTAAAAGGGTTATTTATTTGATTATTTGTCCATGTGGCCTTATTTACATTGGGAAGATGACACGTTCAGTTCAGACGAGGATCTTGGAACATAGATCCAAGATTAAACATCAGATCATGGAGGCACCTCTTGTGCAACATTTTATGGAGATGGGACATGGATGTAATGATTTTAAGTTTCTGGTAATTGAACGAGTTTATGCACACAAATACAACTGGCAGTGTTATGACAATGTCTTGCTTAGAAAGGAGGCACAGTGGACATTTAGGCTAAATACAGTGGCCCCACAGGGTCTAAATTCCAGTCTGGAATTTTCTTCTTTCTTGGGAACTTGAGTCTGAGTGGTGGATATCACTTTAAGAACAGAAGTTTTAGGTGGGAGATCTATGCTGTGGTTCATTATTTAATCAACTGAGCAGACGCTGCTGTCTGCCAGCTGAGAAATGGAAAACAATGTGACGAAGCGAAATACGGTTTGCTGATTTTGGTATGTATGTAAGGTCTTAATTTTGTGTTAACTTCCTGGAATGTTAAAGAAGTATAATGTTGTGCAATGGCACAGACCTCTGCCTGTTTAGGAAAAATATAGCTAATTAGCTTTTTGTATACTGTGCAGATATAATACCGGAAGATGGTCTCACCTTGAAAAACTTAATAAAGAGAGATTGCGTGAGCTTTCCACTGTCTGTTGGCAGTAAGTTGTTTGTATAAAGCAATTCGCGGTGTTCTTATCTTGTGAACCAGCCAAAAGAATAAGAAGCAAATGAGAGTTGTTACTGTGGAGTAACTCTAATCAAATGTGTTTACTTTGGAATTGTTATTTTTTACAGAGTACTAAGACCAACGTTTTTGAAGAAGATACTTCGAAACAAGGAATAACATGAACCTTGTTGACTGAATTTGGTCTTAATATACTGTTGATGTGATTAGATGAAAGTGTTTGATGTCTATGGGTCGGATTTTTTGCAATGATTATTTAAATTTGGTTTGAAATGATTGTTAAGTACAATTGAATGCTATTGATATGTACTGAAATGCTACACTGATGAGACAGTTGATTGTTGTAGACTTGTATTAGTATTGGATTATAAATAGTTATTCTAGTAAAAATAGTGTATATAATTTTTGAATGACGATTTAATTCATTGGATTTTTTTTGTTTCTATGGTGGTTGCCTTTTGGGGTTTTTTTTGTTCAGGTATCTGTTATTAAACATGTAACAGTTTAATTGTGTTCACTATCATTAATTCCTATAAAAATAGAAAAGACCAAGCAAATATTTGTATTTTAAAGGTGCTTGGCACATTTTCATCTTTCAAAGATGTTAAAATGAACCATATATATATATATATATATATATATATATATTCATTTATTATATCACTAACCAGTTTACCATTCATATTATCAATATATTTGTGATTGTACTGAAATTTAGAATTGGGGCTTTGAAGCTGAACTCTATTGGTTCAGAATGTAGAACACAATTATAAACAGGGCCCCAAACATCTTGAATTTGGGTGTGGCTTATACTGTATTAAAACCATTCACCAAATCTAGCCTGGCAAGGGGAAGGTGGCCTACTACCAGGGAAAGCTGTTGAGGACTTCCACCTTCCTCCAAGGCATCATATTTAGAGTGTAAATTCTGGTAGTTTCTTCCCAATATGCTCAAAAATCCCTGGGAAATACTGTTCCCAACACTTTTTATCTTGCTGGAAGTTTGAAACTGCATCTCTCAAGTTCTTTGCAGCAATGGCTTCTCTCCAGAGGCAATCCTAAACATGCTAGGATTAAGTTATCAAATGTCAAGACCTTAAATGTGAGACTCTAGATCATGGTGGAAGCGCTCCACACTAACTCTCCCTGATGGCAGTTCCCGTTGCCTTTATTAGGGTATGCTCTAGGAGTGAGCTCCCCAAGCTGGGAAATACTTCCAAGCTTTCCCAGAAAAAAACCCCCACCCACCCCATAAAGACCGCAAATGTTTCTGATAATTCTCAAGGCAGTCTCAGTAAAAGCCAAACCAATTCTGAGATGACACATGGGGAGCAAGATCATAACTAAAACAAATACACACAATAATCAACAATCTTCATATCAATTTAGTTGACATTGGTAGGCATAATTTGGGCCATGTTAAGCCTTTTGGATTTCAGTTAGATTTCAAGTTAAGCACATCCTAAATTGAAATGAATGGTTTAAGTCTTCTAGCAAGGAGGTTTATGTGATGTGGTATCATTTTTACAAGTTCACATGACACGAGAAACCATGCTGCCAATGGTAATTATGCTAATCCCCCTAGCACATGACCGGCACACACAGGTTGGTTAACAAGCCATGATGTCTTATTAACCACCTTGCAATCGTGTGAACTGGGTCACTATTTATCAATGAAAGCTTTAGGGTACAATCCTATCCAGATGCCAATCAGCCTCTGAACTTGGCTATTAGCCTCCTTGCTGTTTAGTGTATTTCAGCTAAACAAGCACAATCCTATCCAGATGTCTGCCAGCTTATGAACTTGCCTCTGTGCTCTGGCCACCCTGCATTTTTGGTTAGACAGGTGATTTTGCCTAACTGGGGAGGTTCAAAGTGGAAAGAAGGGGGAATATGCAGTACATCCTCTCATCTGAGGTCTCCTCTCTTCCCCCAGGAAGTCTACATCAATCCCTGGGAAATTTTTGGAGCAGTTTATAAAGAAGTCAATCTGTAAGCTCCTTGAATACAATACCATGATTACTAGAAGCCAACATGGATTTGTCAAGAACAAATCCTGTCAAACTAATCTGATCTCATTTTTTAATTGGGTAACCACCTTTGTGGACTATGGGAATGTTGTGGACGTAATATATCTTGCCTTCATCAAAGCTTTTGACAAAGTGCCCCATGATATTCTGATTAACAAACTAGCTAAAAGTGGGCTAGATGGAACAACTATTAGGTGGATTCACAGTTGGCTACAGAATCAGACTCAAGGAGTGCTTATCAATAGTTCTTTCTCAAACTGGGGGAAGGTAAAGAGCGGGACACCACAGGGCTCAGTCCTAGGCCCAATGCTCTTCAACATTTTAATTAATGACTTGGAGAAAGAGGTGCAGGGAATGCTGCACACAACACAAAATTGGATGGGATAGATAATACTCTGGAAAACAGAAACAAATTTCAAAGTGATCTTGATGGGCTGGAGTGCTAGGCTGAAAACAACAAAATGAAATTTAATAGGCATAAATGCCAAGTTCTACACCTAGGAAAAAGAAAAGAAATCACAGTTACAAGTTAGGGGATACTTGGCTCAGCAATACTACAAGCAAGAAGGATCTTGGAATTCTTGTAGCTCACAAGCTGAGTATGAGCCAAAAGTGTGATGTGGCTACGAAAAAGCAAATGCTATTTGGGGCTGCATTAATAGAAGTATAGCTTCCAAATCATGCGAGGTACTGGTTCCCCTCTATTCGGCACTGGTTAGGCCTCATCTTGAGTATTGCATCCAGTTCTGGGCACCACACTTGCAGAAGGACGCAAACAAATTGGAGGGGGTTCAGAGGAGGGCAATAGGGATGATCAGGGGTCTGGAAACAAAGACCTATGAGGAAAGACTGAAAGAACAAACCATGTTTAGCCCCTTCCAACTCTATGATTCTATGAAAAGCTACCTGGTAAGTAGCTCTGGCAAAAAGACCAAAAAGAAAAATGAACAGCTAAGCTATACAGTTAAATCTATTCAGCTAAACTATACAGTTAAATCAAGAAAAAAGGCAGACACCAGTTAAACAGCTCACTGCTTTGTACATATACAAACTTTTATTACAAATTGTTTATTGAAAATTGGATCACAGAAGAGAGATGGAAAGAACGTGAGATGAAATGGCTCATATCTTTGAACTCATAACTAGTTAAGTTTGCTATCTGTAGCAAACTTCTGTCTCTTCAAGCAGCTTTTTGTTCAAGATGCAAATGTTCTGGGTAATTAGTTGTTACTTGCAACTAAATATAGATTATTGATCTCCCCATCAAAACAGTATATATACTATTTAATGGTGATTACTGAGTGGAAAAGAGCCACTTCCAATAAAAAACTTAATAATCTATATGGAGTTCTAAAAAGAAAAAATATCTCCTGTATTCTCAGAGTGTAATACATTAAAATAATTCTCTAGTAAGAGGAAAGCAAGGTGCTATAGAATAAGAGGAAAACATTTCCATTCATTTGGGATATGTCTAAGTGAAATTCAAGCATTGTAAAGGCAAACACAAAATGAAAAAAAGTAAAGCAGAAAATATAAAAGCTTTCTGTATAGAAAGCAGGTTTATCAATAATATTGGGAGTGAGTATGAATAGGTTTCATTAGAATATTATTAGGAAATGACCTCTTTTGAAGTCTGCGTCCCTTTCATTTGGGACATTCTGCAGGAAAAGAAAATCCAAGCATCTGGTATGGCTCATATCATAGAATCATAGAATAACAGAGTTCGAAGGAGCCTATAAGGCCATCGGGTCCAACCCCCTGCTCAATGCAGGAATCTACCTTAAAGCATCCCTGACAGATGGTTATCCAGCTGCCTCTTGAATGCCTCTAGTGTAGGAGAGCCGATGACCTCCCTATGTAATTGGTTCTGCACCTATACCATCTCAAAATATATGTGGGAAATCTTTTTACAGCTTTCCTGTGCATAACACTCTCCATACGGAAAGGTAGCATATCAGTGAGAAAGGCTACATTGGCCTTTTCTCTAACATACCAACTTTGGACATGCCAATAAATTTATAAATGGAAAAAACTATTTAACTAAGTTGTAGAAGTGTATTGCTTGAAATATGCACCACATGAACATTCTAGTTTGTGATGGCTTTGCTTGGCTTTAGCTGAAGACTCATTTAGTCCATAATCCATGGAAAGCAAATGGAAATATGGCAACCCCAATGTTGAAAACCACTGAAAAATGCTTCCAATAGGCAGCTTCTCTTCATAAAGCAAGGATTGGCAACTTGGGGCATCTGGGTTAGAGCAGTCCACTGGCAATGTGCTGCCTACCACTGATGTGAGGTGTGTACCGTATGCAACTGGTTAACATGTGGATCCTTCAAATTTTGAAATGTTCCATACCAGTGACATCTGCTACTATAGTAAGCAGTGCTATGGTTTACCACCATTTTGAGGAGAAGCTGCCATGCCAAAGGATTTTTGGTGGTGTCTACATCAGGGCTATAAAATGTAGTTCAGAACATAATCCAATGAACATATATGAACTGTGAAGCTTGCCAGAGGACAGGGGGTTGTTTCATTATTCTTAAACAAAGGAAAATCTACTTACTTGTAGTGTTCAGTAAGAGCCTATTCCCTGAATAAGCAAATGCTAAGCATATTGAGAAACAATAGTCTGGCAGTACAAAATCTAATTCAGAAAGAAGATAATAGATTTAGATACCTTTTATTTCTTATCAAGACAAAAACAAACATAGTGGGTTTAGATTTTCTTAATGGCATAGTTTTTGGGAGATAAAAGTTGATGGTTTGGCAAATAGCTTAAAGATGGAAATCCATTTCAATTCCTTTTATAATTAAGAGGCACAGTGATTTTATTCTTTGATACAGACTTTGATTTCTTTGTGAATGGAACTAGGTCCACTATGTACTAAGATAAAATAGGAAACTGCTATAGCAAATAATAAATAGAAGTATGTGGCAGATATTAGAGTTGATTTGAAATGTTACAGAGAATTTAAAGCCAAGTTAACCATCCTTTGACCCTGAACCCACTGCATTGTGCTCAAGGGAGGAAAAACATGGTTTGCTACATTAATCCCTTGAATCTAACTTATTTTCTCTCAGATCCTTATGGGAGTGAAACCAAAGAGATTACTGGAGGAGAAGTTGGTCTTGGAAGCCAAATTTGTTCCCAAAGATAATTTGGCCTCTTCATTTCCAAAGATTAGCAAAGAGAGAATCTAGCTCAGGTGATGAATTTGAACACAGTTCCCTTCACTTCTATTTTGAGTTTTCATGAGTCCCTACTTCTAAGATCGAAATAGAAATTCACTTGTTCCACTGCTATGAGAAGAAGAAAGAGATTTCGAACCATGGTTTTAGGTCCTCTGATTTGAGCATATGCTTTCTTAGGCCAAATTGACATAACATCATTCAAGTAATTATGTTTTTTTTTTAAATATAGTAAATAGCAGCTGTGGGGACCACAATCTGAATCAGGACCTAATGGAGGAGTGGGTTAGGGAAGCTTTAATTATTTGCGTCTTGCTGTGGCCCTGGATTGTACCAGGGCCACAATGTTAGGAGCTCCCTAAACTTCTTCATCAGGGTACCTGAACTTCCAATTTACTCTAAAAACAAACAAACAATTCATGGAGTTGCTAATTGTATGAATGGTATAATTTATTTTTATTTTTTTATTTTATTACATTTCTATATCTCTAACAGACCAAGCAATCATGTCTATTTGCTCCTTCATTTGATAAATTAAAGTTCATATATAGATTAGCCTCACAATATGAAGATTCTTTTTTCAATATTCTGTTATACAAACCACTGAAAATCACTTTAGAACTTTGCCAGTCTACAATCTAGAAAGATTTCACACAAAGTTATGTTTTACCTATATATGCCTTTTTGAATTCATGCGATCACCTGTATCCAAAGTACTTGAACATTGTATTACTTCAAGAGTTTTGATATACTTACAGATTTAAGATTTCAGCATTATTACAAGAATAAAAGTAAATTCTTTTAATGGCATCCATGCATTTCATTCCAGGAAGAACAAGCAGATCTTTGGTGAAAGAGGTTAATTTGTATAAAATGACTGGAGTGGACGAGCATTAATCTTGGGTTTCACTAATAATCTTCTTAATATTCAACAGAATCAAAGAACCAGAGGAAAGGCCAGAGATTTTAATTCTTTACTATGAAATAGAGCCAACACTACAATAAACTTCAGACCACAATGAATATAGATAGATAGATAGATAGATAGATAGATAGATAGATAGATAGGCCATGGCTAGACCAGGCCTATATCCTGGGATTGTCCTGGGATCATCCCCGTGCATCCAAATGACACACAGGGTATCCTGGGAGCAGGCAGCGATGACCCCTCCATTTGCCTGGGATAATCCTTAGGTCTAGCTAAGGCCAGAGAGAGAAAGAAGGTAAAACAGAGAAAACCTAAAATGACTTATGAAAATTTCCCCACTTTGGCCAGATCTACACCAAGCAGGATATGACACTGAAAATGGTTTGAAAACTGTATATGTAGTGTGACCTGGGCCCCAAGAGTTGTCACTACTGTTATAAAACATTTTAAAGCAGTAGTGTAGATCCTGCCCTTTTTTCTAAAAATGGGACTTACTGTTTTTCCATTAAGTTCTTCAGTGTAAGCTTCAGTGCTTGGCAAATAACAAAACAACCCAGAAAGTTTGCATTTTTATGCACAGTCTAGTGAACGATGATCTCACTACAAAAACAATGATTTTCTTAACAACTACAAATAGTCAGTGTTGCGATAAGATGTATCAAAATAAGTTTTAACAAACACTGTGAAGTCCAGATCCATCAGGGTCCAGAGACTAACTCATGAGGAAGAGGGAACAAGACAGAAGATCACTGTGATTAGCTGAGGGGCAAAATTGAATGACATCACTGTCTGCCTTCTAGCCAGGAAAGGAAGCAAGGGATTATCTGAAGAGTGAACATCTGGAATGTATATATAAAGCCAATGACAGATTTTCACACATACTCAGTCACTGAGTTCTGCTAGAATTTAACATGCAAAAGAATTAGTAGTTCTGTGACCAGTTTTCCCATATTAATATCTAAAATAATTGAAAGTAACAGTATTGACCCAGCTTGTTTTCCTAACACAAGGTTCTGTCTTTTAAGAAGAAAAAGCCATGTGTGTGTGTGTGTGTTTCCATTGGCTGTAAGAAAAACAATTATTGTACCAATATCTGAAGTACTGGAAGCACATAGATGCACTACTAGTAATAAAAGTACAGTGGACAATTCAAAGAGAAAATTACCTTATTTTCAATTTAATCTTTCAATGGGATTGCAAGGACATAAATAAAAAGTTTCTCCATTTTGTTAACCCTTAAATATTCATATTACTAATAATATGCTTCTAAGAACACTAGGGTGCAAAATGCCATCATTTTCCATTTTCATGATGGAGCATAATTCTTTCCAAACATTGAAAGAAAATCATATTTGGAATGCTTCAATAGTTCAATAGAAATCCAGCAATCAATTCAGAGTGACCTTCCTGGTGTTTGGTTATGCAAGTTCCTACAGTGATTATTTATGAGTTCAATAAAATTACTGTTTAAAAAACCCATTTTCTTTTCTTCTCCAAGTATAAATAGTATCACAAAGCAATTCTTACCTTGAACTGTTAAAGTTGCTGATGCTTCTGCTTTTCCAACCATATTTTCTGCAACACAGGTGTAAGAACCCATGTCTCCTGCCATAACTTTTCGGATTTTCAAGGTGTGGTCATCCCGGATTTCATATCTGAACCAAAGGGATAAAAGCATATCAGACTGATTTGATTCAATGTTGTCTCAGAATGGGACAGTGTTGACTTACTGAAGTTTAACATTTGCCAGACGGGGAAGAGGCAGGAAGCCTCCTTGATGATGGCAAGTGACAGACAGTGATGTTGTTACTTCCTAGGCTGCCTGCGCTTCAGGCCCACAATTCTAGCCCAACAGTTAGCCCACAATTACTCTGTGGATGGACCTTCAATTGGCCTGGCCAGAAGTGATGAGGCTGTTAGCACCAAACATAAGCAGGATTCCTCTAGCATGTTTACAGACAGGGCAGTGGCTAAGCACACAGACCCACATTCTACATGCTCCTTCAAAAAAGCAAGTGAGACACTACTGGGGATAAAAGTGTATGAAGAATAAATAGAAATTAATTCGGTTTCCTCCTCTGGTAACATATCCATCTCTTCTATTTCATATGGGGAACTGGAATTAAGAACTTTGGGTCTAATTTTCTCAGCTCCCATGATTCCAATTCTATGCATGTTAAGCCAAGTAAATTCCATTGTGTTCAGAGGAGCTTACTACCAAGGAAGTATACCTAAACTTGTAGTCTGAGAGACTGGATGCTCTATCCAACAAACAGCATTTCAAATATAATATCAAGCTTACAAAAAAAAATATGACCCAGACTATTTGCATGATCTGGCGAGTTTTTATGTGTGGGAGGTAAGGAAGTGGTGAGAGAGGAATAACTTTTACATGAGAAAGATTGCTCTTTCCCTAAAAATTCCCTTACTCAGAAACCAAAAGGGAAGCAGTCAGCAAAACCTTCTGGAAAAAGCTGTTCTATCATTACGCAAATTTATCAATAGAGTAAAACATGAGGATGGACTGGTTAATGTTTCTTTAATTCAGTCACATCCCTAGTTAAAATTTAGATTGGTACCAACAACAGAATAAAATGCTGTTTTGAAATTAGTAAAACAACCTAACATTTTCAATAACTGAGGCAGTTAATTCTAGTTTGGAACTACTCTTTATAAGCTGTGTATTCCAGCTAGAGTATCCCATCCACAAAACAGTACTGCACAAAGCAGAATTGCTTCGGAGATTATTATGACAGTAGTTGGCTGGACTTTTAGGCAGTTATCAACTTATGTACAACAGCTTCATTTCTTCCCCCCAACGCCCCATTCTCAAACAAACAGTTTAAGTTTGTGATCCTATACACATTTACCAGGGAGTAAGTTCCATTAAACTCAATGGGGCTTACTTCTGAGTAGACATGTATAGATTACACTGTGTGTTTGCACACATGCAATTTCTTGTGGAATTATACTGAATCACAACAAAGACAGATACACCTTTCTAGTCACATTTCAACTTCAGCATAAAATTTGAAACCTTATTTGCCTAATTATTATTTATTTATGTAAGACATTTATACCAACCTTTACTCAGCAAGCTCAAACTATGCCATGTGCCACCATTACCAACTGTACAGTCTCTAGGAATGGATTTTTTTGGCGCGCGCTAGCCAAGGCTGGGCAAAGGCCCACCAACCTAGTAACAGCCAATACTGAGCACCCAAAGTTAAAGCTGGGTCCAGAAGACAACCCCCATCCCCACCAACTACAACACTGAATTTTCATGGGGTTTGCCCTATACAATACTGGTTGAATATTCCTGAATCAACCCTACTATCCAGGTCTTTTCTGGATTTAACTTAGATTTTTTTGTAATTGTTGATTCAGAGTTGATTCAGGAAGGGGAACCATGTTTCTAAGAATGAGTCCAGCTTGATTACCCCTTTTAAAATGGGCCTTTTTGAACTCTGTAAGATTTGTAACTCTGCCCAAGCTGCTGTCCTAACAATCTTAATCTTTTAATCTTTAGGATGGTTGTCCTTCTCTCCCAATTAGAACAAATGGGAGCTTCCCCATTTTCTGCAAATGGTAGGTGTGGGCCCCACAAAATACATCAGAACTATAGCAGGGGGCCAAGGGGCAAAGCACATGCCAGGGTCCTGTTCCGGATCAGTCCTGTGCACTTGAAATGTATCTTTTAAAACCTTTTCATGCAATTGCTAATTGTGTGAATGGCAGATCAGTTCTCATTCAAGATGGCATATCAAAGGCTGAAATATAGTTCAAAACTTCCTTTTCTCTAGCCATATTTTAATGAAATAGTATTCTAGTTGCAATTAGAAAACTCAAAATCTCTGGAGTTATCCTGAGCTTCTTCTAACAAATTTTCATCTGCCTCTGAAGGGTCCTTGTAAGACAGGCTAAAGAGCCCATTAAACAAAATCTATAGGGCAGGACAAGAAGGATCACACATCCCCTCTACTGCTCACCTCCTGTCCTACACTGGATGATCGGACGCCTCCGGGTTTGAGGGTTTCCGATCACTGAGGGTACAATCAATTGGATAGTACCATTAATTAGTTTACCAGTGCCAGAATATCTGTGTTAGCACTAACAATTACTTTTATTTTTTTTTAATGGCCACTGTTAATCACTGTTTGTCCATTTGTGTTTTCTGCATTTTATTTCCTTCAGTCCTTGTTACTTACAACTCTCCCCCACAACCATTTGCACATACACCTGTAATTCAGGACAGCACTTCATGCATCTGATGAAGTGGACTAAAATCTTCCCCTCTGGAAATTCAATCACACAGTAAATCGCACACCAATAATACACCTGACTTCTACTAAAAAAATTACTGAAGTCGATCATACCTTGCTTTAGGTAATTCTCCATCATCCTTTCGCCATCTTACTGTTGGCACTGGATCACCACGTGCCTCACAATTAAATTCTGCACTGTCATCCACAGTTACGGCCAAATTACTTGGTCTCTTCACAAATGATGGTCTTTCTAAGGAAACAAATGGGGAGCAGATTACAGTGAAAGAAATTATGGGAATATGACACCTTCAAGCCCAAGACGGAAATATTTTATCTGGCAGTCTGAATAGGACAGCACTATGACATGGCAGAGACATACCTAAAAAAACCAAAATACATTAGCACCAGAAAAGTGAGCTAAAGAAGGGATGCCAAACACCATCCTGCTTGACTCGCAAACCTATCAGGTCTTGTTTTCATGCCATTCCAAGTGCCCACAAACTGCAAGGCGTTTTGTGAACAATCAACAGGCATTTTGCATAGATTGTGATACCTACAGTCTTTGTCAACTCCCACTACAAGCATAGGGAGGTAATGGTCGTGAAAGGAAACATAGGCCCCTTGCCCATTAACTCCCCCCCACCCAGTGATAAAGCAGGCTATCTTAACAAAACGGAGAGAGATAACAGATGGTGAACAGCCTCCCCAAAATCTGGAATTAGCCAATGAGACACACAGGAGGCAGCAAATGACATTAAAAACTTTTTTCTCCTGCAAGAATAATGGACTAAACTACAGGCCTCATGATTCCCCAAAAGGAAATAAGTTGCGTATGTGGGCTCCTCAATGGCTGCAAATGCCATGTATCTTGCCAGGGAATCATGGCACTTGTAATTCAGGATATGATTCCCCAGAGTTATGGGGAACTCTAGTTAGTTTAAAAGCAGAAGCAGATGCTTCCAATTTCCTCCCTAGAACTGTGACAGAGGAGAGGTGGAAGCACACAAGCCTCAAGGTAACTGAAGCTAGTTTCCTTCACACTAAACTGAACTTTAGCACTAGCCAATAACTCCACATCATATGGTAAGAGGTTGTATATTGGCTTGTATAGGGCCAAAGGGATATTGTAGATACTGTAATATTGTGATGACAATGGAACAAGCCTGTCTTCTATGTGAAAAAAGTACTTTTTCTAAACTAAAAAAACTTGAAACATTGTACCTTTTCCTCACAAGGAAGTAGCTCCAGGTCCCTGATCATTTTGGTTTTCCGCCTTCAGGTCTACAACATCCTGTGTATGCCAACCAGAACTGCCCACAGTATTAGATCGGATCACACCACAGGTTTGTATAAAATCATTAGGTTTTTTTTTTTTTTATCCATTTGCTAACAATCGGCAACATGGAATTAGATTTTTTCACAATTATGGTACACTAGGCTAATGTCTTTGGGCAAGGTTAATGGCACACTGTTTCATCATGACCCCGCAATCTCTTTCTCCAGCTCAGGCCTAAGATCATTTATGACTAAGTTTAAAAGCTCTGATTCAAATACAAATCCTTCAGGGATCCCACTGTTTACGCCCCTTTATTGTGAATACTATCTTTATTCCTATTCTTTAAGTGTGCAATTTGCAGTCCATAAGAAGACCTGCCCACTTATCTCATGAATGCTAAGTTGGTTCAAGAGCCTTTGGCAAGCGATTTTGACAATTCCCCCCCTCCCCTAGTTCCAAGTATATAATAGAAATTATACACGGTGAGGGTGACTGGCTTTTCTTTTCTCTTCCCTGGGCTGTCAACTCTCTGCTTATTTAACGATTACCTCGGTTGTATTAGTAGAGAGCAGGGTGCTCTTGAGAATAGTTATAGTTCTACCTTGTTGATTACCATCCCTGAGTGAGAGACAGGTTGGGGGCCTCACATATTAAAGCTGCTTCATCTGCCCAGAGTGAGAGACTGTGGTAGTTGAAGAAGGGGTTTCCCCTGTGCTTGAGCCAGGGGGGAAGTGTGACCACACTTCAGGTGGAAGCAGAATAAGCAGGTACTAAGGGAAGCAGATTGAATGGAAATATGCACTTTATTGCATGGTTGGTAGTAGCCTGATGTCCATTTGTGACCAGTGGCTAGTTTCCACAAGCAAGAATTGTGATTGTGTTGTTTTTGAAAGGTTGAGAGTGGGTTTCAATGGTGAATGAGTGTTGTGAGTGCATAGGTGGTATAAGTAAGGATGTTCTTGGGAAACCCTGATGCAGGGACACATGGAGGGGGCGCCACTATTCCAGTGATTTGGGGTCGAAGGAGATATGGCAGGAGGAAGGGGTTGGGACATCAGTGTAGAATGGGTTCAAGGTGTATACACACTGTTCCCCTTCTACCCCCCTAAAACTCTCAAGTACCTGGTAGCTCATCCATAGGTACAGTTTTAAATATTCCATGAAGCCTATGATGTGATTTTAGAGACACCTTCCCTCACAGACCTTTCCCACAATCTTCGACCCTGCTCACTCTC
Source organism: Elgaria multicarinata webbii (assembly GCF_023053635.1). Taxonomy (NCBI): domain Eukaryota; kingdom Metazoa; phylum Chordata; class Lepidosauria; order Squamata; family Anguidae; genus Elgaria; species Elgaria multicarinata. Next base: position 84,684,968 of record NC_086175.1, read on the forward strand.
AATTTAAAAAAAAAAACATGGGTGTCCCTGGCCCAGCCAGGGAAATGTGGCAAACCAGGAGTGGTAGCAGTGGCACTGTCTGAGCAAACCTAGTTATTTCTTAATAGTGAATAACCTCCTAAGCCATATATATCACAGTGATACTTCCTAAAGATGACCTTTCCCTTACCTAAAACTGTTAGTTCTGCCACTTCACTCTCTCTTTCTCCCACCATGTTTGTTCCAACACAGACATATTTGCCAGCATCATTCTTCCTTGTGTAGGTGATCATCAGCTTTCCTCCTCTGATCTAGAATAAGAAGTAAAGCAAAATTAATTAACAATAGTTTATTCATAAAGCCTTAAGGCAAGTATATTAAAACACTTGCACATAATACAAGAATCATAAATGTAAATCAAATAAAATATAAGGATAGTTTTGAAAATCATGAATACCACAGAGAAAAGGTTTGTTAAATAAATATTCACAATTTAAAAGATACAGATTTCAAAATAAAACATACTCTTGAAATGATTTACAGATATGGTAGACTTGTGCGGCCACAGTTCAGCACAATCCTAACATGCACTCAAACTATGGGTATTTTCTGTACATGCATGAATCTGGTGCAGAGTATAAAATCTCAGGCTTTTTAATGTTAGGAATTTTTTTACAGACTTCAAGACAGTCTTGAAAAAACATGGTTGGGGAGGCTATTTTAGGCTATCCTTATCTCTTGAAATAATAGATGGTGTTTGGGTTTTGGGGGAGTTGTTTCAGTGTGTGTATAATTTCTTTTTTAAATGGAATAATATTCACAGGGCCAGCTCTGGGGTGAGGGATGTCTGAGGGGCAAAGTACCACTCACTGGGCTCCCTGTCTACATTGATGGGTCCTGTGGTGGGGAGGAGGGTCATACTTTGTTGTGAGTACTGACTACCATCTTAGTTTTTCCTCTAATGCCGCAGCAGTCAAGTCTTTACATGGCATTGTGGAAAATAAGGCCCAGGAGCATTGCGAAGTAGTTAAAATGTGGGGCACAGGCTCATGACACAGATTTGATTTATAAACTAATTTAATTTAGAATTGCTAGAAATAATTTAAATTTTACCAGTATTAGCAAAAATAACAGTGAAATAAGAAGTGCACCATTCAACAAATACACCCCCACTCCCCACACCCTTCATAGTGATCAAATCTATTCCATACAAGTTAAAAACTCAACAATTGCTCTTTAGGGATTAAGCAATAAAACTATTTTATTGTTTTACCCTGTACAGCACCATGTACACTGATGGTGCTATATAAATAATAATAATAATAATAATAATAATCACTGACCACACCTGTTACAAGAAAACTACAATCAGATCACAAACATTCTGTTCCCCTCCACACAAGAATCTTTTCTTTTTTTCCTCCATCCAGCAGTACTTCATAAAATCAGTTTTGGGGGTTTTTTGTTGTTGGTTTTTTTAAACAAAACAAAACAAAAATATCCTTTTTGTTATGGGCGAACTGTCCTTGTCTTTTCCTCACATACGTTACTCATCAAGATTCAGCCAAAGAGTCAATTTTCAAAACTAGGGCTAAGTAACTGTGAAAGTACCTCTCAGCATGTACCTAGTGCCTTCTTTCATTACTAAGGCTACAGTTCATGCAGAAGAGAAAAACATAAATGACAAAACATGAATAGGATTGGGCCAAATGGGTAGCCAGGTCAGTGGGGGTAGAATGGGATGGCCAGTTTATTAAGCTTATAGTACTATGCTCATAACTCAGGGCTTATTCCTGAGGAAACATACAGAGGCTGCAAAACTCCCCACAATGGTAACTTAGGATTCAATCCTATGAACATTTCATAGGAGCAGCCACATCGAATACAATGAGATTTACTTCTTAGTAGACATACACAGGATTATACAAGTGAGCAGTATTTATCTCCCTCCCCCATTAAAAAAAAATCTCTTTTTATTAAAGCTTACCATTCAGTTACTGGATAATGACAACTGACAAACAAAACAGGCACAGATTCCTTCCTATGCAAGACTGAGGAGGGGAAAAGCGGGAAATAATTCCACAAACTAAGTAGTGGCTTCTTTCAGAGGGGGAGCGTTTCAGGGGAATTAGGTGTGTGTGAAGGAGCTGATCAACTTCTTACAGGAATTCTATTCCATCAGTATAAAGTTAAACAATCTGATTTGTGGGTTTCTACTTAGACCTGCAACAAACCTTAATCTCATCTAATCTTAACTGAGAAAGTGTGTCTAGGGTAGGGATGGATGACTCAGCAAATTTGGTTTCTCTTAGTTTCTCATTTTTCCAATCTTTTTCTGAATTTAGATTTTTTTGTTTTTGTTTTGCATGAAAGTCCATACAGATTTTTGTGCGCATTTCTCCTCCTTCAGGGGTTAGCAACAGCGTTCTGGTTCATGTGCAGAGTCTCCAAGGATACAGGAGGTTCTCCTCTTCACACAGTCACCTTCCATGAGTAGAGGGGAATGAGTGCAATGATGGAGAGCACCAGGGCTGGAGAACTCCCTCTTGTTGTGTGTTTGCTCAGCTCAGGTACAAAACACCTGAATAGGGTTTCTATCTCACCAACATCTGAAATGTGTTTGGCAGGAACTCATGAGAGAGCCTTTTTTAGCTGAGTATGAAGCTGGTTTATAAATATTAGTCCTTGTCAAAAACTTGCTTAGGAGAAGAACACACATTTTGAATCAATAATACTTTAGTTCATTTGAGCAAAAGTGGCTGGCATTAAGGATAAGTTACAATGAAGGGATACACAAAACTTAATACATGATGATAATGACGATTACCATTATTCAACCATTGATAACAATATTTTACTTTAATGAAAGGAATATGTCAGAATTCTCATGTTCTAAGCAACATTGCCCCATAGAAAAGTTCTAATTTTTCATTGAAAAAGTGATCAAGCAAAGCACCCTAAAGCCTATTCATACAAGGGGCATGCCCAGACAAGGGCTTATCCTGGGGATCGCCCTGGGATCATCCCTGTGCGTCCACATGACACACAAGGGATCCAGGGGCAGGGAGGGATGATCCTTCCTGTCATGTCTAGACACACAACACCTCCCTTTCCCCAGGATAACCGGGACGGCTTTAATACCAACTTTTCTCGTGGTCTCGGGATCGTCCTGAGACCACGGGACATGTGGGCGGCCATCCTGGTTTAGTCCCAGCTCCTCGTGAGTAAACTCGAGGAACTGGGTATGGGGCACGGAGCTTTTCAGGAGCAACGTGCCCATCGGAGGTGGGAGAGAGGGGAGCAGGATCTTTTTTATGTGCTCATCTTCAATAAAAAAAATTGGTGGGTGCTATGTCATCCTTCCTCCAGGGGCATCATGTGCCACATGTGGAGTGAGGGGGAGGATCTCACGATCGCCATATCGCAAAATCCTCCCCCCTTCCCTGCTCCGTGTAGACATGCCCAAGGAATGGCTCACGAAGTGGCATCCCAGATTTTATATATTTTCCTACTTACACCTCATAATTTGTTTCAGTGTTAATGTAGTCCTTAAGTCCTCCGATCACAAATAATAATAATTCAGATTGAAGCACATGTGGTGGAAAAAGGAAGATTCCTTTAAAGCTGCATTAGGCAGCCTAATATGATCATTGCCTGGAAGGAGAATGTTCACAGTGTAAAGTGCTTCACTAAACCTGCCTACAGCTAGAAATCTATCCCTGAAAACTTGACATCTTGAGGAAGATAGGACTCTTATTATCACTGCAAGACATACGCACACAAAGATGACAGTCAGTTATTGAGATAGATGAACATGCACATAATGTAGAATGTATTGCATACAAATGCCATTTTTTTGCCTTTGGCACAGATTGTATGAGCACAGAAAAAAGTATGTCCTTTATCATCTAGAAGACTAGCAGTGCAGAAATTCCAAGGAAGATTTGAGACACGGAAAATGGAATATTAAAGGTGACCTGTTAATATATATTTTTAAATAAGGGGGATTATTTTCAAGTTTGGAATATCAAATAATGATAATCTGAAACGCATACCTAAATTTAATGAAACCAATTTAGTAATAATTTTAACCCACAAGCTCAAAAAGTTACAGAAGATATTTTTGACAATACCAGCATTCTTTTTAGTTCTATCAATTGTCTTTGTTCTCTGTTATAACATCCTATATATAAATCTACACATTATTGTGATGTTATCCTGATTGCTGAGTGATCTCTATGATTGGCTGGGATCATTACTACATCCAATAACCAAGAAAGAAGCAATAATAATGGGAGGAAATGGCTCCAAAGCTGCAGCAATAGGGGAAATGATGTCACTGAGTAGGATTGGGAAAATACTGACCACTATAATAAAAGCATGTTTGGGAAAATAGTTACACACCTGCATAAATTGCTATTTTCAGCCCCCCAATTGAAACAATAGAATATTTATTTATTTGTTACCTTTATATACCGCCCCATAGCCAAAGCTCTCTGGACTAGAACTTCTAAATCAACTGAAGATAATTAGCTACCTTAGCCACGCACAAACAATATCTTCTGCTCATAATGACATTAAAAAATATACTGTATTTCTTTGATTGTAAGATGCCATCGATTGTAAGACGCACACTATTTTCAGTACCACCAACAGGAAAAAAAAAAAAACTTAGACACACTCGCGATTCTAAGATGCACCCCATTTTTAGAGATGTTTATATGGGGGAAAAAGTGTGTCTTAGAATCAAAGAAATAGGGTAGTAAGTTTCTTGGACAAAAAGAATCATAAGTCACAAGTTAATGCTAAAAATCTAAACGTATCTATGTGAAATACAAAATACAGAGCATATCACTCTTTGTTAGTAATATGCTGCATTACTTAGATTGGATTTAAAGGTAACGTGTTATTAAGTTTGTTCCCACATGAATTTATCAGCCTCTTTTGATAAGTGATTGCTTTGCAGCTTTCTTCTGATCCTAACTCCCATTTCCTGTCATTGCAACTTAAAAGCACAAGCCAGTTAGTGTCTCTTCCTGTTAATCCAAGTGTGTTTCTGCCAAATGAAATAACTACAGTTTTTCCTATAATGTACAATTCATCACATACCATAATATATTTTTTTCTGGGTTTTCATAAAGTAACTTCCTGTGATTGAAGACAGTCTTCTCTTGGTATCTAATCTAAATGCCATAACTTCAATCCACTGTGTTCCATCCAGACTAACTAGCTGAACTTAAGTCCCATTGAAATCCATGGGCTAAGCTAGTCATGACTTCAGCCAACTGATTTCAATGGGAACTCAATTTAACTTCCTTAGTCTAGATCCAAACCATTGTTCCTAGTCCTCACCTCAGAGTCCTTGGGAAACAGTAATTCCTCTAGCATTTCCCTTGCCACCACTTCCCTGGCCACTGCCTGCAACACACTGCAACAATGATTATCAAATGTTAGTAAGATATGAAAGCTTTGTATGAAATTATGGTAAGCAGTGATATTTAGAGAGGGATATAATAGGATATTGGGAGAGTAGATACATAAATGTATGGATTTATTTTGGGATGTTTTACTAATGCAGGATATATTGGAATTTGATTTGGGTTAGCAAAATGCCCAAATCATTTTTGTAAGCTTTTTGTTCTTGTGTATGAAGGTTAAATGAAATCTACTGTCAAAGCTCTGCTGTGCAAAGTGAATAGTTGACCATCTTCCTAGCTTTTATATATACCTTAAGTATTAAAAAAGTCTGCTTGAAGGATAAAACAGTATGATAGGCTGATAGCTCTAGCACCTGCAAAATGGAAAATAAAAACCACTGCTCAAACAAACAAGCAAAAATATTATTGCAATTTGAATCTAGCTAAAGCAAAATAAAATAGTCTGAATTTTGCTCATAATCAACAGCCTTAGGGAACTCAGTGGCCTCTAGCACAACATCAATATCTTAAGCTGGTGCGACAGATTTCCTTGGATAACCTGCCACGCCAGCATATGCTATTGGTGTTGCACTCGAGATCACTTACAGCAGTGCTATGTCAAGTGCTTATTTCCTGTCTATGTCCTTATTGTCACCCTCCCTTCTTTTCAACTACACAGAGATTACAAGCATGCTACAAGGTTCCAATAGTTTTCAGAAGGGAAATGATTCTGTTAAACCTTTGGAATTTTCTACTATTCAATGGAAAGGGAAATGTAAAACGCTATTATCCCTATTCTAGATAATGTTCATAAAAAATTCCTCCTGATTTACAGGACCTTTATTCTATTTTCTATTCTATTTATTACATTTATATACTGCCCCACAGACGAATAGTGTCAATTTATTTTAGCTATACACTGCTTTTTAATGCAGTTGCTAGGTTAGGAAGCCATGTGCTCATAATTTTCTGAAACAGAAGAAATATAGGCTAGATCTACGCTACTGCTTTTCAGAAGTATTGAAGTGCACTAACAACTGTTGGGACACAGGATGCATTCCATATACCGCTTTCATAGTATTATTTCTTGCTTTTTATTCCACATTTGTAACGATTTGGCACAAGGTGTAGATCTAGCCATAGTCTCTAGCACATAAATATAATACCATTTCAGAAAATGAAAAATATCTGACATCACAATGAATAGGGCTGTCAAAATTTAGACTGTAATGAAACTGTATTCTTAATTCATTGCTATATATTTTCCTTTGTATAATCAATAGCTGAAATCAGAAATAAAAGTGAACTTGGACTGAAATCAGTTTCTGTTATGCCTTAATTTTTCTGTCCTCCAGAGTCTGATGATTTTATGCATCTGGATTTTTCCCTGCAAAGATAACTACCAAGTTATCCATACACTCAGATCTTTGGTAAAAAATTCTAAATCAACTGAAGATAATTAGCTATCTTAGCCTCGCGCAAACAATATCTTCTGCTCATAATGACATTAAAAAATATAGTAAGTTTCCTGGACAAAAAGAATCATAAGTCACAAGTTAATGCTAAAAATCTAAACGTATCTATGTGAATTACAAAATACAAAGCATATCACTCTTTGTTAGTAATATGCTGCATTACTTAGGTTGGGTTCAAAAGTAACTTGTTATCATGTTTGTTCCTACATGAATTTATCAGCCTCTTTTGATAAGTGACCAGTGTTGCTTTGTAGCTTTCTTCTGATCCTAACTCCCATTTCCTGTCATTGCAACTTAAAAGCACAAGCCAATTAGTGTCTCTTCCTGTTAATCCAAGTGTGTTTCTGCCAAATGAAACAAGACTTGGCATCCTTATTTTCTAAATGGGGCTATGTCCTACACATTTTGGGAAACTATCATATATGGTGTCAAGATTTCTTGGGATATGGTGTTACTTCCTGACTTTTGATTTGTTCAATTAGAGCTGCATCATCCAACACAAATAATTCTATATCCCTCACTTTCTCCAGGTAGTGATATCTCTTGGACCTAAAAACCTTGCTGTGAAATAGGAGTAGTATGAAATCAGAAAGCCCTAGCTTAATTAGGTGGATAATATACCACAAAAGTTTTGAGACTTACCTGAAATTGGAGATGCTATAAGGCAGTGGTCCAGTGACATCAGGTCTAGGGTTTCTTGGCAGTTTCCCCCCAAATCTCAAAGGTTGAAATGCCCCTCCAAATTCTTAATTATTGGCCCTTGCATTTTAAACTAAAATATGATGATTTGGTGTGGGGTTTTTCTTTTTGCTCCACCCCTTTTGCATTCAACCCCACCCACCACTGGAATACAGCTCCAGAGAGCTTCTCTGAAATGGGATCTGGCCCTCAGACTGAATGATGTTCTACACTCCTGCTATAAGGCCTCTATACTTATAAGAGGGCAATGGAACCCTATCCACCCCTTCAAACATGCTATCTTATTTGGACTGTGTAGCAGGTACTTATTGTGTGAAATACGAATTATAGATTTTTTTGCTAGTCTTTGTCATCCAAAGGTAAATATGGGAGTAGCATATCTTCTTTGGTAGATATTGAGCATGGACCTTGGATAAACAAAGTGGTTATCCCAATTATGTTTCCTTTTTCAACCTTCTAACCTTTGGTTTATGGACCTCCCTACCAGAGTGTCTAATAAAGATCTCAGATGGACCTCTCAGCGAGGGAATGCTTCATTAACTACGTAATCTTTAATTACTGTTACCAAAATAACCGCCCTGTACCTTATAGAAACCCAATAGCTTGGTTCTTATGGCATAGGCAAAGGACTGAACATCAAGAAACAAGCTCGTAAAATGAACAAAATTAAGATGTTTGTTAATGGATTATTATCAGACGGGTATAATGAGTCGGAAACGACTGAACGAATAAACAACAACAAATAATGAGCTGCTATTCAGATAGAAGGATGAGATTGCTTAAGTGTATAGTTCTTAGTTATTCAGGACTAAGGTTAAGATACATTTCCTAATATTTAAGAGAGTGTTCCTCAGCGAAATTAGCTCCCAATAGCTTTTGCACCCATACCCCCAGAATAAAGAGACAAGACACAAGCATCAACAAATAACTGCTTCTTCCAGTGTGGGTTACTTATCAAAGTGTGATAGAGCAGCTTTCCTTTTACTATTCTAACCTTTTTGGACACACTCTGCAGGCTAAGGACAAATGGCTAGTCTTTCACTTACCCTAACTCCTGCTCATAGCCCATACCTTTAAGTGCCAAGGGAGGCTTCCCTACTCCATCCGCCAGGCCTCTTGGATTTGTTCAGATCAATCAGGCAAACTTCAGGTGGAGGAGCTATCCTCAACATTTCTGGCCTTGTGGCCTTGAAATGGGCTGTTCTGAAAAAACTTCCCCTTATCTCAGGCTGCTCACCGAACATTACCTTCTGTGCTCCTTCCCACAGAACATTACCTTCAGTATTCTTTCTCATACTGTATCAGCCCTGCATGTTTGAACCCCACCCCCCACTTAGCAATTGCTACCAAGGCAGCTACAACTGTCTTAGACCCAATACAAAGTAGCAGAGCCAGGTTTCTGGCCTACCTGCTTATATTATAACCTCACTCACAGTATATAAATATTACAAGACAAGCAAATAAAAATTCTTTCCTTGTATTTCCCTACAAACCCCAACGTTTTGTTAATCTTGCTAACCAACTGATAAGACCACATGGTGAAATTTCATCATGTGCATGCAGTAGTCACTACATAGCAAATAACAAGGTTCTCTTGCAAGTACGACTACTTGCTAAAGCAAAAACATGTCTTTAAATGGTAAGTCATCAATACTCCTCTTCCAGCAAAATGGGCATATCTACAGAAATCGTACTTCGCTGAGGGTGCTAAAATGCTCTTGTTAAGAGATCACTGTGCACCTACTTTGCTCCAATTCCCAAGGATCCCATAGAAAGTAAATTACTATTAAATTCATTTATGTTTGAAGTGTAGATAGCCTTTAAAAGGTTAAATATGAATCCCTCATTACTTACCCCATTGGTTACTGAACTTCTATTAAAAATCTATTCATTGCATGTCTTTTCAGTAAATGACTACAGGAAAGTCCTTTCAAAACCAAATATTTTCCACAGCACAGCTTCCAAAATGGAAGATTTTCATCTGTCATTTCTCACAAAAGAATCAACGCATAAATACCAGTAATTATTTTATGAATATTGGTATAGAGTGAAGATACTAAAATAACCTGAGTGCATCACCTCTCTGTCCTTCTTATATGCTTTGACTAAAGTCTTGTTTGCTCTCTGTTTGTGGTTTGAGTAGGCTGAAGGCACCTGCTGAGGTAATTGTGCCTTCTGCAGCCAGTTCTTGGTCTTTTCATGTGATTCCACAGTGCAGTTAAAGTCCTTGAAAAACCGTATTGTTGAAAGTGACTTGTAAAATGCAGCATAGACAAATAGCAGCATGGGGACTGACAAGCTGCATTTAGAATTGGGGATCTTAATTACGTCATTTTCCCATTAATATTTCTAATATTAGTGATATTTGGTATGACAGCCCAAAATGTCCATCACATTTGTGAGCGTGTAATAATTTCATGTTCAATGACAATCACTATTTGCATCTTCAAGTTACAACAATGGGAACACATATACCCCATCATATACTAATCCATTCCTGGATGTCCTCTTAATCATTGAAAACCATCAAATTGTCACAAACATATACTGTACACCCACAGATTCTTACCTGTACCTTAACTTCAAGTCATGTCATCTAAACCATCTAAAGAAGAACATTATATATAGTTTGGCTCTTGGGATAAAACACATTTTAACTTCTTCACAATTTAGAAGAAGTTCAAATTAACTTTCTTTATTAGTGCTTTTATGCCACTCATCAGAGAAGGCTATCTAACACAGTTTAAATACAATCATCCCGTAACACTGGGTGGTACCCTTTGATCACCCTTCCTCTTATAACGCAATATGCTTTTTTCTCTTTATGAGGCCTCTGAATCTTGATATGACTTAGGGCCTCAGCATGTCTTAATCTGGCCCTGGTTGCACATTAGGAGAAATTTCTTGGTGGTCAGTGTTCACCAATAGAACCTATTACCTTTGGAGGTCTTCAGCAAAAGAGAGCAAATCCTGAGAGCATTTGCATATTTATCATATAGTCTTATAGGATGGGTAGTACTGTGAGGACTTATGGACTAGTATGGACTTTTCAGCTTTTGAAATCTGTGCAGAAGAATCTCTTTTCCAGCCAAGCCAGTTCTGGAGAGAATTGCTGCAGAGAGAACACTATACATTTTACATAACACGCAAAAGGAGTTTCCCGCATCCTTTGTGTGCGAGGTCACACAAAGCATTTTCTGATATAGCTGAAGTAGAATAATTAACATCTCCCGATGTATTGGGATACTGTACTTCAAATACAAAACAGTAATTCCTTTATTAAAAGCTTTCAGAACTGTCCCTATGACAAGATCCATTTGAGAAGATGCATTTGTATAATACAGATTGATTGTGTTATCTGAATGCATATGAAATAAACTGTTCTTATGAAACTTCTGAGATACATAAAATTTAAATAAAACAGTCTTATTATTTTAAACAGCTCACCAGCTTAAGACTTAAGGTTGTAAGTAATAGCTGAAATTATTTATATATTCCTGGAAAGTGGAATAAGTGAGCAAGCCTGCAGTTTCATGTTAACAATTTTGAACAGCAGAACAACATTTTCAATTATACCTAGATGTTATCTTAAGTATGGATCAATATCAATCGTTTAACAGGAACTAAGATACATATGTGCTGAAAGTAATGAATCAATTTAAAATATAAAGACCTACCCTCCCCCGAATTAAAGGAATATAAAAGAATATTAACTGAGAATAAATTTGATTCACTAAACTCTGTTCTTGACTCCAAGCCTTCTGAACCCATCTCGCTAAAGTTAACTGTCTCATACAGCCTTTACTATGCAATCAGCTGATATTATGTTATGCCTTTCTGTCTTTCATTAGCTCTCTGAAAATCGCTTCCAGTTGCAAATAAAACAGTTTCAGCTTAGTTACCCAAACCCTGAAACCATATAAATTGTGAGAGCAAGCATCTACTTCTTTGGCTATTCCTGCAAGGGAGACTTTGGATAAACTCCAACATCTTATATGTCAGTTCTCTGCTTTTGCATATGCTTGCTATCTGTTCTTGGCACAATCCTGAAAAGAGATAATTGCAACTCCGCTCAGTTGAAGAAACCATAGACCTGAAACAAATATTATTTTTGAAGTCCTGTGCTTTGAATTACACTTTTCATATGACCAGAAGCCATACAGGGACTTAAGAAATGCAAAGCTATCCGAAGTAGAATGTGAAATAAGCAAAATGTGAAATGACTAGACTGAAAGAAAATAAAATGCATCAAAGCAATCCAAACACATTAATCATTCACATCTGTTTTTAAGATCCAGGCAAGAGAAGTTGAACCCCTCTTTCCCCAAAAATGTGTATATATTTTCTTCCTTTGATTGAGAGAATGTAATGATTGAAAAGTCAGCATACAGATCAAGAGTGGTGTTTAAAAATATCTTTATTCTGTCCTTGTAGTTTACAAAAATATTTCAGATGAAATAGAACTCCAATTAGTATGTTACACTGATTATATATGACAGGATGTGGTCCTTGCTGTCAACAAGTGACTAGAACATAACTGTCTAGATAAGCCCATCATCAGAGACATGCAGTGCAATCCAACGCAGATTTATTCGTAAGAATGTTTCCACTGTGTCCAATGGAGTTTACACCCAAATAAGTGTGTTTAGAGTGACTAACATTCAGTGATATGGGTTTATTATTATTATTTTTGGCAAAAAGTAGACTGTTGAGTGGGCAGTTTTGTCAGCTTCAGTTTTTAAGTACACAATTGTCATAAATCATTCTACAACTTTGATGAGTACTGCCTATTGCATTTAACATTCTCCACATAAATGCAAATCTCTTAATATTTTAAAATTGAAACTAATTCTGTGATTTAATCCTCTTTATAAAAGAAGGTGGCTCTTTGCAGCTCTAACTCTGTAATGGAACTTGTAGTGCCCACCACCCCAGAAAGTAGCTACTAAAGTTATTATGAATGAGATAACCATTCACAGCATGCAATCTGTAGTAGGGGGGAGGATTAGGGATACATCTTTAATTGATTACTAAAACAGATTAAAAGAGCAGCCAGATTAACTGGGCTGACTAAAATAATAACCCAATTAATTGGGTACATACCACAGCAGATTAATTTTCAAGTACTATTCCTTTTGTTACAATATGTATTTCAATTTACATAGTGAAAAATCTTTTTGTGCCTTACTTGGTAAGAGGTCCAGGGGAAGTGGACTACAACATGGTGTTCACTGTCTATTCTGGTCACATCAAGAGAAGCAGGAGTCATGTCAGCACCTTGGATAGTGCCTTGTAGGAAATGAATCTCTTCCTACAAGGTTATTCCAGCAAAGGACGCAGTCAACTGAAGCATTAAGAAAGAGGGCCGATACTGATGTTTCAGTGGCCCCACTCCTACTAGATGCTGACTATAATTATTAACCGCTGGTATCTGTTTTTGCAGTCTCATGCTCCAGCATGGGTGAAGGACAGGAGAAGCTTCAGGGCTGTCATCTTCAGAGTCAGATAATGAAAGAGCTACGTCCTCTGGCCGGGAAGATATAGAAAGGGATGCTGATGGTTTCCCCTGAAATGGGGTGACCTTGACCCATATGAAACACAGACTTCCTTGAGGTAATGTAAAGCCTCAGACCAGGGGATACATTGTATGCAAGACAAAAAAAAAAGAGGTGTGGGTTAGGCTGACAACAACCTTGTGAGGTGGGTTGGGCTGAGAGTCTGTGACTGCCCAAAATCACCCAGTGGGTTTCCACAGCCGAGTGGGGACTAGAACCTGGATCTCCCAACACCCAGTCTGACACTTAGGCACTACACCACACTGGCTCTCAGAATGCTAATTGCTTTAACCCTGTAATGATGCACAGAAGATGCATGTGTCCCTGGTGAACTACAAAAGGCACATTTTCTGCTGCCTGATCCATGAAAATTTCAAAATTGATGCCAGCGAATGAAGCTTCTGGAAAGCAACTCTCTATTTATTTGTTTTTAAAATCTTAATACATTCATTTGCAATTTTAAACTAGTAGATTCACCTTCAGACTTTTAGGGTGCCATCTATGCATATTTGCACAGAAAAAGTGTCTTATAATGCCCAGCATACCTCAGCCAACATGGCTGGCTAGGGTAGGGTATGCTGGGAGTTGTAAGACTTTTTTTCTGTCTGAATATCCATGGGATTACATCATTAGTCAATTAATCTGTTTAGGCTGCAGCCTCAAAAAATACCGAAAAGAACAAAAACAACAACCATCAATGCTTGCCTGACATCAACAGGCAGGGAGTTCCATAGAGAAGGAGCTAATACCCTGAAGTCTCTACTCTGAGAGAACTTCAGACGAACCACCAGTGTCTACCTGATGATGATGATTTAAAGTATTTCTTGGCCACCTTTCAATGCAGGAGCCCTCCCAAGGTGGTGTAAAACAATAAGACACATAATAAAAATCAATTGCAGTATTAAAAACAATAAAAACTCCAATAACCTCAGTGGCCAGACAGACTGGTAAGGGAGAAGGTGTTCTCTCAAATATCCTGGCCCCTAGGTTTTTTTAGGGGGTTATACATCAATAACAGAACCTTAAACATATCCTAGTAGCAAATAGGTAGCCAGTATAGTTCACTGAGCACAAGATTTACATTCTGAAAAGGAGACACTCCTGACAACAGCTGAGCTGCAGCATTCTGCACTAGCTGCAACTTCAGGAGCAAGCTTAAGAGCAGCCCCACATAGAGTACATTGCAGTGGTGCAGTCTGAGGTTATTAGTACTCAGCACTAGTACATGCACCACTGTGCCCAACGTATCTCTGTCCAGGACAGTCTGTACCTGGTGTACCAGTTGAAACTGGCAGAAAGGACAACAACTTGGGCTTCCAAGGAGTACTCCCAGACTATGAATCTGATATTTCGCTGGGAGTGCAATCCTATTTAGAACAGTCAATAAGACTATCTGCCAGACTCAGGAACGACTCCCCCATTATGTTATAGTGTCAGGACCTTAACATTTAGAAAATCCTACCCTCATGAAAATTATGCATATGCCTGTATCAAACATGCCATCACACTTTTGTACACCACTCTGGAAACCTTTTGATGAAGGATAGTTAAGAAAAAATTTAAACAAGTAAATAAATAATCTGTTTCTGATTAGGGGAAAAACAACAATGGAAAACAATAGATGAATAGTTGTTAAAAAATTTAGTTGTTTATAAATCTTGAAATGCATGTTCTAATGATTGCAATGAACCCCTTAGGATGCAGTTGCTTAGGTCAAGGCTTCCTAGCCCCTCTGTGAGTAGCTAAACCAATGGTAAACAAAGTTACCATGCCATCATTCCTGCAAAAACCCATTGTGACACTGGAGCAGATTAGCTAAAGGCTGTGCAAGCAGACAAAACAGAGGAACAAGGAGTTGGGTAACACATGAAGAAAGAACTTGGAGCATATCTGCCATGCCAAGATACATGCAGATCAGGGAGATGCATACATTTTCCCATTGCAAGCAAGGTGAATTCAAGCTAGATGCATGTTCCCTGTTTCACTGTTACCCAGAGGCACACATTGACTTTTCATTGCCTCTCAAATTGTGATGCGACTCCTGAAAAAATCTTATCAAGGTCCTTGCCACTCGTAGTTAACAAGGGGACATGTAGGCAGCTTGTTACACCATGGCTAAAGTGTCCTGAGGAAAACTAGTTCCTAATGAATTCTTTAACTTCTGTCACATGATTCAAAAGAAATCTCTTAGTTATCTGAAGTAAAACAGTAATTCCCAATCTCACTTTAGCATAATGTAGACAGGTTTATTCCCCTACAGAGCTTTAATAACTTATTTAATGAGGGTCTTAGAAATGGGGGGAAGGGACCCTAGTAACCTATCCTTAAATCATCCAGCGTAATTGAACTCTGTAAAACAGTTAAAAACAAGGTGACAGTAATTACAACAATGGAGAAAAAGCAGAGTATGCAATACTATCTAGAAAGAATTGTGTCAAAATGTACCTGAAACTAGCATTTATGGGTTAAAATTACTGCTTCCTCTCCAGACAACTCCAAACTTAGAGTTTGCCATCTCCTCCTTGACCCTTCCTCAATCAGAGCAATTCATCTTTCAAAGGAAGGTAACCTCTTTGGGATGTAGATTATTTTTCTGCTAGTTTTGTCTTTCATCTGTTACACATAGATCTCTTTTGCCTGATATACATAATGACTTTTTCCATTTCCTTTGCTCTTTGTCATCTAACTACTTAAAATGTTTTGCTTTTAAACGAAGAAAAATCTCTGAATACTTTTCAAGACGATTGAATTGCATTTTGGAGTAATTTACTATTGCTATCAATACAGCAAACAAATAATTTTTGATTGAAAGAAAGCTTTGATTCAGCCATTCTTTCCAGAATGCAAGCGCACAATAATTTCCCCACTGCTTCTTAGTATCATTTTCCCAACACAAATTGGGTCCATAAAGTTAATTTTGCAAGACATACCAAACATTTCAGATTTCTGATGTGCTATTAAGGGGATTGGGCAGAATAGAAATGGAACTACAACTTATCTGAACCATAAGTCATTGAAAATTTGAGCTACGCACACAACCGAGATGAAAATTTCCATGCATTATTCATTTTATAACTTTGCTCTTTAAAGCCAAGAATCACAAACATAAAAAGATGAATTACTTCTCAAGATTTTCCTTTTAAAATGCGAATGACAATGATTCAGAATAAATGATACACAGGTGTTATTACAAAATGGGGAAAATTAAGATTCACAGTATTTAACCCAGTTTCTTATGCCAAACCTTCTCCTTTTTGAAACCAATTACAAATAAAGTCATTGTATTTTGACTCCTTTAATTTATATGTAAAGTATTTTATATTTATGCACAGCATCTTCTAGACACTGTTTTTAAATCATGCAGGTAATTTACGACAAGATTAAATAGATTTACAAAATATAGTCATAGAACATGATGCAAAATAGGATAGAGCAATTTTCATTGATCACCCCTTCTTCCTGCAACCTCCAGTGAGAACTCTCACATTGTTGTGAAGTGTTGTATGGGGTTGGGAGGAGGAATCACCTCCCTCTTATCCATTGACATGAATGTCTAGTTTGTGAGGTTCTCCTCTGAACACTGAAATAGCTTCAAACTACTTTGGATCCAACCCAGTGACCTGTTTTGCACAATCACAGAAGGGAAATAAACTATGGTGGCTTATTTCCTCTAACCATGCATGCCAGTCATGTGCTAAGGGGATTAGCATAATTACCCCTGGCAGCACAGCTTGTCATGCCATGCAAACCCAGCCAGGGTGGCTTGTTGCCATGGGTAACAAGCCACCCAGGACCCTCCAACAGGCCATGGTTTTGGAGTGGCTTGTTACACAGGCAACAAGCCACCCTGCTAGGTTCAAGCTGTGCTGCTGAGGGCAATTATGCTAATCCCACCTAATATAGATGACAAGCTGCACTGCTGGGGTAACTATGCTAATCCCCCCAGCATACAGCTGGCATGCAAGAGTATGGGAAATAACCCACCGTGACTTATTTCCCCTTCATGATTGTGTGAATCCAGCCACTGTCTATTGAATATTGTGAAATGCATCATAGAATATTACCTCGCCATTCATACAGATCACGATACACCAAGCCTGTGGTAGAGTTTGGGTTTTATATTACAAAGTAGCATTCATATATTTTATGTTATAATACTCGTTGCAACAGAATTATCATAAGATGAACCTAATTTATCTGAATTCAGTATCGACTCCTCTGTAATGAATGTGCACGCATGTGTTTTGAGTCCAAAAATGTGTCATGAAAGAGGGAGCTAATTTCCCCATTTTAGAAGTAGTGAGTCTCCATTTCAGTAAGAGCATCCTGTATATGTCTATTGGGTGTACACCACATCTCTGGTTAAAGCCCCTCATGTTCGTCATTACACATATATACAGGGAAGTTACATGTCCATGTGGACTCTACTCCACTCCAAGTTAGCTAAAACAATTTACAGCACTGTTGAAATATGATCTACCTTGGGCTTTGCCCAGTCTCTTGGTAAATCAATTGTGGGAAACCTACAGTGAATGCATCTAGATAATAATTCCAAGAATAACACCTTTGGTCAATTTTGGACACAGGAACTGAACACATAAAGAAGAGGCCTCTTAATTGTTATTTCTAAGCCCATTTTCAGATGCAACATTCAAATGATCACAAGCATATGCCCAAATATAAGCCGCAGTTTTCATGTATTCACAAGCTAATTTCTACATCGTAAGTTATATAAATGAAAGGTACATGAAAAACCCATGGAAATCATCCATCACACTATGAATACTTGATGAGTTTGCATGACAAGTACCCTCTGTGTTGTGATAAAAGATATAATAAGCAAACTTGCCCTGCGTCTTGTTTTAAATCTTATTGAAGAACAGAGTTATAATTCAGTAAATCCTTTCATGCAAACAAGTTCAGATGGCCCTAGCATGAATTTTTAAAGATTAAGTGTCAGAAGGTCTAGTTAGACCTATTAAGTTTTCAACATTTACTTATCATGGTTGTTTCCACCTAACAGTTAATGAGCTAAGCTTGCAGCAGAATGAGGCAGGAATTAACTGATAGAGTTCTGAAATAGTAGAATAGCCAATACTGTCTTTGATTGCAGGGGAGGGGCATACATTTTAATGCTTCCTTATGGAAATACACTCCCTGCAACTAGCACAGCAAGAACACACTAGGCATAACATCCCTACTGATGAATTGGATTTGTCTTCACATTCAGTTTTTGTTTATTTTTTAAAGGGTGAGTATTGAAAAGGGCAAAAGGCAGGATAATCATCATCATCATCATCATCATCACCCTCCACCCTTTGAGTGGGTCATATGGTCCATTTCAGTAAAGGACTTTACAGGGTCTTGCTTATTTTTACTGGAATCAATCTTTTACTAACACTTCTTATATTACTTATGTTGATCAGTTGCAAAAAAAATTAAAAAGTGGCAGAGGACTGTTCCATTTACACCAATATATAACTGGAAAATCAAACCCAGGAATATCTGTTTTAGCTCAAAATTCTAGAGTAGTACAAAGACCTGTAGGCTCAGTTTTACTTGCCACAGACTTGGTTCAGCAATCCTATGTATCACTGTGGGATGAGAAAAATGGAGACCAAACTCCAAGAGGCACTAATTACTTTCATGCTTGTTCTCTTTTCCATTTTCATGTGCATAGCTAAGTGTGCAATTACATTTTTAGGTTTCTGGTAGTGTTTTTATTTTAAACAAACTTACTGTAATTCTTTCATCTTTGTCATCCAGGGGAGATCCATCCTTTTTCCATGAAATTGTAGGCTCAGGATGGCCTCTTGGAGGTTGGCATTCCATGACAGCTGGTTCACCAACTGCTACCATAACATCGGAAGGGTTTTGTCTGAAGTCATCACGCAGTACTGAAAGAATGAACGGGTGGGGGAAAAGAAAATCAAAACATGCATCAGTGATAAGGAAGTGGTCTTATACATGTGGTACTCTGAATGCAAAGAATTGTTTTGTTTGAAAGGACATTGGATTTTTGACATGCACAAAGACTGGACTACTGTTTCTTCTCTATGGCAATATAATAAGCAGAGGTGTCGTTTTTATCTGCCACATTTGCTTGTCATTTCTTACTGAGAAGTATTTAATTCCTAAACACAGAGAAGAATGTATCTTTGATGGAGAGGCTCTTATTTAAACGCCTTAAGTTTGCCATATTAGTTGCATGGCTACATACATGGTCCTTATTAATTTTTATCTGATTGCTTTGTTATTCCTGATCTTAGTTTCTAGTTCCATAGTCTGTAGTACTCACTAAAAAAAGGTGAAAATCAGATGTGCACTTATCAAATAGCTGAAGGGAAGCAGTTATTTGAAAATGTTTTTCCATTCATTTCATTTCATTCATTTATTGAATATTTATACCGCCCAATAGCCGAAGCTCTCTGAGCGGTTTACAAAAATTAAAACCATAAAAACCATTTAAAATATAAAACAAAGAGTATAAAAGCATAATATAAAATATAATATAAAGACACAATCAGGATAAAATCAAGCAGCAAGGCAGAAATTAATACAGATTTAAAATACAAATTTAAAACAGCTAAGTTAAAATTAAATTGCTTAACTGTTAAAATGCTGAGAAAATAAAAAGGTATTCACCTGGTGTCTAAAAGAATATAGTGTAAATGCCAGAGACTACACTGTACATTAAAATGGCTCTAAGATACTGGTTAAATAATATGATTTTGCAAACTACAGTTCATGGGAACACTATTATTTTATGTTTTTTATCAGTTCCATCCTGTCCTCTTTCTGTAATTGCACCAACATAGAGTGAATGTGAAAGGTTGTCAGAGAAAAAGACAGACACTCTGAGTAACCCCAAGAGGAAAGCCTGCCAGGAGGCAGACAGTCTTTTAAACTGCAAAGGACAGTGGCCTCCCACAACTTAAAGGATTGCACCGGAGAGGAAGTAGAATTGGTATTGAAGTGTGTGAACCCTTATGCACACATTCTCCAGTTCCTCCCCTCTCCCAAGAATCAGATCCATGATAAAATGTACATCCAAATGTGTATCAAAGCACTGTGTTGCTTTACAAGGACTGCAAATGCAGACGCACAACCTTGGATACATTTTATCAAAAACAATGAAATGCAGATAGACCGTACATCCTCAGATGTGCAATTAGACAAATATCTGAATGCAAATGCAGTGTATCCGCACTACATTGATTTCAATGGAATGACTGTTTGTCTATCTGTGTGTACATTAAACAGAAAGGCATGCACTATAGTCTCCCAATGCAAATCTTAGTGGTTCCCCACTGGAATGCACATTTGGATGTGTGCCCCTACACAACTCATTAATATTTACTACATGTAACTAGCCATCCACCATCACATTTTTAAATTTTGTAGTACTGCCTACATCAATGGTAAGGAACTTCCAGCCCACAAGATGTTCCAGGAAGGAATCCCCCCTTCCACAGGCCATGACCCTTTATCTTTCATCTCTCCCTCAGCTCAGTAGCAAGGGGGAGATTAAAAGTAAAGGGGACTCCCAATTGAGCCTCACAGCCTCAAAGAGCACTCTTTGAATCAGTGTGGCTCAGTGCTTTGCCCATCCTACCTGATGGCTGAGCTGGTGCTCAGTGTAACACAGTCTGAAGACCGGCCATTTCATGTTCTCCCCAATCGGGGAAGGTGTGGAGCAGATGAAGCAGATGAGGCACTGAGCTTGTATCTCCTTGAGGTATTAGTTCAGTGCCTTGCATACTGACAGTGCCCCCACCCACGAGGGGGCCTTGCCTACTGCTGGCATCCTACTTACATGGGGCTTCCCAAGGGACAATTTGGCCTACAGGAAAAAGGTGCCCCCTCACCCCAGACCTATTGACTTTGTCAGACCTATAGACTTCAGAGTTGTCTGTGTGAAGAGTTCGGCCACAATTTCTTGCAACAAGAAAAATTACCTCCAAGGCAAAGTTACTATTCTACCCCCAGAGTATTCTTTGTACTCAATTATCCTTTTCCCCCTGTATCAACACCCCTTTTCCCAGGAGGTCAAACTGTTCCTTGCCTGTACATCTTTCTACATTAGCGCTACTAAATTCACTGATACAAGCAATGATAGCAGTGCATGTTCAAAGTAATAAAGTGAGCCAATTCTGTTTTTATTCTGTACATATAGGATGGTGAGGTTCTAAGTACTCTTACCAGCTCATAGACTAAATCTAAAACTATCCAATAAACATGTGCACACATATATGTACTGAGCTATTTCCTCATTTTACCTTTGGAACAAAGAGAAAAAATAATCTCTCTTCCTGCTGAAGAAAAGCATCCCACATAGATTCTGACATGGTGTTTTTTTTTTCACATGGTGACCATTTCATTCAAATGATCTTGAAAAGCCACAGATTTGGGACTAACTACCATGATGTCTGAATCTTCCTGGACCTGGATCTAGGACACTGGACCTGTAAAAATCTAATCCATATTGTTATTAAACCCACTCATGCTTCCACTAATGTCAGCATTTTTTTAAAAAAAAAGTTTTATTTGAAAGCAGTTCTTTAGGTATTCTCTATCCATGTTTGAAGCTTATTCTACACAGTAAACCTAAAAAAAAACAGTTATGAAAATGTGACTTTTGTGAAATGTCCTCCTGTCAGTTGCTCCTTTTGATGAAGGTATGAAAAACAATAGAATATATGCTAGTTGTGAATTATACTATCATTGCAAAACAGGTCTGTTTGGAGCCAAGACAAGAGTTTGTTCTGAGGGAAAGGATGGTCTTATTAGGTCAAGTTAATATCAGAATTCTAAAGTGAAGAGGTGTTTTAATAGGATCATACCATATAGTTCTCCCAGACAAAAAATCTAATTAAATGTTTTTTATAAATATGAAGTGCCCTTCATGTCTGGAAAAACTCATAAAACCTAAGATGAAATGTTTTCAGATAGCTCCTTAGTTTTTTTAAACACCTTTGAAGCAACAAAGAACTTCAATACTATCCTAATATAAGCAAATTACTTGAGTAATTTTTATACTTGTTAGGATAAAGTCTATCTTACAAGTGCATTACCTTGTCTGTAAATGAGAACTTTTCACCAATTATCCAGCAGATCACAAAATGCCTTAGGAGAACATCAAAGGACTAGCAATAGATACAGCAAAAATATTTTTCCCATTTACTATTAATTATTTTGGCTCTAACATTACATAATGAAAAGCTAACAGAATGTAATCCATTAAAGATTACTCTCAAGATAGCAGTCATGTAATTATTTTTGCAGCTGTAAAAGAGATACGTCGTTTGGGATTGCCTCAGGCCCTGGCAATTGAACATAAAGTTATAAATTTAAGGACTGCTTCTCTTGCTGAAAAAGCATTTTTCCCCTTGTCCTTTATATGCTGAATCTCAAATGTGCATTGAGCATACACTTCCTTTTGAAGATGTATTAGCAGTATACAGAGTAATCCAGTACAGTGTGTTCTGTTAGTTATCTAAAGCTACATTTTCAGCATGTGTCTCTCATTTGGGAGGAAAAATATGAAATATGGAACCTACAAAAAAATATTGTGATGTGGAGTGCTTCTCTTCAAACCAACCAGCAATGTCCTCATCCAATTCATTCAATTCCCCTAACCCCACCCCGCAGTTTCCTGTTCTCCCCATCAACAGTTACTCAGTGATCCATGTGTACTGAGCAAGCTCAGTCCTGGGTGGTTTTTTGCAAGGGGATGCCCCCTTATTTATGCCCTCTTAAATAAAAAAAAATAACCCCCCCTTAAAAAGTGTTTCTATTTCTACAAACTTGTGGGTTTCCCAAATCATGCCAAAACCTCCCTCGAGTACATGGGAAGTGCCATTTTGGCTATATAAAGATCAGTACTTGGAGAACGATTCGGCTATGAGTATATAGGTTGGAGCAACTATCAAACAAATGGCTAAGATGCTGTTCCTATACCTTTTGACTTTCTCAACAGCTCCTGCGTACAGCTCCACTTCATTTGAAGAAATGCAACCGTGTATTTCTTTTTTAAAAACTCTATGATGCCTTTCTGACATAAACTTAACACTGATTAGTTAAAAATCAAGAGCTATCATAGTTAAAACAAAACCACAAGATAATAAATGACCACACTATGCAATTGAAAAGCAAATAATATAGTTCATATAAGAGAACAGCAGTGAATATGCCAACTCAAACCATCAGCCAACGTGAAACAAAAACCAGACAAAAGTTTAAACAAACACTCATCAAAATCCTTGGTAAACTCAAGAGATAAACAAAAACCCAGCAAAAGCCTGACACTCAGGAGATAGTAAAGAAGGTGTGTGGTGAATCTCCACAAATGAGGGCTCTTAAATATATGACATCCATTGATGATCTCTGCAGATAGGCAGATTCAAATGCAACTATGATACCTAGTTCTAGGTTATTTAGGGCTTTAAAGATCAAGCACCTTGAACTATTCCCAGAAATTATTATTATTATTATTATTATTATTATTATTATTAACATTTATATACTGCCCCATAGCCAAAATTCTCTGTGCAGTTTACAAAGATTAAATCACTGAACATTAAAAACAGATATACGAAATTTAAAACCATAAAAAGCATAAAAACAGATTAGATACAATATCCATTTAAAACAACTACTTTGGGTCAGTTAAAACCTCAACATATGCTGTTAAATGCCTGGGAAAAGAGAAAAGTCTTGACCTGGTGCTGAAACGTTAACAATGTTGGCACCAGGAGAGTCTTGTTTGGGAGATTGTTCCATATTTGGGGGGCAACCACTGAAAAGGCCCTCTCCCTTGTTGCCATCCTCCAAGTTTCCCTTGGAGTAGGCACCCAGAGGAGGACCACAGATGTTGAGCGTAGTGTACAGGTAGGTTCATGTTGGGAGAGGCGTTCCGTCAGGTATTATCGTCCCAAGCCATGTAAGGCTTTATAGGTTAAAACCAGCACCTTGAATTGGGCTCAGAAACGTACAGGCAGCCAATGCAAGTGGGCCAGAGTCGGCCTTATTTGTTCGAACCTTCTGGTTCCTGTTATCAATCTGACCACTGCATTTTGCACAAGCTGCAGCTTCTGAACTATCTTCAAAGGCAGCCCCACATAGAGTGCATTGCAGTAAACTAAATTAGAGGCTACCAGAGCATAGACAACTGAAGCCAGGTTATCCCTGTTCAGATAGGGGCATAGTTGGGCCACCAACTGAAGTTGGTAGAAGGTACTCCATGCCACCGAGGCCATCTGAGCCTCACAGAGATGGTTCTAGGAGAACCCCAAAGCTATGAACCTGCTCTTTCAGGGGGAGTGCAACACCATCCAGAACAGGTTGAACACCCTTTATCCGGTCAGAAGAACCACCCACTGTCCATTGTCGCAGCCAAGTTCAGCACATCCCTAGTCTCACCTGATGAAAAGGTGAAATAGAGCTGTGTGTCATCAGTGTCCTGATGACAACACACTTCAAAACTCCGGATGATCACACCCAACAGTTTCATGTAAATGTTAAACAGCATGGGGGACAAGACTGACCCCTGCAGAACCCCATACTGGAGAATCCACGGAGCCAAGCGATGTTCTCCAAGCACCACCTTCTGGAGGTGACCCACTGTAATGTAGAACCCAATGAAAACCATTACATCAGGGATGGGCAACTTGTGGCCATCCGTAAGTTTTAGCCTACAACTCCCATCAGCCCTAGCCAGCAAAGCCAATGGTGAGGGCTGTTGGGAAGTGTAGACCAAAACATTTTGAAGACCACAAGTTTCCCTCCCTTGCCATAAGTAAAGATATGAGTTTAAGTTCCCAGGTCTGAATGAACTGCATCATATGGTGTTGAAGGAGACAGTGGATGGACTCTCAGATCCTCTATCTATTATTTTGGAAAATCCTAGAGAACAGTTGAAGTACTGGAATACTGGAGGAGGTTAAATGTTGTTCCATTCTTCAAAAAGGGCAAAAAGGAAGGTCTGGGGAATTATAGGCCACTTTATCTGACATTAATACATTGGAAGATTCTACAGCAGATTATAAAGTGTTCAATATGTAGGCACATCACTGGAAGACAGAATAAATTTGTCAAGAACTAATCCTGACAGACTAATCTTATTTTATTTTTCAATCAGTTACTTCTTTAGTAGACCATGGAAATACTGTGGACATAATATATCTTGACTTTAACAAGGCATTTGACAAAATGTCCTATTATATTTTGATTAGTAAACTAGTTAAGCATGGACTGAACAGCACTACTAATGGGTTGATCCACAGCTGGCTGGAAAACTGTTCTCAAAGAGTGCTTATCAATGATTCCTTATCAAAATGAAGGAAGGTTTCCAGTAGGGTGCTGTAGGGCTTTGGCCTGGGCCCTGTACTTTTTGACATTTTTATTGATGACTTGAAGGAAGAGGTGGGGGATGCTTATCAAATTTGCAGATAACACAAAATTGAGTGGGATAGCTACTGCCTTAGAAGACCGAAAGAAACTTCAAAATTGATCTTGATAGGTTATAAAACAGGGCAGAAATAACAAAATGAAATTTAACAGAGAAAAATTGCCAAGTTCTTCATTCAGGAAACAAATCAAATGCACAAGAATAAGATGGGGCATACCTGGCTGAACATCGGGGGAAATGTCCTAACAGTCAAAGCAATCAGACATTGAAACCAATTGACTTGGGAGGTCGTGGGATCTTCGTCAGTATTCAAGCCAAGACTGGACAGCTATCTGTCAGGGATGCTTTAAACTGGATTCCTGCACTGAGCAGGGCCTAAATTAGGGAGTGAAGAACTCGTGGGGAGCCCCATGAGTTTGCTGAGTGCTGCCCAGCCAGCCCTGCTCCGGGAGACGGCCCAGCCGAGCACTTGGTAATGTGCATTTTCCAGGGCATCCGGAAAGTGTGCAATTCCCTCAGCACACCATTAGCGTGCCAGGGGAACTGCACACTTTCCGGAGGTCCTGGAAAGCATGCTTGCCTCCCTCCCCTTGGATTAAGAGGGCCTTTAAGGCCATGTTTAGTAAGGGGAGAGGGAGGTAAAACACACTTTCCGGAACTTCAAGAAAGTGCACAATTTCCCTGGCACACCATTACTAGCCTAAATGGCTCTTTCCAATTCTATGATTCTATAATGTGTTCATACTAGTGAGCTACTGATGACAGCCTGATTATGATGTTGTTTGGAAGCTGACAATTCCAAAGACAGAAAAGTAATCAGGAATGGATAGCCATGGTAAGATTATTACCTGTAGGAAAAGAGAAAGTATGGAATACATAGTGACTGATGAGATGGGCAGTCCTCTAAGGAAGGACAGCTGTAAAAAAGACATAAAATGACAACTTGCAGTAGTACATTGTTCAGCACACTGTGAGACTATCTTCACAATTCCTGATGTGCAAGTGTATGAGTAAATCAAACACTGTTTGAAATTGTTAGTCTTGTTTCCAGCCTCTTCCTTGTCTTGCCAAGGGAAATGAACAAAAAATGTACATTGCAACTGAGATTGAGAAATGTACATTTCAAGTGCCCAGTATTGTTACCTTTTCACAGCTGAAGCATGAGGAGGCAAAAGGAAGAAAGGAGAGACCAGACTGATGTTTTGGTATGCCTGTCCGTCAGTTCAGTAAGGAAGGTGTATTTGTTGTCTCTTTGTAGATTACAGCTGTTTTTGTCATAGATGAAGTTACTATCAAAAAATTAAGCAGCTTTATAGCAAGATTCTCTTTTCATAAATAAAATAAATCCATGTGTCATTCTATCAATTTTTTTTCCAACAGGGTATTTCCCCTAGATGAAACAATTAAACAACAATGGTGCTATAAATTATAACACACATTTCTGATTAATATATTGTTGCTTTACTTTCTAAAGATATTGTCCATCCTTATTTGTCTTTTTAAAAAAGGTACTTTAGCCCACTTAAAAATCATGAAGGGATTTGAAATTAAAAGTTTTCTTCACTGAAATTCTTGGTCACTCCCTTTAATCTTCATTTTGAAAAGAAACAGATCTCTGAATAAGTAAGTTATCTCAGATAAAAATGTGGTAATAGAAAACTCTATAAGGCACACAATAAATAACATGATGTTACTTTTACAGCATGGGAGGTGCTGTAGTGCAGCTATTTCCTGTGCTACTCAAGTAGGCCTGAAGGAGTTTATGAGGTAATTCCTTCCTATGGAATGTTGTACGATGCTGGTAGCAACTCCCACAGCACAAAAGGTAACGTTAGAATGGGTTTTGAGACTTTTAAAAACACTTTGCTTACAAGGATAAAATATTTTGCTTAGTTTATTATCATATCATGCAATGTACATAGCAAAACTTTCTTTCTTTCTTTCTTTCTGACTCATTTAGAGCCAATCACATTAAAACATTCATTCAATATGTAGAACTTCAGAAATAAATAAGAAAAAAATCCCACAACTAACGCCCCCCCCTGCAGAAACAAAATGCTGTGATGTTCTTAACTATAACTATTTTAATATTGCAATATGTGTGTGTGTTTGAAAAAGGTGGAAATCTGATGGACTACAAGAAAAATTACACCACCTAATGGATGCAATCTGGACCCCCTGCTGGCAATGCCCCTCTTTTCCCTATGTTTTTGCAACAACTCCAAGAATGAAAGAGGCAGGAATGCAAATCAGAGAAGAAACCTTCTTGCTGTCATACCTCAATCTCATTAGCATTCCTATGCCTTCACCAGCAGGAAGACACAAAGAAAGGTAGACAGACTGTACAATGCCAATGACAGGAAGGCTACACTGCAATCTTAATCTCCAGTTCTTACTATTCTCCCTTGAGGGTAGGAGAAATTACAATGTGAGAACGAGAGGAAGAAATCCTTCTTTCACTGTTACAGCTTCATTGACTGCCAACCAGCCAGCATTTTATTGGTCCTGTACAACTTGGAATGACCATAGCTCAGTGGTAGAGCACATGCTTTGCATGCCAAAGGTCTCAGGTTGAATCTTTAGCATCTCCAGGTAGGGCAAAGAGAAATCCTGCCTGAGACTCTGGATAGCTGCTGCCAGTCAGTGTCAACAACACCAGTCTAAATGGATCAATGATCAATGGTATAAGGCTGCTTTCTATGCTCCTAACTATATCCTGCTAGGTAGTAATAGAGGAACACAAGCCTTGAGAACCATTTTTGGCGATTTTCAAGCCGACTTGAGAACCATTTTTGGTAGAAACACAAGTTACTAAATAAACAAAGAAATTAAAATTTATTTAGCCTTTACTAGATTCTGCTCAATTCTACATGTATCTGCTACTTATCTATTGGGCTTGGCCATGGCTGCACCCATGACAATGGAGTTTATATTTTGGAATAAAAAGGTGCTAATTCTATTTTGGTCCTTGAAACTATGTAGTCAATCCTATTCAGTGGCTACTAGTCAAGATGGCTATAGGAACAGAGGCAGCATGCTTCTGAATACCAGTTGCTGGGGAACAACAATGGGAGAGGAATAATGCTTTCATATCCTGCTTTGGGCTTCCTATTTGGGGCACCTGGTTGGCCACTGTGAGAAAGAGGAGGCTGCACCAGGCAGGCCTTTGCTCTTATCTTCCAGGGCTCTTCTTAAACTGTTATGTTATGTTCACTTGAACTCAATCCACTGAATGTGCTATTTTCCTATCAAAATGTCCATTGTTATATAACCCACCCACCCCACACACAAATAAATACTAGCTCTATCTGTATTTCTCTACTCACCTCATCTCTACTACTATCTGAGATCAATTCACTATGAACAACTGCTGTGAAAAGAATTGAGGCATGGTGCCATCATGGAAAAAAATTATAGGTTAACGGATACAAGAACTTTTGAAGAGTGACTTTCTTATAGGATAACTTTGATAAGTATCCTTTTTCACTGTAGACTTTCATATACGTGTAACATTTTCTTTTAAAGTTTAAATTATACCATGTTAAATGTTAGTATAATAAAACCCTTGTTTACTTAAATAACAGTATATTTTGATGGCTGGAAGGACTCCGAGACTACATTTTTCTATTACTCTTATTTTAAGCCTTCTCCCTCCTTTTTTAAAAACTGTTTATAGAAGAAACTATATACACCTTTAATCACTTGAGAAAGATACCTACAATTGTTCAGTGAAACAATGCATTTTCTGAACACTGCCAATATCCTGGAATAAGTATAAAGGGGGAGAGGGGTGGAACAGTAAGAAAAATAGATCCAGTGTTAAAAAGAAAAGCAGATATAGCAAACTATTAAAGTCAAACTAGTGAAGGTTCAACTGCCTTTCTCCTTTTTGACTTTTAAAGACAGCATTTTTATTCAAACATACTTTCTGTATGTTTTTAAAATTATTTCAGTGGTTGCTGTCATTGTTTGTTTTATTGTTTTTAACTGTGAAAAATTATTATTTATTTTACTTTGTGTTTTTCATATGGTTATTTATTATTTATGGTATTATCATACCCCATTTTATATACTTTTCTGTCACAGAGTAGAAGTATTAAAATAATTATAAGAGCACTAACACTTTCTTCAGTTCATGCTAAGTGAAAGAACGCAAGTTTCAGGTAATGATATCAAAACCAAGATGCCTCCTGGACAATCACAGGCAGGGTGTGGCAGTAATATTGAAGTTGTTTACCCAGTACCCAATAATCAGAAGCAAAATGCCTTGTACATTGTGGTTCAGTTTCAGCTGTCTTTGTTAAGAGACATCGACAGACCTAGCTTTCTTGATTTTTTTTCTAATGCAACCCTTAAAAAAACATTATAAGCTTTAGGGAATGGGTGAGCAACTTATGGCCCTCCAAACGTTTTGCATTATTTATTTATTTATTTATTTATTACATTTCTATACCGCCCAATAGCCGGAGCTCTCTGGGCGGTTCACAAAAATTAAAAACATTCAAAGTATAAAACAACAGTATAAAACCATAATATAAAATACAATATAAAAGCTCAACCAGATAAAAACAGCAGCAATGCAAAAATACAAATTTAAAACACCAAGTTAAAATTTATTTATAGAGTGTTAAAATGCTGGGAGAATAAAAAGGTCTTCACCTGGCGTCTAAAAGCATATAATGTAGGTGCCAGGTGAACCTCTTTAGGGAGCTCATTCCACAGCCAGAGCTGATGGGAGGTGTAGGCTGAAATAACTGGAGGATTACAAGTTGCCCACCTTTGCTTTAGGGAAAGACCAGCTTTGATCCATATAATAGCCCCAGAATAAGCATTTCTTTCCCTCTCTATCTCAGAAAGAACGGCATTGCAACTGTGAATTACTGAAAACCCTCCTTCCACAGTGCAGTAGTTAGAGGAGGGGGCATTTTTAATGAGTTCTCAGGGAAGGAAAGCTGGCTTCAGGTTTCTGAGGCCACTTGGGCAAGATGCCTTCAATACTAACTGCTGTGAGTCACTTTGGGATGTATTTTTTTTCCTGAAAATCAGGAAAAAATATTGAATGAATGAAAAAATAAATAACTAGTAAAAGTGGGTTTACAGTGCTGTATTAAATATATTTTAGGGTACAAACCTATGTCCCCTCAGACAGCATCTGGGGGGACATAGGATTGTTCAGTTTCTGGTTTCTGAAGTTGGAAACAAGGCTCTGGTCCCAGAGCCCAGAAACCATGTTCTCTGTTCCTTCACAGCCAGAGCAGTTGCAAGTAAATGGAGGGTGGGAAATAATGAGACACAACAGATATTGGATTTAAAATTGAGCTACATTTATTGAAAGATCTGTGAAAAGGCAAGAACCTAAGAGGCATCCTGTCTAGGCCGGCATCATGCTGTGCCATGAATAGGGCAAGACATTCAATGCCAAAGGAAGTAAGGCAGGTAGCTACCAGGAGGAGGGCCTTTTTTGCTGTGGCACCCCGGCTGTGGAATGAGCTCCCTAAGGAGGTTCGCTTGGCACCTACATTATATTCTTTTAGATGCCAGGTGAAGACCTTTTTATTCTCCCAATATTTTAACAGTCTATAAATTAATTTTAACTTTGCTGTTTTAAATTTGTATTTTAAATTTGTATTTTTGCATTGCTGCTGTTTTTAATCTTGGTTGTGCTTTTATATTGTATTTTATAATATGGTTTTATACTATTGTTTTGTTTTGAATTGTCTTAAATTTGTATACTGCCCAGAGAGCTTCAGCTATTGGGCGGTATATGAATGCAATAAATAAATAAATGCACGTTGAGTGGTGCATGTGAAATTGTCACCCCCCAGGCTTGCCCCTTTTGGGGAAGGGAGGCCTTCCCATATCACTGTCCCCCCTCAGGCTGCAAAACTCCCAAGCGGGTGAGGAGTTGGCCTCAAAGATAACCCTTATCTCTCAGCTGGAGTCGCAAAACCTTTAGCTGGCAGCCTCAGGCACTACCTGTCACTGCAATGGTGCCTTTGAATGATCACCAATCCTGTTCCCATTAAAGATGCCCACACATACTTGCCACAGGTACAACAAGCCTCTGTTTAGTCGCTCCTCCCCCCCACTTGTGCAGAATTGCATCACGCAGGCCCCCTCACAAATCTGACAAGAACATGTCATTTCCGAGGTAAGTTAAATGCACCTTGTCCCATCTGTATTGCTCCCTCTGTACTTGTAAACTCCCAGGATGTGGGATACTCACATCATCCTGTCTGGTTAATGCCATGCAAATTTCCCTGTTAACTTTTTTTTCTGGGCACATTCAAGGGCCTGGTGATTGCTTCCTTCCCTCCAATTGAGTCTAGGAATTAAACATGACCAGATGATCAGAACTCCAGGCCAACACTGCTGAATAACCTGAAAGTCGGCCATTGCCTGCAAACTTGGACTTTACCCTTCAACTAACCTAAATTGCTCCCCACTTCAGTATAACACCAATACCTGCAGGAGGACACGAAGCACATCTCTGGAAACAGGAAAAAGGCGATCTTCCTGGGTTCGGGGAGGGGAGGAGACTCGGGAATTGGCCATGTGGCATTTCCTGTGACTGCCCCAACCTCCTTCCCTCCTACTCTGAAGTGCCAATGCTGGACAGGCAAAATCACCCATCTAGCAGAATGCAGGACAGCTGGAGAGTGGAAGCAAATATTGCCTCTGCGCTCCAGTCACCCTACATTGCATACTTTGAGTTTGGAGGCTGCCAATTATCTTCATAGAAACCAAATGCACAGTTACAAGATGGAGGATACTTGGGTCAGCAATACTACAAACGAGAAGGATCTTGGAATTGTTGTAGATCACAAGCTGAATATGAGCCAACAGTGCGATATGGCTGCAAGAAAGGCAAATGCTATTTTGGGCTGCATTAATAGAAGTATAGCTCCGAAATCGCGTGAGGTACTGGTTCCTCTCTATTCGGCCCTGGTTAGGCCTCATCTAGAGTATTGCGTCCAGTTCTGGGCACCACACTTCAAGAAGGACGCAGACAAGCTGGAGCGTGTTCAAAGGAGGGCAACCAGGATGATCAAGGATCTGGAAACAAAGCCCTATGAAGCCCTACTGAAACAACTGGGTGTGTTTAGCATGGATAAGAGAAGATTGAGGGGAGACATGATAGCACTCTTCAAATACTTAAAAGGTTGTTACACAGAGGAGAGCCAGGATCTCTTCTCGATCATCCCAGAATGCAGTACATGGAATAATGGACTCAAGTTACAAGAAGTCAGATTTCGGCTAGACATCAGGAAAAACTTCCTGACTGTTAAAGCAGTACGACAATGGAACCAGTTACCTAGGGAGGTTGTGGGCTCTCCCACACTAGAGGCATTCAAGAGGCAGCTGGACAACCATCTGTCAGGAATGCTTTAGGGTGGATTCCTGCATTGAGCAGGGGGTTGGATTTGATGGACTTTTAGGCCCCTTCCAACTCTACTATTCTGTGATTCTATTGTGCCCTTAGACTTAAAATGCTATTATTATGTTTATATTAGGGATTTACCAATGTAAATAAAATGCTTTTTTTAGGACTATAAATTAATGAATATATTATGAAATTAATATGCACCATGGAAGGTTATTACTGTAATAAAGTAAGCAAAGGGGTGAAGGACTTTAAAGGATACTAAACATGTTTGGCTCAGAAAATGTGCAGCCAAAAGAAGGAAATTATCCTAGTCCTGTTGCAAGGCAAAAGAAATCACTCATTTTTAGGATTTCATCTTCCCATTGAATAGACAAAAAGAAACACACTAAATAAACGGGGTATATGCAAGATACACATGGGGAGACACACATGGCTTAAAACTACTTTTCAAAAACAGTTCCCCCAAACAGTCAGAGAAGTATTCTACAGTGAATTTACACTAACTGAGTTTTTTTAGACAAAAATTTTCAAACACATTGTCAGCTGCACAAGAAAGCCACTGAACGTAGGAAAATATTATCTGTTCTTCAAAATTAATATATAGCTAAATAATACATTATGTAAAATACGTCTGCATACAGCATTCAGTAGTGTGGAGTAGTTACAATGCAGGGAGGGTAATCAAAACATTGGTTTTATTTCCACTATTTCAATATACTTACTGGAATATTGATTCCCAACTTTATCCCAATTTAACATCTAGAGTCTAAGGCCACGATCCCAGAAATGAAGCAGGTTTCTCTAGGATAGGGGTGACTTCCAGTTAATTACATAGTAGAGTTGCTTTTTACTTGGATTGCTGCTAAGAATACCAAGCTAGGTTGACTTTGGATTGATCCAGCAAGGCACTTGTTAATCACCTTGAGTGGATATTCAAGATCACTGAATATGGACTAATAATGCTTTAAAAGTTAAAGGACTATAAAAAATGGATATATTAAAAAACTGACCCTATAAAAGACAGGACTTTTGCTTTATAATTTTAATACATATTGGATTTAACCATGCAAAACACATACATTTTTGCCAGCTATCCTGCTCTGCATGGCTCCAACTTCCATGGTGAACTCGCCTTAAGTCATGGCACATGACTCTCTGAAACTCTCTGGCATTATCTGTTTGCCAGGGACTAAACTAGATAGTCTTTAGAAGCCCTGGGCTTTTAATTGAGTTTAATTTGTTTACTGCTATCTTAATTGCTCTTGTGATGGTTGCTGCTTCTTGTTTAATTTGGTATTGTTTCTAGAATGCTTTTAAGCCACCTTGGGAATCAATCATTTGAATCAGTAAGTAAAAAAGGTTTGAACAATTATAAAAATAAGATATACAGCATAACATTTTTATGTTCTCCCTTACTAGAAGTAAATCAACATTTTACAACCACTCTAACAAACTAACAAAACATGTAACACCATATAAAAATGCTTAGCTCTGAAATCTATAGGGGAGAAAAAGAATACAGGCACTTGTAAAACATTGCTTTCAGCCTCTCTAATTTGGAAAAAAAGAGAAAGAAAAATCCCAAGAGATATTTTCTAATTTGCATATCACGTTCTAAAATACAAGGAGAAATCTTCCTTGCTCGAGTAAATGCTTGGCTCCCTGCTTAAATGAAATTGATTGGCACTTTCTATTGCTTTGTAATTACAAATAGTTGCTTAGTTCCTCTTTTTAATGTTTTAGTGTAAGACCTTTCAGCTTCTGAAAACGCATGTGTGTGTGTCTGCGCACACACTCACACACACACTTTTCCTCTCTGATAATTTGTGTGTTCTTATAAGTTGTAAACTAAAATTATTATTTGAATTATCCACTTCTGTCCAATTCCTACAATAAATGAAATATTTTACACTTACGGTACCTGTTCTCATATAAAAGGTGGAAATTGCACAGTACAGGGGATTGAAACAAATCAAAATTTTATCTATCGTTGTGCACATTTTTTTTTGGAAGAATATATTTCTGTCTTCTCAGAGTTAACAGTATGACACATCTCATAGAGATACATCATAACACACTAGCAATCAATCCACTGTAGCATACAGTATTTTGGATAAAGCAGCAGTACAAAGGAGAAGAAATTTGTTGTTGTTATGATTAATGAAAGAAAATCAGTGGAGATATTCAGTCCTTCCTTTGATAATAAAATATTGCATTCAACTTACTGCTTTCTGAATATTATCAAAATGTTCATCTTATAGAGAAAGCAAAATTGACTCAATTCTACTTATTTATAAAAAGAAATCTTGGAATAGAAAATTCAGTCAAATTATTTTAAAAAGTTAAGCGCCAAATTCAGTCTGTAATAACAGAAACAACTGAATGTTCATGAGAGCATAGATGACATTAAAGTATCTGGAGATTTAATTAAAAGAAAGAGGAAGCATTTTAATGAGAAACACCACTGCCATAAACAATGGAAATGCACATTATTCCCTAACAGTATAAATAATTTAAGAATTCTACAATGGAAATTAATCTACATATCATCTAACACACACAACAACAGCCCCTATTACAACTGAATAATGAGGTAGGAAAAAAGTCAGTTAGACAATTACAATTTAGACTGAATATGAAAGAGAGAGGAAAAAGGCCAAACGGACTATTAAAATACTTCTAGATTGGAAGTTTGAAAATATTAATAATAAGCAATTAAACATCAGACACTTACGGTTCCATAGTTTGTCTGTCTTAAATTAATAAGAAAATCTATCAATGTAAAAGCACTATACTAGCTAGCAGTTCAGTTCTATACATGTCTACACAGAATTAAGCTCAACTGAGTTCAACAGGAACTTACTCTCAGATAAATGTATATAAAATTGCAGCCTTAGGGTGCAATACTATGTATGTTTGCATAGAAAAAATGTCCTAAAACTCCCAGAATTCCCCAGCTAGTGTGGGTGGGGAATTCTGGGAGTTGCAGGATGATTTTCTGTCTAAACACGCATAGGAGTTATCCACAGCTATTTTCTTAGTACGCTAGCCCTTTGTATTTATGATTTTTCATAAGAGTATGGAAACAGGTTGTATGTATATATGCCAGTATTGAAGACATTGCCTAAGAAGCCCACATCCTTTATTCCCAAGATGAAATCTCAACAGCCTCCTTCAAAAATAAAGATATTCATGGTATCTTAACCTTTCCTTTGAAACTGAAGGTCTGCATTCACTATCATCTAGCAAGACAAATTGCATGGGAATTATTATTTAAATATGAGTTACCATGGAAAGAGTGGAAAAACTGAGAGGTGAAACATGTTTACCTCTAACCATTAGCAAAGTTACCATAAGGACATCATAGAAAGTTAACCATTCTAACATGTAAATTTCAACATCTGCTATTTGGTTCTTTGGGGGGAATTACAAATGAGTTGCAATTGGAAGTATCACATATCATAGTTAGAA
Source organism: Elgaria multicarinata webbii (assembly GCF_023053635.1). Taxonomy (NCBI): domain Eukaryota; kingdom Metazoa; phylum Chordata; class Lepidosauria; order Squamata; family Anguidae; genus Elgaria; species Elgaria multicarinata. The sequence goes on from NC_086175.1 coordinate 84,721,360, forward strand.
TTCACTATAATATTTGTTAAAAGTTATTTACAATTGTGTAGGTGTCTACTCAGAAATAAATCCCAATGAGTTCATCGGGATCTTCTCCCATATATATATATTATAGAATTGATCCCTAGTAGTCTTAGAGCAGATTTAAGACTAAGCTTCTCCCTAAACTATAAGCATTCTACATACAGGCTATTTCAGTAGGGAGAGCACTTTCAAACTATTGTTCTCCCATTTAGATTCTGAGGTGATATAGTCCCATGAGAGGATATCACATGCTCCACTGAACAACTGACTTAAAATGAGAATCAGGTGTAATATTTTTAAGTGAAAGAAATAGTTCCGAAGCTATGAAGAAAAACCATTTCAAGCAGAATTGTATATAACTTGGAAATCTCATTCCAGTTATTTAAAAACTAGTACACCCTAATAAACTACTAACCCACCCACCCCGCCAAAAGGAACTAATTAATGTATTCTGCATTTCTCATTATATGGGTCACTAAAACTCTACTGCAATTCCTTTTCTACAGATATTAAAACTTTCATTTTTATTTATTATCTTGCATGATCCTTAACAGGTTTCTTTCTTGCAGTTCTATGCTCTCTACCTAAACGACAAAGGGGGAAATGTGTCCAGTGCTTATTTTCACCAAGGCTGCAGAATGGAATGAATCACTGGAACTCCATGACATCTTGTACCAATGAAAAAATCCTGCCCACAACAATCTCTTCACCTCAACACCAAACATATTGAAATTCTGTGCTGATCTTGTCCAAAGAAGTCAAGGTAAACAAACTGGTGTGTAAACATTAACTAACTCACACAGGTGACTAAGCTATTTCAGTATTGGCATTCAAATCAGACTACCTACTTATAAAACTTATCATTACGTTTCAAAGTGAATAATCTTTATTTATTCTTGTTTTAACTTTCTAGGATAGATCCAAAGTTTTGTCTCTATGAACGGAACAGAAATTCCACTCAAAGAATGTCCATATAAAAAGAATCTTCCTGGTATTCCAGATGATTAAAAAGGTCCACCAAAAACAAAGGAATGCATTAGATATCCTACTATCTTTCTTGCTTCCCATTATATCCCTATTCATGACTATCGCTCCTCCAATCTACCACTCCTCTCAATTTAATGTTCTTCTAACACGCCTCTCCATTTTCTTTTGCAGCAACCTCTTCAAAACCTATTTTCCATAGGCTTGACCCATTAATGTTAATTCCCAAATGTTACCAAATACAAGGATAAGTATTTACTTATATCTTTAAGTATTTATTTTAAAAACGCAAGAAGATGTTTGCATTCAGAAACACAAACAAGGCAAAGTGAATGACAAGGAAGAATTCAGAGAAACTTGAACATTGCTTGTTTATCCATCACTAAATGTGATTTTTAGCTATAAATTGCTCTTCAACTCTATTCCTTCCAAACTTTTGCAGTTGGGGGTTGTGGGCTGCTGAAAAAGGACAAAGTGCTTCAAGACATTTCAAAGGAATGTAGGCAATTAAGATATCTGACTACTGATGTTTTCCTACAATATATATATATATACATACATATATACATACATACACACACACACGCATACGTATGAGGCTGTATACACTTACCTAAATTTCCTCCAGCTTAGGAACAGATTGAAGCAACTTGATAAAAATATTTGTGTTATTTTTCTAATTCTGGCCTCTGTTAAAAACAAATTAGAGCAAACTAAAAAGGAACCTGCCTAAGCCAACAACAGAGATGTTGCAAAAGGGCAAGTAAAATATGGTTTCTTTTAATTAAACTCAGCAGTTAATATAAAACATGCAGCAACCACTATTAAAGTGGTAATTGGAAATATTGGCAAGATAAATATATGGGTAAGCGTTAAAAGGACCTAGAGTTACTTTCTATAGATTTTAATAGAGGACAAATCTAGTTAAACAGATGGTACATAGGATTTCTCAATGAATTCAGCATCTGTGTGTACATGTTGCACAAATGCCAATTAAAATGTGTCAGAGTAAATTTAAATCCCTTGCTGATAGAATGTAAGCCAACCTAGCTGATAGAGGAGCAAGGTTAAACCTAATCATCCGCTGAGTTGCTCTAAAATTGTACAGAAATTCCCAGAGAAATAATACAAGCAGAGCTGCAATTTATTATTATTTATTTACATTCATAACTTTATTTAAGCCATCAGCTGAAGCTCAAAGAAAAATAAATTGTGACGTGTATGGTTCGGCAAAATCTTAATCGAACACACACTTATTCAATTTAAACTGCTTTAGCAAAAATGTTTCTGATGCTGCCTACAACTGCTCCTTCACTTCTCTGTGGGTAAAAAATAGTAGAAATATAAAAGAGATTTCTTCCCATTCATTTATAACTAGAATTTACCCTATTTGTACCTTCTGATCCGCAAGTGATTTCCAATCAAAGCTCATACATTCCTGAGCTTTCAATTCTGTTCATGGTTGGGGGCGGGGGGGGAATGCATTCGAAAAAACTGTACATTAAATGAATATTCATGATAAAATGTGTACTTATAATAAAAGGTGCACAAACATGCTTTAATCAATGAGAAGAGATGGTGTATTGTTGAATGTGCATCCAAATAAGTACCAAAGTATGTATCCAGGTACTTCACAATTTTCACGCAAAAAACAACAACAGGTGGGGGCTCACAACCTGATATGGACATGAGCTGAACCAAGCTTTGAGGTGGAACTGGGGGGGAATCCGCACGTCGTTCCAAGATCGCTTCTAAGCGACCCCAGTGCGGCGTGAAAGCGAGCGTGTAACTGGCCTTTGGAAGAGCCGACGAAGAGATGTCCTTCCCGCCACCGCCGCCACCCGCAGTCCTCCTCGCCGGCTGGGACGCAGAGCTCAGGGGAAGAAGGCGGGGTGGAGAGCTTCTTCCGCTCTCAACCCCGCCTTCTTCAGCCGAGCTCTCCTCGCCGGTCGGCGAGGAGGTCTGTGGGTGGCGGCGGGAAGGACGTCTCTTCGTCGGCTCTTCCAAAGGCCAGTTACACGTTCGCTTTCACGCCACACTGTGGACGCTTAGAAGCGATCTCGGAACGACGTGCGGATTCCCCCTTGAAGAATGTCAATGAGCTCAAGTTTGGCTGATTTCCACATCTTTGAGAATTAGACTTAAAGTGCTAAAAGAAACAATATCCTAGCAACATCACATTTATTTTGTGTATTGGCAAATGATTCAGATATCATGAAGTGAAATTAGTTTATTAAAGGTGTTTTTTTAATATCTACAGAATTGGAAACCAAGGCCTTAACTAGACCTAAGGTTTATCCCGGGATCATCCCAGGGTCATCCCTGTTCATGTAAATGACACACAGGATATCCCGGGAGCAGGCAGGGACGACCCCGGTATGAAACTAGGATAAACCTTAAGTCTAGCTAAGACCCAAATGAATGTACAAAGAAAACTGAACATTTGAAAGCTGAATAGTCATTACATTCAACAAGTACTGATGGATGACAATCAAAACTTTGCAACTATTCTGTATGTATGGGCTTATTATAAAAATGTTCTATGGACAAGGGATACAAGCCTCTTTCAGGTGTTTAAAGCAACTATGGCAACTCTCCGCTGGTTAGACCATATAGAGAATTCTAATTACCAATTCCATTCTTCTCCAACAATATGAACATCTACTTTACTACATTCCAAAAGACATTTGCAAACAGCTTTTGTAGGCTTAGCTTTCTGTATAGAGTCAATTAATTTCTACAACGGTATAAATTAATTGACTCTGAAGTACTCAACACTGATGGCCCTTACAGAGATTTCAACAAAAACTGTAGCTGCATATATTGGCAACCAGCACTAAACGGTAAATAATATCTAAGCCACAATACTGAAAATAGTAAAAACTCATCATCCAATCCTATTAACTAATCTAAAGAAAAATTTCACTATCAACCCACCAGCTATCCCTCCCCCCGCCTCCATCTCTCCAAATCAAGTAAAAACTCTGTGCATCATACTTCACTGGAGACATTTTGGGGGCTCTTTTCCCCATCCCTCTCCATCTTGTGCAAGAAAGTCCTCATTGCTCAATCTCTGGGCGGGCAAATTCCAACCTTCTCTCTCTCTTGCCTGCACATTCAATTTCCCCTCCTCCTCCAGTGGCTATGCAGTACATCAGCTAGCTAATGTTATTGCTCTTTCCTTTTGAGCTCTTCTCTTACTATAGTTATGTGGCTGATTGTTCCTGCATTCTCCTCTTCATCTCCTGCCCCAGCCACCTTGCAGCTGAGGAAAAGCAGGTCTCCCACTTTCCCATCCCTGAAACCTCCTCTATTAGTCCAGATGCTGTCCCACCGCTAAAGCAAACAAGGCAACCCTAGAGAGCCCCTGCTAAGAGTGACTGCAAAAAGGAAATGAGTGCCATGCATTTGAGGTGAATGGTAGCCACCCGTGGCCCTAAGACTATTGTGCTAAACATTTTTTTTCTATTTTTTGGACAGAAAAATAACGTATTTCCAAACTAATCTACTAAGTAGAATAGAAACTGAACTTTTTTAAAAAAAAAAAACCAAATACATGTTTTACTTATCTGCACTTGAAAAATGCATTGGGAGATAGATCTATAATTAGTAGACTCATTAGAATCAATCAAACTTAAACTAGTGAATTAACTTAAGTCCAACTGATTTCAATTACACTTCTCTATATAAAACAGTATGGATCCAATTCACAAATCAAAAGCCCTTTTAATTTTCATTAAAACATTATGTCTATGTATAATGCATTTGTAGCCCGTTCTTAAGTGCACAATTTACTTTCTGACAAAGTGAAACTTCAGGTATACCATTTTAAAGCACCTTTTGGCAAAATTTGCCTAATCAAGGTTTTCCACTAAATTACCCACCTCAACAGAAATTCTGCTCAATTCTATCCTGCTATCTAACACTACACATGATCTTTGCTCATGTGCGTAATTGCTAGGGTGGAAAATTGCAGCAAGTATGATGGTACAGATGTTCTTTTTCAGTTGACCAAACAGAATGAAAGGAAACAGGATTTTATGCTTCATGCAGATTTTCATTTAAGACCTGTTGGTTGTATTTACAAACAATGTTTTAAATGTATCTATTTTCTTTGTAGAGCATTACATTGTAATGCTGGAGAATAAAGTACAATAGTATGTGTGTCAAGGGCATTATTAAATAGTCATAAGTACACCATGTTTGGTGGGTTTATGTTGATTCTACAAGTATTTTAAAGCTCCTAGCAAGTGTTTCAAATCTCAAAGCATGTATGTGAAAACCATACATGACACTCCAGCATATATCGCTCATTGAAAAATAATAATGAAACATAGATTCGAACCTATGCCGGTACAATGGGAAAACTTTGGGCGAACAACTATATATGTGTAGGCTTCCCTTCACAGGCAAGTAAACTTAATCATCATCATCATCATCATCATCATCATCATCATCATCATCATCATCAATGTCTCAGTTTTTAGATACACCTGTTTTATGAGAGCCTGTGCTAAGCTGTGTGTAAGGACATGCAACATCTATTTGGCCTTATACTTGTTTACTGGTATTATTGGAGGCACAGTTGGGTAGATAAGGGGGATCAACAAAATAAGCATTCCCCACGGTTAAATGGAATTCAGTGGGTTAGTTGATGATTTAACCTTACAAGACAACAGGACATCGTCAGGAAGTTCTCTCACTACTCATTGTGTGAACAGTGTTCCTCTCACACAAGTCTGGACCCAAATCCATGTAACTAGCATGCAAGCAGTCCAGCACACCCTGTTCCATGTTGTTCTGGACCATTCCATGACACTCAAGTGCAACTTGGGGGGGGGAATGTAGGAAGCTGCAGTAGAGAGGGGGGATAGTCCCAATGCCTAAGTGCTCTTCTGTTTGCAGATATTTGGATCAAAGACATAGTTTCCAAATGGGTGTTGTGCCAAAGTAGCAATACAACACAGGTAGTTATATCAATGCCAAATCCCTTGAACCAGATCTCCTTAGCTTTTGACTTGCACAGACTAACATGACATCAGATCTGCCAATGTTACATTTGGAAGAAAACTAATGCCAATCACATTTTTTGTCAGTGATTCAAAACAAGATGTCAAAACAAGGGCACAAAGGAGATTCTACTGTATAGTTTTAACATTAAAGTAACTGCAATTAATACTATTTCCTCCACTTTAATAGCTGATTATTAATAAATTTTCTGTTAATTTTCTCAAATATAAGTACTGGCATTCAAAAAGTTCTACAGTCATTAAATATCCAAGTTGGAGGGGGCCTTGCAAGCCTTCTCAGCCAACCTCTGCACAATACAGGAAATCCAGAGCTAGAGCATCCCCAACAAACGGCTGTCCAGCCTCTGCCTAAAGACCCACCCATCATAACTGGTTCCTTTGTCAAATTGCTGCTACTGTTTCTCTTAATGCTGAAACAAAATCTCCCTTCTGTTACTTAAGCCAATAAGATCTAGTCCTGCTTATGGGGCAGCACAGAATAAGTCTTTGTCCTCATCTGTACACATTGGCCTGCGGACAACAGGTTCAAAGGGTTCAGTTGAACCCCCTAATCCGCATGTCAATTCTCCTCCTCCAAGAAATTTGAACTGTAGCAAATAACTTTTGGGCTCTTTTCTCTCAGTAGCAGGGCCGGTGCTAGCTCTAGGTAAAATAGGGCGTGGAGGTGGCGGGGGCGCTGGAACGGAGCAGGAAAGAGCGACCATGGTATCCTTCTGGATAGGTTGTCTGAGCTGGGAGTTGGAGGTACTGCGTTGCAGTGTTTCCACTCCTACTTGGATGGCCGATTCCAGAAGGTGGTGCTGGGGGATTATTGCTCTGTGCCGTGGCTCTTAAGCCATGGGCTTCCACAGGGCTCTATCTTATCCCCTATGCTGTTTAACATATACATGAAGCCGCTGGGGGAGGTTATCTGGAGATGTGGACTGAGGTGTCATCAATATGCGGATGATACCCAGCTCTACCTTTCCTTTTCATCAAACCCAGGTGAGGCAGTGACTGTTCTGAACCAGTGCCTGGGCACGGTAATGGACTGGATGAGGGCTAACAAACTGAGACTCAATCCAGACAAGACAGAGGTACTGTTAGCGGGTGGTTCATCTGTCCAGCGAGGTGATGTTTGCCCTGCCCTGGACGGGGTTGCACTCTCCCTAAAGGTTCGGGTCCATAGTTTGGGGGTGCGCTTGGATCCAGAACTGTCACTTGAGGCACAGGTGAACTCAGTGGCAAAGAGCACCTTTTATCAGCTTAGGTTGATATACCAACTACGCCCTTATCTGGACAGAGATAGCCTAGCTACAGTTATCCATGCTCTGATAACCTCTCGTTTGGATTACTGCAATGTGTTATACGTGGGGCTGCCTTTGAAAACGGTCCGGAAGCTTCAGCTGGTACAAAATAGGGCAACCCTATTTACTAACAGGTACTGGCCAGCGAGATCACGTTACGCCAGTCCTTTTACAACTTCATTGGCTGCCAGTCCAGGTCCGGGCCCGATTCAAAGTGCTGGTATTGACATTTAAAGCCCTAAACAGTTTGGGGCCAGGTTATTTGAAGGAACACCTCCTCCCATATGTACTTGCCCGGACCTTAAGATCATCTACAGGGGCCCTTCTCCGTGAGCCCCTGCCAAAGGAAGTGAGACAGGTGGCTACTAGAAGGAGGGCTTTCTCCGCTGTGGCACCCTGGTTGTGGAATGAGCTCCTCAGAGAGGTCTGCCTGGCGCCTACACTGTACTCCTTTCGTCGCCAGCTGAAGACCTTTTTATTCTCTCAGTATTTTAACATTTAATTTTAACAAATTTAAATTTTACTGTTCTAACTCTGTATTTTAATCTTATATCAATTTTGCTGTGTGGTTTTATCCTGGTTGTGCTTTTTATACTGTATTTTGTAATTGTGCTTTTAACATGTTGGTTGTTTTATAATGGTTTTAATTTTTGTGAACTGCCCGGAGAGCTTCAGCTATTGGGTGGTATAAAAATGTAATTAACAAATAAATAAATAAATAAATAAATAAATAAATCAGTGAACCAGCCAGGTCTTCCATAGGAAAACTCTGTACCAGGTGATAGTTATTTTTAAATTTTAATTAAAAAATATTATCCTTTCCTATAACAAAATGGTACTTACTCCTAAGTAAGTGTGTCCCACTGAAGAAGGAAATCCTATTTGATTCCTGTATTCATGTTAGTGTGACATGATAAGTTAAAGGCACAATTTTATGCATGTTTAGACAGAAAAAAGTCCTTCAACTCCTAGAATCCCCTAGCCAGCATGGCTGGCTGGGGTATGCTGAGAATTGTAGGACTTCTTTTCATTCTAAATATGCGCAGGCTTGCACCTTAAATGAGTTTAAAATGTGAAACTCCTCACATGTGTTGAATCATATATATACTATTGCTCTAGTATCACGAATGTAGCAGCTGTCAGTGTGGAAGATATATCTGCCATTTGAACTGAAGCAATGCATTTTAAGACATAAAGGGGCCTATAAGACTATTACATCTGGTTTCTAAAATTGCTTAACACCATTGTAAGTTACTACCTGATTATGCAGAGAGAGATGCCCAGGCAATTACTATACTTTGCCATTATAGGCAGCGTGGCTCCTGGCAAGGGGAGGAGTGGGTGGACTGGCTGTTGACATGTTCAATGGAGTGCCATAGGCCTTCTTTACCTGTTGCTTCTTCCAAGCTGCCCAGGCCCCTTATCTGGGTCAAGGGGGCAGAAGTGGCACTGCAGCAAAAAGGGATATGAGCACCAATGTTTGGACTGGGGCAAAATAATACAGTATGTGGGTATGTAGTGTGGTTTGGCTTGAATTGCTTGTGTCTGGATTTCCTTTCTGGACTGTACTTGCTGGTTACATGACCCACAAGGCCAGGTTGTGGTATAGTCCTCTTCTTCTTTTGTGTTCAAAAGCCGTAAAGTATCCTGTGAGATCTGGAAGACTCACAACTTTATTATGGCATAATAAGCTGTTGTCAACTGGCCTCAAGTGCCAAAATGACTTTACTGGCTTTGCACTGTGAGTTTGGGGGTAGGGAGGGGGTCATGTCATTTGCTATTCCGCTTTGGGCAGCAAAATGTCTTGGGGCCAGCCCTGGCAAGAGCTGGCTATAATTTAGATACTGAACAACATGCATTGGGTTTCCTAGAGGTACAGGGCCCAGGTGTCTCAGGCAGGATCTACACTACTGTTTTCATAGAATCATAGAATAATTGAGTTGGAAGGGATCTATAAGGCCATCGTCCAACCCCCTGCTCAATGCAGGAATCCACCTTAAAGCATCTCTGACAGGTGGTTGTCCAGCTGCCTCTGGAATGCCTCTAGTGTGGGAGAGCCCACAATCTTCCTAAGTAAATGGTTCTATTGTCATAGTGCTCTAACAGTCAAGAAGTTTTTCCTGATGTCCAGCCGGAATCTGACTTCCTGTATATTGAGCCCATTATTTCATGTCCTGCACTCTGGGATAATCGAGAAAATATCCTGGCCCTCCTGTGTGTGTCAATCTTTCAAGTATTTGAGGAGTGTCATGTCTCCCCTCAGGCTTCTCCTCAAGGCTAAACATCACCTCTGTTTCCTCTACCCTCTGGGATATTCATACCTCTCCTGTCTGCACCCTCTCTCCCTCTTCTACCTCACTCATAGGGTCATTTCTCTCTCTTCTTTCCCCCGGGGCTCCCCCCACGCCAATCTTCTTCTTCTGCCCTTATTTTATTTAGAGTATTTTTATTTAGAGTATTTTTATCCCGCACCTCAGCCTAAAAGGCTCCTAGAGCGGCTTACAATAGATCAGTAAAGAAGACTGATGTGCCCTTGTGACGGTTTCCCATCCTCTCTTTTCTCCTTCATCTCCTGTCTTCTGCCAATAGCCCCTTCGCGGCTTTCCAGAGACGTCCCTAGTTCCAGATCTCCTACATTCCCCCAAGTTCTCCAAATCTTGCCAGCCAGCCCTCTCTTATGCTAGGCTCGCAGCCACCCCTCGTCCTCACTGTATTCACCCCAGAAGTCTCTCTCCCGGACCTCATTCCAAATTCTTTGCTCAGCAGTACACAGGGCAATCTTTTAAAATCATTATTAGGGCATTTGATGTATGGTGTATTCTATGTATGGTGCTGCAACTTAAGATGACACTCATTATTGTTAATATGATAGAATCTGTTTTTAATGAGAATCTGTTTTAGTAAGTTTGGATTAGGTCATTATCTGATTAAATTTAAAGATGGTGAAAATTGACTTTATCTTTATATATGCCTGGTTATCACTACAGCAAAAAAATAGTATTCAGAGTCTCCATTTAAAAATGTGTATTTTTAAAGTACAGATTACTTGTTAATTAAAAAAAAAATACAGTTTACTTCAGTTTTCGTTTGTTTGATGAATGAAAAAAAGTCCTTTATTACTGTATATTCAATCAATGTTTACCTTAAAAAAAAATCCCTGGCCGAACCACCTAATGAAATGTGCTGCACACGCCTATGTCTGTACAACAGCTTTTCAAGTAGCTGAAGAGTGGAATCATGTCCCCCTCCAGACTTCTCTTCTCTAGGCTAAACATACCAAGTTCCTTCAACAATTTGTCATAGGACTTACCCCTGACTGGCTTTTATTGGCTTCCTCTGAACCCATTCCAAGTTGGGAATAGTCAGTAAACAACTCAGGAAATAAGCTGATTTAGAGATCACGAAGAAGAATAAGCTGATTTTCAACCTAGGATCAGATGGCAGATCATTCTAGAACATCTCAAATGATCTGTTTGTTTTATAACTGACTTATGAAAACACATATTTCAGTTAATGAATGGAAGTATGTATGCCTTGTTCGTCTGTTATCACATGCTATAAGGAATTCTTGCTCCAAGGCATCTCCCACCCCCTCATTTCAAACAAAAACAGAATGTAGACACTACAAAGAGAGACATAAATGTGCAATTTTGTCTATTTCTACATTTAAAAATACAACTTTTTTAAAGCTGCTTTATTGCCTAACATTTGCTTCTGTAGAACAAGCACAGAATCAACACTGGTAACTTCATAACTGTAAAAATATAAGGGGGAAGAAGAACCTAGCTGACATGTTCCTACTTTCAGCTGCTCCCCTCATCCGATTTTCAAGCAGATAGAGTTATGAATTTGCACTGGAGTGCCATGAAGCCTACGAAGAAAGATATCCAACTTCAGGACCTGGGCCTAATCTACACCAAGCAAGATATTGCACTATGAAAGTGGTATGAAATCAGTATATAAAAGGCAGGAGCCATACTACTGCTTTATAGCAGTATTGAAGTGCACTGACAACTGTTGGGGCCCATTGACACATACCATATACCGTTTTCATAATGCTATATCCTACTTGGTGTGGCTCCTGCCTTTTATATACCGCTTTCATAGTGCAATATACTGCTTGGTGTAGATTAGGCCCTGAAAACAATGGCTTGACTAAGCAATTGTAGTGGAGGTGCTCAGCCCTGTCATAGCTTTGTGCAATATCAGATTTTTGTTAAAGAATTTTAGGTCTTCAGTCTGGAAATTAACATTGTCAAATATCTGATGATGGTTTACAGATGAGTAGGTAGAGGCTGTCTTTTCATCAGAGGCATGGTGCAAGGTGAAGGTTGGAAGGCAGGGCCACATGTACAGGCTTTGCCAGAATCAATGCAGATGAATGTGGCCTTCCTTATTTCATGTATCACTAGATTAAAAGGGTAGTAAGTGAACTGGCCCTAAATAAATGATATTTATTGCATATGCATGTAAAACGATTTCTTGCAAATGTGCAACTACTGTGAAATATTTTTATTGGGCATCTGCATCCATCACTGGTAGAGGCTGAGGCCTTTGAAAGATGTGCAAGCAGTCTTTATTTTTAGAATGAGAGACCGAGAAACTGAAGCCCAACTTGGGAGCAACATCCCAATCCCAGATGCAAGGCTAGTTTAAGGTACCCCACTTACAAGACATGTACATCCTTTCCTAGCTATTTTAAGAGGTAAAATGTTCCCAAATAAGCAACAACAAAATACAACATACTTTTTTTCACCCGACGAAAATCCAGCAAAACAGCAGAATCCTACCCAGAACTTGAGATCTAAGAAATATCTCAATGCCTAACTGAGAGCTTAGAATAAAACTATCAGAATAATACCCAGGCCTACTTTATTTACAGAATTTGAACTAAGTACTGAAGTTTATTTCAAATGTGTGTTGACTGACAAGGGCAGATCAGCAAATTAGACTGTACAGAGCCAGAGCTCAACAAGTCATCACTCGATAGTATGTCCCTAGGGAACAGAATAAATAAGGATAAGCTGTTGGTTAGCTTAACTCTTCTAAAGGAACAACATGGCCGTGAATGTTGATCATATCACCATAAATGTTCTTCAAGATATATTCTTTGCATCAACAATCTCCTGGGCTGCTCCCTTCTCCAGACTGAGAAAACGTTTATTTTTACCAAGAACAAAAAGAAAAGAAAACAAAAATGCTTAACTTGGCTCTAAGTGAGTTTTCTATCCATGTCCAGTCCTGCCTCAAGAACCTGAGAGCTACTTCTTACAAAATTCATAATGAAAAGGTTGGATAGCTAAGATGTCATTCCCAATACCATTGACTGAAACTGAATGGAAACAGAACAGTTCAGCTAGGAGCTAATGAAATGACCTGGGTGGTAGTCCAAGGCTACGGTTATCAGCAAGGACATTTAAGAGAAGTCAATTCATTGGCTGCATCTATGGAATACTTTGAGTTAGAATATGTCAGGACCCTACGCTGGGCAGCATGTTGTAGTACTTCTAATGCAATAGATACAGTTATTGCCTAAATTACACCCCACCCATAACCATATTTAATTGGAAGATACTAATTTCAATGGATTTTACTTCCTAGTAAATATAGTTAAAACTGCATTTAATAAAGGGAAAACATTGTTTACAGTTACATACAAGAGGTAGAGGCAAAACAAAAAAAATAGCTTTTTTATTTCTCTTTAGGTATCCCCCCTCCTCCTTATTTTCCATGCGTAACTTTGGCTAATTCAACTTTGGACATTATCCTTCTTAAAACCTACCAAATTGCAAACTTTCCACTCTCGGCCTGTTTTGACTCTAGTATAGAATGAGACAGAGTAATCAAAGTTTTCAGTAATTCGTATTATCAGACTTGAGACAGTGACCCTGTTCACACATAATGGTGGCAATTAGCAGCTAATTGAGGGTTAGTTCACCCACAATCTGTGAGCATGTATGCAAATGTATACAGCATGTAGGCTGTTACTGTGATGTTTGATTCTGGACACATTGGGTTGTTCTTGGATTAAACAACCCAAAGTTAATGAACCAGTAATTTGCTGCCATTACATGCCAACAGCCCCAATACTTTACTAATAGAAGTCTGCCAGTCTTGTAATATTGTGAAAATGTTCCATTTATCCATATTGTTTATTAATCTCATAGAATCATAGAATAGCAGAGTTGGAAGGGGCCTACAAGGCCATCGAGTCCAGCCCCCTGCTCAATGCAGGAATCCACCCTAAAGCATCCCTGACAGATGCTTGTCCAGCTGCCTCTTGAATGCCTCTAGTGTGGGAGAGCCCACAACCTCCCTAGGTAACTGATTCCACCGTTGCACTGCTCTAACAGTTAGGAAGTTTTTCCTGATGTCCAGCCGGAATCTGGCTTCCTTTAACTTGAGCCCGTTATTCCGTGTCCTGCACTCTGGGAGGATCGAGAAGAGATCCTGGCCCTCCTCTGTGTGCTTCTTAGCAGTGTGATTCTTGACATTTTGCCACTAAACTTTTTTCAACTATGGACCATTCAACATGCCATTCATGCCTTCGCATTTAAATAGGCTGGGGAGGGGTTATTGTTTTATTTTAAAAAAACTCTTAATTTCTCATGAAATGTACTATATGATGGTATATACAGCAAACCTGCTGAAGTAATTAACAAGGGTATCTTACTAACTATACCACTGCAGTACAAAAGAAAAAGTTAAAAAACCCGTTTCATTTCTTGTGTTAAGTAATTATAGTCCATCTGGAAAAGGCAATTTTCCAGGACTAAAAGTTGCCAGAAGCATTACAGAGGCCAGAAGGTCCATAATCATACAGTGTTATTGGTTGTAATGACGCTAAGAAGCTCTTACCATGACATATCACATCTTCAAAGGCTATTCTATAGACATCAAACACACTCAAGCTTAATACAATTATAAGATATCTTAGAAAATAACCATAGAACTGCAGAACCTGTTTGCCCAGGAAATAAAGGAGGGGATTTGCTCTCTGGAGATTTTGAAGTTAAGCTCATTATTGACTGGACTGTATAAGAAAGCAAACACAGGCAGGATGAACTGTGTTTCTGAAGTTAATTTTACCTAAGCCACTATGTTGAGCTACATGTATTCTTTAAAACGGTAAGTAAGTATGCTAGTATAAAAATGGTTTACCTACAGAGTGACATGATGTAAATGAGCACTATGTGTACAGACACATTCCATATTCAGCCTGTCAAAAGCACAGGCAAACTGAGGCTTTCTCTAATAAAAAAAAAATACAGAGATAAAACTCATCAGAACCTGCTTTTGTTCTCATACTATAAAACTGATCAATTACACAGCAAAAAATGAAATTCAAGAAAAATATACTTAATTATTATGACTAAGGGAAAATAAACATTTTTCTAAATGTAAACACTGGACTCTATCAAGGAAATCTGCTATGTATTTTCCTTCACATGAGCTTCCATCTGCAAAAGTATTGTAATTTTTATTTGGTCCAGTCACAACAGATACTATTAAGATAGTTACATGTGTCTACAAACAATTGAAATTAGCAGTGTTTATATTGCAGCTCATATATTACCACATTTATAATTTGCACCTGGTGGCAACTACACAATATGGGAGCAAAACCTACTTTGTATGACTACTTCACTTCTTGAAAAATTGGACAAATTATGAAGACAGTAAACACGGGGATAGTATGAGGTTAATAACAAAAATAACCCTTTTCAGGGTTGTTGTAAAGATCACTTAGGTCTGGGTCTCTCCATAAAGTAAAATTAAGTTGTAAAAAGCTAAGGTAGTAGAATAGACTGCATGACTTCAATCAGCAGATAGAAGAGAGGATTTTTGGGTGTTCTTTTGTGCTGAAAACTCCCTGCATGTAGAAAACCAGCATTTCAAGGAGAAAGTTTCTATTTTCTACTTTTCTACATATTGGGAAGAGAGAGAGGGAGAGAATAATAAGTATGTTTTTAAAAACCATCTCATTCTCACCTCATTCTGTTCATGATTAGATAAATGTATGTCAAGAGCTTTCAATACTTTAGAAACAGTGACCTCGTTCGCACATAACACTAATCCTGGGTTATTTACAAAAGCTGATGCAAAGCAGAAGTGACACGCAAGCAGGAGGCAGTGTGCTCACTTGCTGCCACATGGCCCCAGCTAACTACAAACTGCACCAGTATAAACAATAATTATTATATACACATATACACACCATGAGAAAGCTCATGTAACTCAGTGAATTTTCCTTTCAAAAAGCAAGGAAATTCAGGAGTTAGGGTTCAATTTAAGAAAATTAAGGCACTTATAAAGTCACTTGTGCACTAAAATCATGGAAATTGTAAGTTAAAGTGACTGCCTTTATGTCTGTACCATGTAAGCAGTAGACACGATCTACTGTTTCACATTTTGTAGTTGCTTACAACTTCAATGCATCCAGTTTCCCTCGGTCTAGGAGTTCAATTACTTTTCTTCTGCATATTGGGGGCAATCCTGAAGTATTGTTCAGTGATATGTCAATGTGCTTTTCAATTCTAATTCTGACAACTAATTTCTTGCAAACCTTATTTTGAACTTCACAACACAATCTTGTACATGTTAAAGGAGCAAAAGTAAAACTAGCAAAGTAAGTATTCAGGCATTTATTCTGTTGGCCTTAAAAAATTTAAAGATTTATTTTTTTAATTTTAAAACGGAGCCAGTATGTTGAAAATAACCTATTTGGAGAACCTCTTTCTCTTACTGATTTGTGTATCACCTTTTTCTCCCATACAGTCTGTCATTACTACTGATGTATACCATTTTTTGTACAAACTAAAATATCTAAGAAAAGGGAGCCAGTGTGCACTAAATGGCCACTGTCCCCATAGAATCCAGAGTTTCAGTTCCATGAACCTATAAATGAAGAGGATGGAAGCCTGTGGAAAAAGCTGTACAACCTCCAAGAAAACCCTCCTCTCAATATATGGCCATTTAAGAGAAACAATTTCCAAAGGGTAGCTATGTCAAGTCTGTTGCAACAAACATAACAAAGAGTTTTGTGGCATCTTAAAAAAATAACAATTTTATTTTTGCATAAGCTTTTGTGGACTGTAGTCTCCTTCGTCAGTGTTGTGATTCCAAGCCCTCCCAACAAAATGTGAGACAGTAAAGAGGTCTGCAGTGAAATCCACAAAGCTTTATTCAACAAATAAACTTCTCTTCACACTTGAAGGGAGTGTGAATGCTAGGAGCTAGCCTCTAAGCTTAATTGCCTAACAAAGCTAGGCAGTTGCCTTTCAACTAAAACTGGAAAGTTTCCCCACAGTCCAGGGAGGGTCTTTTGGGTGAAGCATCTGGCAAGTAGCGACCCTTAGGGACTGCCTCCCACCTCCTCTCAATTCCGCCCTCTTGACCCTGTGGTAGACTCTGGGATCTGCCAACTCTGATGTCCCCTCCCTTTCCAAAAGAGGCTGAGTTCCCAGAAGTAAGTGTGTGTGTGTGTGTGTGTGTGTGTGTGTGTGTGTGTGTGTGTGTGTGTGTGTGTGTGTGTCTGAGCCTTTGGCATCCAGTCCAACAAGCTCCTGGGAAGATTCATCCTTGACTCCTAAAGAGTGTTGGAAAAACTCTCCCTTGCTTCTTCCCTTGGCTGATATACTTCATCGTCTTCAGATTCTGAGCATGATGCATGAAATATTATGGAGAGTTTCAGGTTTTTTATACAGTACATATGGGGCAGGTGGTGGTGGTAAGAATTGTAAACAGTGAGGTTAAAGGAAATGTAAGGCAGGAAATACTGACGGTGACAATCACATTATTAACAGTGGCCATTAATAATACAGCTGATGCTAATAATCAACATCTTGGTATTAGGTGAGCCAATTAACACATTTAGTGTGATAAAAATCCATAATCCCAATTCAAGCCTCTGGCGACAAGTGAAAGTAACCCCTGATTGACAACATACTGAAGTTATTTGAAACTGCTTTTTTCAATGATACCAAAAAAGAACATCTCAATTCTTCTAGGGTCAAACCAGAACCACCAGGCTCATGTAAATGTGGCACAGTGTAGGAAAGATTGGAGAATGTCATATGAAAGGCAGAGAAAGTTGAAGCGGGGGGGGATGAGGTTTTCCCTAGCAATTTCCAGCAGCAGAACCCATTGTCATACATTTCATAATTTGCAGAAGTTAAATTTATTCTGTATTAATAAATTCAAATAAACAAATTTTTCTATGACAAGTGACAATTAAAAGAGCAAGCAACATTGCAGTTAATACTAAATAAAAATTCTCTTTAATTCTAAAGTGCATGAAAGCATATAAAATGTATCAGGATATTTTATTGTCTCTTTTCAGAAGTAAAAAACCCTTGAACTAAAAATTCACAAGACAATTCTCCTTTTTTACTTGTGTACATAGAGATACACACATGTCCATTTGCTATGTACCAAAGCCAAAAAGGATTACCAAATACCAAGTAAACATTTACAGATGTAATGCAATGAAGATCAAAAGCTATTTCACTGTCTGCTTCGATCTACTACTACTAACCAGACTTAGAAGGCAAGAGAAGCCAAGCATCAACTAACACAGTAATGTAACCAGTCTATTTTCATGTAAACAACGAGTATGACTGTGCTGAATGGTTTTAAATTAAGATCTCCTGCCACACCTCAAATAGTATACAGAGAAACAAATCAGAAAATATGGGTTACCCAGTTGTGTTCCACTGCCCCCCCTCGCAACCCCATCGCAAACACTATTAGGATCTTCGGGTAGAAGAATCTCCATGAAAGTTTGTATACAGAATGAATACACATATTGAACAAGTATCTAATCCTGGGAAGGAAACCTGTGTGCAGAAACATGTTTCCATATTATAAAAAACAGGAACCTGGACATAAACCTTCACATCTAGCATCTGGGTTTGCATTTGGTGCACAGCCTGCTATCAGGGAAGCTCAGTAGTAGAGAACATGCTTGTACATTTTACAAGTTCAAATCTTGGCATCTCCAGGCAGTGCTATAAAAGAATCCTGCCTGAAACTCTGCCAGCCACTGTTGACAATACTGCACTAGATGGACCAATGGTCCGACTCAGAGTTAGGCAGCTTCCTTTGTCATGTCTCAGTTTCTTGGAAAATAGCAAGAATTTGTAAATTAGAGGCTATGATCCTACACATGCATTATTCATGGATAAGCTCCTTTGAAACAAAAGTGAGCTATAGACACTTAAACTGCAGGACTAGAGTTAAATTTTTATAAATAGTCCACATGCATATAAAATTATCAAGAACCATATCTAACCAAGGTTTCTGCTGGGCGGGTAGGCAAAGGCCTAGGAAGCTTTGTGAAAGAGTAGGAAGAAGCTAGGGAAGCTTCCTGAATCACTGAAAGAAAACTATATACAATGAGTGGAGAAATGGGATCACAGTCATAGAGTTTTAAGGGAAAAGGGTGGAAGGAGGAAGAAGAGAAAAGGGGGAGGGGAGGAAACCATACCAGGTTTGGGGTAAGCTTTATGTTAGTGATGGAGAACTAAGAAAAGGTTTATTTCTGATGTATTCTCTGTTTCCTCAGAAGCATTTCGAGCTGGTATTGTTAGAGGGGGAAACTGTGGTCCATTTGGAAAAATGCCATAATAGGGGCACATGTTGGTAGAAAAAAAATGTAGAGACTATTAAAAAACAATTAAAACAAATGTTTACCTGGATTTTCAAGAGCTTGCACTTATAATAGTCATAACACAAAAGTTTGCCTTGATAATAGTCATAACACAAAAGTTTGCCTTGAAGCCTGACATAAATCTGTGCTGTGAGAAGTAATATGTAAAAAGAGCAGAATAGCTCAACCCTGACTGCTTTTGCATGGCTTGAAGCCAACTTATCTAAGCCTAATACCAGCTCAAATATTCACTAAGAATGAGGTCATGCATTAACCTATTTGCAATTGCGATTGTCACCTGAAAAAATCAACTTAAGTTTCTTCTTGGATATATGTATCCAGAATGCAATGGCCCAGTTGTTATCAAGGAGAGCAAAGTACAGGAGAATGTGACTCCATTGTTGGAACAGCTGCACTGGCTTCCAATTTGTTTCTGCGTTCAATGAAAAGATTTGGTGATGACATTTAAAGCCCTTAATGGTTTAGAACCAACATACATGAAGGACTCACCTTTTCCTATGCATCTCTGACTACCTTTTAAGATAATTTTCAGAGGCTTTCTTGTATGTCCTAATAATCCCAGATATACGCTTAGGCCTAATCTACACCAAGCGGGATATTGCACTATGAAAGCTGTATATAAAAGGCATGAGCCATACCAAGCAGGATATAGCACTATGAAAGCAGAATGAAAGTGGTATATGATATGTGTCAATGGGCCCCAACAGTTGTCAGTGCACTTCAATACTGCTATAAAACAGTAGTGTGGCTCCTGCCTTTTATATACCGCTTTCATTGTGCAATATCCAGCTTGGTGTAGATCTCACCTTAGTTAAGACTAGGGAGAGGGCCTTTTCAGTGGCCACACCTCGGCTCTGGAATTTCCTTGCATCTCATGTTCCCATTAATGACCTTCCGGAAGATGGTGAAGACATTTCTTTTTAGGAAGGCATCTTAATATGTTATCTTGTACATTATTATTCCAAAAAACATAAAAAATTAGACCACTTTTCAATAAAATTTTTGTTTCCCCATCTAGCCTCTCTAATTCTAAAAATATTTGTGAGTTTCAGCATGAGCACCAGTTCCCAGACCCACAACTTTTATAGATGGGATAGCTTTTTGGTGCTGATAGCAAATATTGCAGCTGTTAGTAAAGTAATGGCCATTTCCTAATCTTCTGAAGGTACTTCATTCTTCACATCCCCCAAAAGAACAGTGAATATGTAATTTGACATGCTGATCTAATCTTTTGAATCTTTTAAATATTTTGACTGCTGTTGTAGCATTATCATCTGCTACTGTTTTTGTGTTTTAATGTTTGGGATGTCTGTTGTTAGCTGCCTTAAGATCCCAGGAGGAAAGTGGGAGTATAACTGTTTTGAAACAAAAATCTCCTATTTACTCTTGACTGTTTCAACACTAGAAAGTTGTCTTTAGCCAATTTCTGGCTACTTCTATTTTTTGTGTTTCTCTCTCTCTCTCTCTCTCTCTGTGTGTGTGTGTGTGTGTGTGTTATATACACATACAGAAAAGCACAAAAAATGGAACCAAGGTCAAATTACTGCAGTGAATCACCCCAAAAATGGGGGGGGGGAAAGTATCCAGAATGGAAACTAAACTGTAAGTATTAGTTCAGTGGTTAAGCTGCGACAGCAATCTCACTTAATCTATAGTCACTGGCTGATTTTAGGCAAGACAAACTCTTCCAGCCTCAGGGCCCAATCTGTGATATGATAAAATAAGAGCTAGTGAAACAAAGTGGCCAAGAGTTTGGGGCTGTTCGCCAAGTTGTGTTGTGTGAACAACACTATACAGTGTTCTGGACTTCACATAGGATCCATTTCATGTAAGGCTTTCAGAAGGTAACGGAAGGTAGGATGGCAATGTGTGAAAAAGGACACCCTTACATTTGAAGAGCTGCCAGAAGACTATCCCCTCATGTTGTCTGCAGTTCTGTCATGTAAACAGATCCACACTTTTAGTCTCTCTGCTTCTCATTATTATGAAAGAGAAGGCTGTTTTAGCTAGGTTTGATGTCATCTCTACCGGAGTTTTTTTAGATGCAGTAAGGCTACCTCTTCTACCCCTTTTGCGACTAGAAAATCCCCAGCCCTCAAGAGACTTCCCTGGCCCATCTTCTCTACCAGAAAAGGCTATTTTACATGCTTCTTCATCTAATGCCTCTAGGATTCCAGAAGAAGAGCAGTTAATTAGTTCTTACAAATGCCTACCTCTAAATGAAAAAAAGGCCATAATCAATAGATTAGATACATTAAGGTCAAGGTTAGCAGCATCAAGTAGTGTGGTGATGAACCCAGACCATGAACCAATGTCCCAGGAGGATTTAATATCCTTTGTGACTCCTTCTAAAATCAGGAATGTTATCTCTGATCACGCACGCCAAACAACGGCAAATTGGCTAGCTATGAGGAAACTGGAGCCACATGAAATGGAAGAACCCAAGATGGGGAAACAAGTCACCTTTACTGCTGATGTATATCAATTAAATGGTAGCCCTTCTCTGACAGAGAATCGATTAATAGCAGCGGAAGAAACTGTCACTTAAACACAGGTTCCAAACTATAATTGACTATTAACTCAACCTAAGACAGATTTTCTTTGCTTTTCTTGGAACATAGCAGGATGGAAAAATAAGCTAGAAGATGCTGATTTCCTATCCTATATTTCAAATTTTATTGTTCCAAGAAACTTGGTTAAATCAAGGTATTTGGCTGCCAGGTTATGTGTCATACTCAAGTTCTGCGTCCCCTTCTCTAACAAAGGGTAGGTCTAGTGGTGGGCTTGCTACATTGATATCTATCTCCCTTTCAGTTTCTATTATCCATCTTAAAGTGTTGACCCCTTTTGCTATGGCCGTCTTTGTTAAAAATTCACAACAATCCTACATTTTTGTTAACATCTCTGTCCCCCCTAGGAGCTCACCTTATTATGCTGAAGACTGTTGGTCCAAGCTTGAACATTATCTAGGTGGACTAGAACATAAATTTCCAACGGTCCCACTCGTAATTGTTGGCGATTTCAATGCGTGTATAGGCTCCTCAAATCAAGCTATTGCTAGGGTCTCAGGCATTCCAATTGAATTGTGTGAAGCTACTGAACATCGGAAGTCCAAAGACAAAAAGATTAATGTTTCCAGCCTTGTTCTCTTTGCTCTGGTCCTTAAATTAAGTTTAATGATAATCAATGGCTCACAACTGGACCAGTCAGATGGAGAATTTACTTATATAAACAACGGTGGTGCGAGTATAGTTGACTATGTACTGATCTCCTATGCCTTCCAGTCACTGTGCTCCTTCTTCCTAGTTGATTCCATAGCTGGCAGTGACCATCAACCACTTAGATTCTCTCTTCAGGGACTAAATGAGGTTTCTTCCTCAGTCAGTTATCATTTAGATTCTGATCAAGTGAAATTGACATCAGATAAAAGGATTAAGTGGAGTCCTTTATTACAAGCAGATCTTCAGCAGAGGCTTTATTCATCTGAACTTCTGACCCTAAGAAGTGATCTCCTCCAAGCGTCCTCTATTGAGCTAGTGAACCAGCTATTTAATAAATTAATAAATTTTCTTAGACCTCTTTTTATTGAGGTAAAAAAGCATCCTCAGTCAAGAATCCATCAGACTAAAAAGGGAAATTCATGGTATGATAAGGATTGCAGGGCTCTAAAAAGGCAAATGGGGAGTATTATTAAAGACTATCGTACCAAAAACCTCCCTAAAATACCTTTGGAATTTTACAATTTATGTAGGAAATATAAAAATTTAATTAGAGAGAAAAAAATACCTATTATAGGAATCAGTGGAGGGAACTCGGTCTAGCACTTCTCCAAAAAGATACATCTAAATTTTGGAATATAATTGCGAGGTTAGAAAAAAGGTCGCAACCTGTGATAGATGGTTCCATTGCTAAATCTGAGTGGGAAGACCACTTTAGGAGGCTATTTAATGATTCTGTCTTTTCTGGACTCCCTGTTGATGATTGTTTGGACTGTAATTGTGAATGTGATTGGGGTAACATCTCAGTCGAAAGAGCCAAATCTTTAATTTTAACATTAAAAAATGGGAAAGCTCCGGGTGGAGATGGACTCCCACCTGATCTTTTCACTACCTTCCCCAACTGGTGGGCGCCGATTTTCGCGTTGCTCTTTTCCCAAATTAATAATTCAGGTATCACACCGTCCAGTTGGTCGTCTGCTATAGTGGTTCCGATTTATAAGAAAGGCTCGAGAAACAACTCATCCAATTACAGGCCAATAAGCCTTCTTGATGTACCAGGGAAGATTTATGCTCGATTTCTCCTTGATAAATTGGAGGACTGGGCTGAGGAACATGCTTTGTTGGCCCCGGAACAGGCAGGCTTTCGCACCGGCAGATCCACTCTTGATAATTGTTTTATGCTGAAGCATGTTGTGGATAAGTATTTGGCCGGTATTGTAAAGTATGTTTATGTGGCATACATTGATCTTAAAGCTGCCTTTGACTCTATCCCATGGGAACGCCTCTGGACCAAACTACAGTCTCTGGGTATTGACCAGAAACTTTTAATATGTATAAAGGCTCTTTATTCTAATACATCTTTGAAAATCAGATTAGATAGAGGACACCTAACAGACTCGATTCCAGTCACAAAAGGTGTGAGGCAGGGATGCTTGCTTGCACCCCTCCTCTTTAACCTCTATGTAAATGATGTTGTTGAGTTTTTAAGAGGCGATAAGTATTTCCCAGTTAAAATCGGTAGTCAGAAGTTTTCTATCCTTCTATACGCAGATGATGCTGTGTTGATCTCCTATACCCAAATTGGCCTTCGCAGATTGCTGAATCAATTTAGTAGTTATTGCAAGAATGAACTTCTCTCCATCAATTATGAGAAGACAAAAACTATGATATTCGGTAAATCCAAAAAAATCTGCAATTGGCAACTTGATGGGAATACACTAGAGCAAGTCTCCTCTTATAAATATCTTGGTGTGGTGTTTCTTTGGACGAGCAACTGGTCCTTTCAGGTTCAAGCAAGTACGTTGCTCGCAGAAAGAACTTTGAACGGGCTTTTAAGATTTTACCAGACAAAAGGGGGAGATTTGATTCAGCCCACAATGGAACTTTATAAGCTTAGGGTTTTGCCCATGTTGTTTATTGGAGCCCCCTTGTAGGCACTTACAAATTTAGATCAACTTGAAAAAGCGCAAAACAATTTTTTGCACAGACTCTTGGCAGCGCCCAGCTCTACAAAGTTGGCACTCCTGCGTGCAGAAGCAGGAATTATGCCAATTAGAGCGGAAGCACTTAGATTAGCCCTGCTCTTTTGGTTAAAATGCTCTTCCAACAATTGTCAGAGATTCTTCTGATGACATTGGCAGAGGAGGGCTCAGACTCATGGGTGCATAGAATGCAAGGGATTGTAATGAATCTGGGATTTTCAGTACGCTTTCTTTTATCCCAGGGCCATGATAAAGCTAAAACCCTGCTATTGCAAAGGTTAAAGGATATAGAGATGCAGTCTCAGTCAGAAGAGCTTAAGTCCTGTAAAACTAACCCTTTCTATAATTCTTTCACGCCATTTTATTTATCTCTACCAAGTTATCTGGTGGATATACCCAACATTAAATTGAGGATAATCTTTACACAGGCAAGATTAAATGTTCTCCCTTTAGCAGTTCAGCTAGGACGATATAAGAGATTACCAATTAAAGATAGAGTATGTGGATGTAATGCAGTCTCTATCAAAGACTTAATTCATGTTTTGCTTGAATGTCCTATGTATAACGATCTTAGAAATATTTACATTTCTCCCTTGCTAAAATCGCTGAAGGGCTCCTCATCACATGTTAAAGTATGTCATTTGTTATCAGATGCAAAAAAAATTGTTTCTTTTAGAGTGTCGAAATTTTTAGCTAAGTCTATGCAGATACGTTCTTCACAATGCTTGAAGGGTTTGGGTAGTGACCCCTTTTATGATGCTCAATTATTTTTATTGTAAACTGTTCTCTTTTATAACTTGTGTATAATGGCTAACTGCTTGTAACACAATAAACTGACTCTGACTCTGACCTCTCATTATTACCATATCACAGACTGGGGCCTTAAACTGGGAGATGCTGCGGCGTGTGTGGGGCATATATGGCGCCATTTTAAATATGCTGCTAGAGGGTTGTCATGTTGTGCAAACCCGGCTAGCGTGGGTTATGCAAGGGCTAAACAACCCTAGCATAATATGTGGTCTGTTTTGGGGTTGTGCGATGGTTGTCTAGCCTTCACGTGACACATGCTCACCAGCTTTGAACGACATGACAACCACTGAGCAGCGGTTCCATATGCGTCTGTGGGTGCTGCAGCTCATCATGCGTTAAATAACACACAACAAGCCATGTCACGTCATACCAGACAATATTTTTGAGAGGATTAAAGATGGAGATGACTAGGGATGCCAGCTTAAACTCCTTGGAGAGAGCATTTTATATATAATAATGTAATAAATAAAATAAAATGTGACAAGCCAGGGTTACTTTGAAGCAGTTGCCGTTATTTTGTTTAGTTTTCTACAGGTTACGTGTCAGCCAAACATTATCAGTCAATTCCCTATCTCTCCTGAAGTGTGCAGTGAAAACCAAGGAAAAACACTCTGGGTATGGTGAAAAGGAGCATAAGAGCTGCATGTCATCAGCATACTGATGACATAATCACCTAAATGCTCCACTTCCTGTACTGTCAAGTGATGACAAAAATGGATGTGTCAGGAGTTCTTGTAAACAGAGTAAGCTTATGGATGCAATTCAAACAATAAGTATATGAACTTATGGGAATCTATAACATGAGACATGGCCTTCTTGATGGTGGCTCTCCTGTTGCAGAACTCTCTTCCAGTTCACATTTGCTTGGCATCTTCAATTCTGGCATTCAAGTAAACTCAAAAAAGTTACATGTTTACTACTGAATTTCTTTAAGTGAATTGTGTGAACTAAAGCAATGTTTCTCATGCATCTAGCAGCAGTGTTCACTTTATGCTTACATTTCCTGCCTCACGTTCTGTGGTTTCTAATTTTTCAGCATGTAGCTTTTGGAGAACATGTTCCTGAAAAGTGACTATATAATAACTGAAATGAACAAATGAATGAATGAATGACAAACTACAAAGAAATAGATACACAGACAAGGAATGTTCAGTAGAAGAAATTAAATCTAAAGTGTCTGGGAGGAACTGAGAATTCAAAAACTGGATTTAGTTCAAAAGAATTCAAAAACTGGAGACTGCTATTGTACTAGCAAATGTCATCTGCAGACTGGAGGTTTGCATAAAGAATATGTTCCATATATCCCATCCCTGAGTGGAACACTGATTCTGTTAGTTCATGTATGGTAATGCACATAAAATGCTAGGAATCCTTCTGTGGACAGCTTCACCTCTTTCTTATTATGTCTTTGGGGATCAGCAAATCCAGTAATTCCGGAAAGAGAGCCTCATAGGGAAGATATTCTTTAGAGTTGCTTCAGACGGGCCTAACAATCCAAGTTAAAACTGAGCCAAAACTACTCAGCATTTTTCATGAACGTTTTTGCACTACTGAAAACTCCTCTTTTGGCAGTTTCTCAACACCTCCTGAGAAAATGTTTAGTTGCTCATTTACATTTCCCTCACTTTAAAATACCCTCAGTGACACCATCAAGCAGGAAGGTAGGATTGCCATTGCTGAGCTCATTCTCATCACTGTGAACTAATTATTTTATTTACTAAATTTTATTTACTGCCTTTCAATAATTTTTCCCATGTCAGCATACAATAAAAGCAATGCAACAGTTGTGGGCCCCAACTAAAGGGTAAGTAGGATGAATCACATCCTGCTATTATAAACAGAAATCAGTGGGCAGAAGGTTCTATGATTTAAACACAGAAATAGCTTAATGGATTGATCAGTGTAGGAGAGATCAGTTTGAGAATGACCCATGCCATAAGGTAAGAAATGGCTTACGTATAGGAGTTTCATAGAATCATAGAATAGTAGAGTTGGAAGGGGCCTATAAGGCCATCGAGTCCAACCCCCTGCTCAATGCAGGAATCCACCCTAAAGCATACCTGATCGATGGTTGTCCAGCTGCCTCTAGTGTAGTGATGAAAATGATTTTTGTCCTCACCATAACATGGGAGTTGCAGCGCAGCACATCTGGAGAGTACCAGGCTGGAGAAGGATGGTTTATACTTGGATCCTATACATGTCTTCTCAGAAGCCAGTGCCACTGAGTTGACTAGGGCTTCCCCCCAAGTGGTATAGGATTGCAAACTAATCTCATCTGAAAGGTGTTCAAGACACCCAAACTGTTCCTCTGTCACTCTGATGAGATGATGTATTGTGGAGGGATTGTGGGGAGTGAACAGTGTATTTTGTATAAACACATTTTAAGAAAAAACATTGGTTCTTTGAAGGGCAGGGTATTTACCAAAAGCTGAGAGTGCCAGCCCTTGCTCTGGTTCTACGTCTCCAACAAATAGTGCCCCTACTGTTATCAATCGTGCTGCTCTATGAGAGATGTGTGTGAGAAAAAAATATTGCGCAGCCCCTGTATTTGGTAAGGATATAGAACAGCATTACCTATCCTGCTGTCCCAGCTTTCCTGACCATGGGACATACTGACTTGCAATGATGGGAGTTGTAGTCCAACACCTTTGGAGGGCACCAGGTTGGGGAAGGGCTGATCTAAACAAAAAAAGAGAAGTAGGTGGCCCTAAGTTGTTCATCATCAGTTTTCCACAACCCCACAGTCACCTCTGCATATCCTATTCTCCATCCTGTCTTCATGGTTTATATCTGCTTTGGGATATATAGATGATGATGATGTCTCTGCCTTGTTGCCACTGACCTCAGCCTTTCCCCCAATGGTACGCTCTACAAACTCCATAAGTGTAAAACATCTTTTTGAGTCCACTGCATTAGCCATGCAAGGTTTTCACCATGCAGCAGATCCATTCCTATGAGGGACACCTGTGTGTGAGTTTTGGCTCCAGTCCAACAAAGTTCTGCAGAGTTACAGCCACACACCCTTGTTTCTTTTGTGATAACTTTTCCGTGAAAAAGGAAAGTTGCACAGTTAACCAGTATGCACTTGGATGCTCCACATGGGGAGACCCCACATATAAAAGTTCATCCCATACAAGCAAACTGTCAAGGAGTTAGAGTGCCCACCCGCTTTTGGTGCACACAGGTGACAATAAGGGAATGGCTGTGAAAAACATCTGGGAAATGGGTGCTGACAGTGGGAGGAGGGGCGGAAGCAGGAAGGAACAGCTTGAGAATCAGGGTGCCACTGCTGGGGTAGGGCAGTGGGCAGTGGGAAAGTGGCTAACAATTGGCAACACACCAATATAGTCTCTACCTATAAAGTTGAAGGTGTGTGTGGGATGTAGGTCCAGAAATGTTTATCCACTTCCAGAGAGTTAGAAACTTGGAATTTGGCATGCTGATAGGTCTGGCTGTACAATGTACCAGAAAAATCTAAAAACACCAAATTTGTGGGTTTTAAGTATTTTTAAGGGATTTAATAATAATAAAAAACTAGGCTTATGCCTACAAGACTCAGCATGCCTTGGACAGAACTCCCTGCATGCCGTGGTGGGAGGCCAGACTTACCAGCCTTTGGCGGCAATTGTGAGTGTGTGGGAAGGTGGCCGCTGCACGCCTTTCACAACCAACCCAGACTCCTGAGGTCAGTCTTGACCAATTCCACATAAAAGGGCTACATCCATTTGCAGTGCCTTCTCCCACCCGCTGTGCATGGTTTTAAAATCATAACTAGATACAATAGTGTGATTTTGAGAGGCCATACTCTGAAAATGCTCAAAGATACCCCATCCTGATGTCGCTGTTTTCTCAAAAACTGGGAGAAGCAAGCTCATGGCCTTCACCCTTATTTTATTTATTTATTTATTTATTTATTTATTTATTTATTTATTTATTAAAACATGTGTGTCCCACCCTTTCCCACCCTATTTGTATCCTAGAGATCTTATCACTAGGATCTCAGGGTGGTGTACAGATAAAATCAGAACAGTATAACATAAATAATTTACACAGCTAAAAATGTATTAAATTATTAACAAATTAAAATGAGTAGAATTTTTTTTAAAAGCAGCAAAACAATTAAAACTATGTGTAACCATGGAGAATTTAGCCCTCAAAGACTGGCTGGCTCCCTCACAGCCTATCTATGGACAACAATTGCACAGTGCAGTGTGGACTGGTTCAGCCAGACTTCCCATGAGCCTCAGTGGCAGGACTCCCATTGGGCAAGTCGGGCACTGTGATGAAAGGCATGCCAGGAGCTTTAGTTTTCATTTTCTGTGGCAACAAGGTGGGCCTATCCATGCATCGAGGGTGAGGGGGGGGGAGGAAACAAATTTAATTTGTTTTAAAGTTACCTCACAGGCCTAGCACCAGTCTACCTTGCAGGGTTGTTGTGATGGTGAGAGATGAAAAAATAAATGAATGTAATTTGTTTAATAGTTGACTCACAGGCCTAGCACTGGCCTACTACTTTAAGATGATTACCTCGCAGACATATATCTTAGGGGTCCAAGCAACGCTGGTTATATCAGCTGGTCACTTATAAATTGAAGAAAGGCTAAACAAAGAGTTGCAGGTGATGTAACGACAGTACAGGAGATGCCAGGATTTGGTTTCCAACATAAAGGAAGCTGAGCTGGAGCAATTTGGTGCTTCAAACGGCTAGACATTCTGCAAACATAGTTCTGTCTCATATAATCCAAACATGTGATCTGAAAAGCTTCTTAAAACAATACTAGAGACAATTTTGTAAAAGAAGACATGCATGTTTAGTTTGATGCAGAACATATGCTTATAACTGTCTGATCTACCTGGTCCTTAACATGTAGTGCAGGATGCATCTGCCTCCAGGTGAGCACTTATTCCAGTAATTCCCACTACCACCCATGAATACAAAAACATACCAATGATACCTAGACTGCATTTTAAACCCCACCCAACCCTCAAACAAGTTGTGGGATGACAGCCAGCAAAAGTTATAGTGAAAGGGAATATTTAATTCTCGTCTAACCTGAAAGTTTCCATGTTACACAGGCTAAGGCTGCAATCCCAAACATAATTACTAGGGTGTAAACCCAACTCAATAAAGTGAAACTTACTTCTGAGTAAACATAAATATGAGGATTGCTTTGTAAATCAAATTTATCCCAAGTGGGTTATCCTTAATTAAAATATCAAGCAGACTGACTAGTGAGACTTCAAGTCAGTAAGGAACCTATCACGGCCTAAGACAGCAAAAAGTTTCTAGTAGTGTTGTCAACAGTTCCCTTTTCAATGTATGTAGGAGGATCAAAATAATAAGTTACCTCTCTTTTGATTTTTGGCAGCGAAATGCTACTTGTTAACTATACACTAATGATACTAGTATTTATTTACAAGTCTCAGTAATTCAGTATTTAACTATCCTTTAAAACTATTACAAGACTTGTCTTTCAGAGCAGCAGCATCATGCTAACAATTTCATTCTGCAACGACCGTTGCCTGCCAGTTTTCATTGCTACCTATTAGGGAATATAATGGCATATTTATGGACGCTTAATTGGCTGCAGTGAACAATTTGATTGGCTGAATCATATAGCTTTGCAATGTTTTTAAACAGAATATACATTTCAGCACGGGCATTTTAAAGCTGATATAAAACTATAAGGTCAGCCAGGGCCTCCAAAAGCATGAAAAAAACCACGACACAAGAGAACGTACGTGTTTATGAACAAAATCTCAAGCAGCCAAATGCATCTGTTGTAGAAATCACTATTTAATATATATTGTAAAAATATGCTTTCTGTATAACTAGTTTCATAATACAGCACTTATGTTACCATGTATTGCTCCCAGGTCCATGTGGGATACAGTGAAATTTGGACCAAGAAATGTCATACATATGGTCTTAATTGCTGTATGCAATAAAGCCAGGGTCCAATGTAAAGAAAATTATTCCAAAACACCAGCTTGCAAACTAGGTTTTCATGTGAAGCTTTCCAATAAAAAAGCAGCAGCAGATGTGGCTTTGGCTATTAACTTGGTTAGGACATTTTTTCCCTTCCAATCTGAACACACCCACCAAATGCCACACATCTCTTTGAAACCACCAGTTTCCTATGTGGGAAATGGAGAGACCTTCTTCATGAAACAATGTCTCTACAAAGCTGCTGAACGACACATGTTGATTACTTCTATCTTAAATGTTTAGTATACACTTAAGTCTATTCAGTTTTTAAAATGTTCTATAGTGAAAGCTAGCTTTTGCTTCAGAGAATGGAGATTTAGTGCAGGGGGGAAATCTTGGAAAATCATCCTTACACAGGCAGCCTCATCCTTACACAGGCAGCCATTACTATCTATGTAATAATTTGCCCCTCCACATTTCACTCCTATCAACCACTTATTGCAAGAACATTTTGCTAAAATATTTAACCCAAGAACATCTGAAGAAGCAATGTTCATGCTGGAATGCAAATTGTGTAAATTGTCCACAGAAGCAATCCACAAGGAGGTGGCAAGGAGAGAGACATGCACTTTGTAGCCCAAAAGTCTTCCCCCTCAACCTTTTAATCTAAATATAGATAATAACCTAAAAATCTTCTACCCATTCCTTGTGAGAATGTATAAATAGGACTAAGGTATTCCACTCCAGAATTTCAACCAAGAAACGATTGTAAAAGAATGTGGACTATTCCCTGTGGCTTCCTCCACACTACTCTTGTAATGTTGATATGGGAACACCACATGGCCAGGATGAATGTATTTCAATTTCTAAAATTTAAGTTCCTACAGGCCAGGAAACATTTGCATGGGAATGAACTCCAGAATTCTCCTCCATCATGTAGTTTGACATGATGGAGGTGCCTTGTTCATGGATTTTACAGGGGATTCAGTCAACAACATTTTCAATTTGTAAGTCTCCTGGTCTTCCCACCATTTCTTTCATCTTATTTTTCTTACCAGAAAAATACCCATTTAGGAGGAAAATTGGAATTAAACGCACAGGAGCCCTCCAAACTTTATAACAGTATCATAGCAAGAAGCCACAAGGAAGCAGGTCCCATGTTGCTGCAGCAATGTTTACCAGGATTCAGCATATGGCACACAGAACTAGCACAGCATGAACAATAGTTACTGTGGGATAAGCAAGAACCCGTCTGATAATGCAATTATGGTAAAAAAAAATGTATATATGCATCCAATTCAGACAAAACTGGCATCTTTCTTTAAACTGGACCTTATCATATTCTTGGTCTAGGAAAACTGCATGCTGTGCTTCCAGAAAGAAAAATAACAAAAAGAACAATTGTAGTTAGGAAGAAAATAAAGCCTATATCAATGTTTAATATGTGTATATGTCTCAATTGAAAAGCAATACACGTTTTGTCATTATTTTGCTAACAGTAATAAAGATGTTTTAATAGAAGTTTGGTTGAAATAAATAGGTTTGTGGTCAAAAGCCTCAAATAGCTTTATAATCACTTTATGGAATTTTAATCCTCCATTAATTGCCAGGTGGGTAATATTCTGGAAATTATAGTAGACAGATTTTTTTTAAATGTAAATACAGTAACTACTGGTAAATGCTAAAGACCTTTAGGGGGGTAATATGACTAAATCCACACCATGACTCTCCCAAGGCCTTACCAAGGATGCCCCAAAGCAGATATTATGTATTAGTTAGATTTATATGGGACAAGGTAGTCCTTCAAATACCGTTATGCCATTTGAG
This sequence comes from Elgaria multicarinata webbii, assembly GCF_023053635.1. Taxonomy (NCBI): domain Eukaryota; kingdom Metazoa; phylum Chordata; class Lepidosauria; order Squamata; family Anguidae; genus Elgaria; species Elgaria multicarinata. The sequence continues at coordinate 84,754,112 of NC_086175.1, forward strand.
TGTGTTAATATTGTATGTTAACAGTTTTCTTATGTTAATTATGGTAACATGTTAACTACTGAGGAGAAAAACTTGATATATCCAATAATTACATGGTTAGATATATGATTAAAAAGAACAAGTAGAAACAATCTAATCGGTTCTCCAATAGATCTTATACCACTGCCAGGATAGGTTTTCTTGCTGCTAATATTACTTGCTGTCTTCAACAATGAGTGCTCTTGACTGAAGTGACATTTAGCCCCTTGAAGATTGCAATCATACAGATGTTTATGCCTAAGCAATGATATACTTGACAGAGGAAATACAGTACGTAATTAAATATAGCTACCAGAAACTAGTGCTGTAAACTGAGAACAACCTTAAAAATACTTTGTGTATGGTAAGGACTCCACAATCAAATTATTTTAAAGACTGTAGTCATATGGTAAACACACACATATACTCAATAAAAGTTTTACTCAAATAAGAAATGCCGCACTTTCTGAAGTCATAAGTTATTGTCTATTGTATTTTTTATCACATCCATTACCATCTGGAACTAATAACTTCTTAAAATATAGATTCTGGTTACCCTACACTACCTCTATAAGAATATTATACAAATCAATATAATAATGATATATTTACTTGGTCTGCTGTTATTAAGATAAAAACGAAGAAAGACTGATTTGGAATGGACACAACTGTTAAACTAAGTAGACTTGATACTAAAAATCAGGAAGAGATGTTGACCGCCCCCAATTCTGATACCAGGACTTCTGACACACCATCAATGAGTGTTTGGTTTTATTTCCTTAAGAGCCTGGACATTTTACAATTAAGGTATACAATGTTGCACATGAGCCTACAAAAGCTGGAGCAATATTCTCCAACTAAGCATGGGAAGTAGCTGAACTAAGAAAGTAGAAGAAGATAATCAGTGCTTAAGTGGAACATCTTGCCAATTTCCTCTTCCTTCTCTGATTACTTCCAGAAAAGGTCCTCATACTGTCAATAGACCAGAAGCTATATCTCTAGAATGAAACACATAAAGCCATCGTAGGTTGAAAGTAATCTATACCAAGATGTAAGTTAAAAGAGTAAGGTTTCATCCTGGTAGGCCTTTCTTCCAAGCACATTCTTGGCCTGACCTGGCAATAAGCTTTCATAGATGTAATTTTAGTATGGATTAATAAAGAGCGGTATTTTGTACCTGCCTGTTCACTTTGACCTGTTACATCAAGCTAAGCATTAGATCAATATCTCTGAAATTAAAAGGTCAAAAAGGACAATTTTGTATTTACCATTCAACACATGGGTATCACTTAAATATTAAACATGTGATGGCCTCCTGTTTATGAGCAGATTATTTTATTTTATTTTATTTTATTTTTATACCATCAAACAGCTGAAGCTCTCTGGCTGGTTAACAAAAAATATGTCACCCCAATGACAGTGCCTCATGCAAGATTCAATATTTCGCACATTTCAGAGTATCTGAAATAGAGTGCAAAATTGTTTGCACATGGTGATAATAGCTGCCTATTACCAGGGCAGCCAAAGACAGAGAGCCACATGCAAAAGCAGCTGTCTCCCTGTATACTTAAACACTGCCACAACTTCAGTTTCTGCAATCTAATGAACTCCATTCTCACAGCTACCACAGGTATTGGGCCTGTTCAGACAACACGCTAAACCATGGTTAGGCCGCTAACCTTTTGGCAGAAATGGTTAGTGAGCATGTTTAAACTGTGGTTATGTAGCCACCATGGTTATGAATGGTTCACACAACATGCTAAGTCATGGATCACATGACACACTAAGCCATAATGGGCCAGTTCAGAAGACAACTTAAACGCTGCTGGTTAAGGCTTTTGGTTAAGCAGCAGTTTTTAAGGTGTCTTGCGCAATGCGTTTTGCTAACCACTGCTCTCTCACGCAGAGTTAACGGCTCTAACCATGGCTTAAAAGTGTTGTGTGCAATGGCACAGCTTGTGGTTAGTGCTAACTCCAGAGATCCACAGTTCCGCTAACCACAGAGCCTGAAGTGTTGTCTGAATAGGACCAATGTTTTGCTCAAAATGCTTAACCACCATGGCATAGCAGGTATTGTCTGAACAGGGTCACTGAGGTATGAAAGGAAAATAAATTTACATTTTCCTCTGCCTTGGAAGCCTTGAATTCATTTAGAATATTTATTTAGGCTAGATAGTCTCACAAGGTACCTCTTATAAAGACATGCAAATAAGTTATGAATCAAATAATATAACAGAACATATCATCGTACACTAAAATATACCAATTATAAAACTAACCATAGCAGTAAAAATATGTTGCATCCCATCAATGCAACATATACGTTATGATGGGACAAGGGAGAGGGCTTTCTCTATGGTGGCACCCTGACTGTGGAATGCCCTCCCCTTGGAGGCCCGATTGGCGCCAACATTGATTTCATTTCAACACAAAGTAAAAACATAGCTTTTTAACAAAGCCTTTGATGGTTAAACTCATTGGCACATTGTTTTAACTGTATCTATTGCTTTTAAATTATATATTGTTTTAACTTGGATCATGGTTTAATTTGTTTTTAACTGTGTATATTTATTGTTTTATACTGTATGTTTTTATCTGTACACCGCCCTGAGATCTTAGTGATATAGGGTAGGATATAAATATTTTAAATAAATAAATAAATAAATAAATAAATAATTAGACCAGCACAATACCATTTAAAACCAGCTAAAGCCTTTGAAAGGCCAGGACCACAGCCTCTTTTTATGGAAAAGGTCATCTGAAAAAAATAGGACTTCAATGTCAGGCCTGTTAAAGAAGGAACCATATGCACCCCAGCCAGGAGAGAGTTCCAAAGCCATAGGCCACTACTGGAAAGGCTCTTTCTCATGCTGCCAGCCTAACTGATCTCAGATGAGGGTCTCTGGAGCTTATGGAATGGGTAGGCTGTTATGGGTGAAAGTAGTCTTTCAGATTATCTGGTCATAAATCATTTAAGGCTTCATAGGCCAATACAAGCACCTTAAATTGGTACAGGAGTATGCTGAGAGATACCACTATATGCTTGCAGTGAAATATCGTCTCAGGAAATGAGCTGCATTTCTAAGCAAAAATCTCAAAATGAACATGACCATAAAATATATTACAAAGACACCAAAGCTCGTTCCATTGGGTCAGCAGGGACAAACGTCATTTGATTCTTCTTCTCCCAGAACTGCTTTCAGCAGCAGCCATTCCAATCTGTCAATATAATAATGTACCTTTAGGAATTGGTACATGAATTTGTTTGCTTTCCTCTTTTTTCCCCATTCCATTTTCTTTGTGTTGCTCTATTATACTGTAAGCCATGAGACAAGGATTTTAATCTCTGCAAAATACTTAGAAATTATTGGATGCTTTATAAAAGACTAATTACAACAACTCACAATAGTAACATTTAAACATTCTACACAATCCCTATAAAATATTTTTCTTGGTGTAGACTATATTCAGGATCATGCTCGCTACATCTTTCACAAAATTGTAAAAATTGTGAGGCAGGTATCATTATTCTGTGCTATCTACTATCGAATAATCTAGCCAAGTCATTGCAATTTGGAAGCTATGGTGCTGGACAAACTCCTGCTTATCCATAAAGCTTATTTGGTCACCTTGTGGCACTTCCTACCTCCCAGTCTCACTTACTTCACAGAGTTGTTAAGGATAAAATAGAACTGCTACAAGATTTAGCTCTTTGGGTACTCCTGACTGAGCAGAAGATATTTCCACTCGTGGAAGGGGGAGACAAGAATTTTCACTGATCTTCCTTTCTTCCACTGTGGGCCCTCTGCTGCCAAACATGCCATCCTGTTTGGGATGGTCCACCAGACTTCAGAAAAGAATTTGAGGAGGGCCACATATAGCCCATCCATGAATGGACCTCCCTACTGTTACCAAAGAATACCCGTGCTTGCCCCATTTTGTTTCATGCTATCATCTTGTGTCTCTAGTCTCCACGTTGTCTGAAAATGTCAGCTGGCAAAGGTTAACAAATTGTAACAGGGTGTCTTTGCTGGTTCCATCAATACCCTCTATTGATATGGAAAAGGTAGTGTATATGGTGGCCTAGGATCTCTTGGATGTACGAATCAAAATCTCTTCCACTTTCTATTCAATCAAGCAACAGTGTACCACTAATCAATGGGCCACTGAGAGCCCTGGGTTCTGGTATGATTTCCCAATTAGTACCAGAACATTAACCAACACTCTACTCAGAAAAAGAAAAGCATATTTTCCTTTTGTATATCTCAAAACCTTCAAATTGCCATGTTTGTATTATCTTTCTAAGACAGGGAGGCTAGTCACATGACACAGTAGCTTACCATAATTATTTAACTCACTGTGAAGTATGTGTGGCTGCCATTCTGAATGTGAAACCCTTGCTTGGGGGTTGTCATGTCATGCAAACCTGGCAAGTGTGGATTATGTGAGGGTTTTAAAAATTCGCATAATTTACGGTCTGGTTTACTGTTATGAGATGGCTGTTTAACCCTCAGATAACTCATGTGGAGTGGGTGTAATTTCAGGATGGTGGTTACTGGGGAGAGAAGGGCTAACCCTAATTCAGTTTTATGTATTTTATCGTTTATTGTTGTTCCCCACCTCAATCAAAATGGAGAAGCGGGTAAGAAATATATTATTATTATTATTATTATTATTATTATTATTATTATTATTATTATTATTATTCCCCAACACTGTAACCTGCCCCAAAATATCACACACACACACATCCCCGCAGCAATCAGGCTTTTCAAAGCTTCCATTGGAGGGGGAGAAGCTGTGTGTGTGAGAGCGGGGGGGAATGAGAGAGGGATGATGAACACAAGATGGATTCAATAGTACCTACTCTAGTCCAACATACAGATATATAGAGAGTACTTTTCAATTTGAACAACTAAAATCTATGAAAAAATGCCCTATCTACTAACTTTTCTTGAGGGAACACTTTGCATTATATTACAGCAAATATCATCCTCCCCACTCCCTAAAAATTCAGCCAGAAAATGATTCACTTTGAGTATGAGAGACAATGTGTTTAGGACATTAATTACCACACCTTAAGAATTTCAAGCTGTCTGCATTAAGTCACTGGGAAATGCACAGTTCAACTTCTAAATGCTACATTAATCTTCTGCATTATAATATAGTGAGACAGTCAAATTAAATCTTGGGAAATGACCAGATCTATTTGTTGGCTAAATGTTATATTCTGCAATACTGGATTATGAAATAGAAAAGAAAGGCGAATTTTAAAAAGAATAGCAAGGCTGACATAGTTTTCCTTTAGATTCCCATATATACTTTTAAAGGAATTTTAATGCATCAGCAGAAAATACCGATCATTTCTGTTTTGTTTGCATTGTTTAAAAGAAGCATTCAGTTAACAAGCCAGATTCCCCTTAAGACAATTAGCAATGAAGGAATTGAACTGTTCAAAGGCAGTAAGTGTTGAATGAATACTGTTGTATTACACTGTCAATTACTTTCCAAACCCCATAGCCTTACTTTCCAAACCCCCATAGCCTTGCTGCTTTCAGTGTGGTTTTCATTCTACACACTCTTCTCTTTGCTGAGAACTATTTCTTGGTTATTCTGTGCATGTGATCATTTAAAACCTGGAAATAAAGACCAATTCATACTCTACTTTTCCATCTTTGTGACTTTAGGATACATAAAGGAAAACTGGAGAAATGGCCAAACAGGGAAAACTTGGCAATGCTGAAATCATCTGACACACAGAACTGGCAAAGGATCCGAAAGCCTGCCACCTCAGTAAAACTTGGATGATAAAGACTCACATCTTTGATTCATTTTCTTGCTCCATATCAACAAGGAAGAACAGAAAATAATGTCAGAACATTTTGGGCAAAATGCAAACAAAGTTGGAGAAAACTATGCTGAGTTAGCTACACCTCAAATGTTTTCACTGGAAATGTAGGGTGGAACTACGTGTTCCTTTGGCAAGGTGAGTTTCTAAACCTGCTTTTGCAGAGTTAACATAATTGTAATGTCAGGGAGAATTTTTAAGGAAGACTTGGCAGGCAAATGGACATTTAATCCATCCCATGTCTCTTGAAGCTCCACTGAAAGTTTTTCTAACGATTTCTTATTAATCTCGCCAGTAATGATCTAAAAAAAAATCCTTTCAAAATTAATGTTAATCTCCTATTCAAAAAGCCGCTCTTCCCAACAAAAGACATGAATGATTCCAAGGACTCAACTAGTGTTTCTTTTTATAGTGAATGCTCTTTTTCCCTGAAAAACATTTTGATTCTTTTTTGTGCAACTGGCTCTTGCATTTCTGCTTTAGCAGATGGAACTCTTTTGATATCAATAAAAAGTGTGTTTTGCTAGAATCCTAATATTATCACAGCAGTGTGTAAAAACACTGGGCTTCTGCCAGTGGAAACAGACCTCCCTCCAAACTGTTTCTGTTGCTGGAAGATCCAGAAATAAAATATTGGGTGATTCATTGAGACTATTGCACTTGAGAGTTACTGTTGTGTAACCGCAAGACTTTTCTGACCTTCTAATGCAATCTATAAAGCTGTAACCACATCTTGTGTTTAATGGTAATGGGTTTATGTTATTCATATGCTGTAAAACACTGGAAGAGTCATAGAACAAAGGAAATTAAAATTAGATGAAAATGGGATGAGAGGGATTCCTAGTAACTTTTCAATACCATTACAAGAGGACATGTCATCATAAATGATAACCCAGTAGGATTTTTGCATTCTTTATAATTAAATGCTGCAAATCAAATCAGTTTATTGACAGCAGGCTATATTGTCTTATTGTACTACAGAATGTTTACCAACATGACAACTTATGCATCAATTAGAACAGGCCTTCAAAGAGCAACTTTGGGTAGTAGACCTGATTTCAGATTCACTTCATCTTCCAAGGATGAAATCTCACTATTATCAAGTACAGTACTACAAAAGATTTTGTCCAGTGATTTATTTACATATTTATTGCATTTTTAGACCACTCAGTAGCTGAAGCTCCTTGGGCAGTTCGCAAAAATCAAAACCATTCAAGGTATAAAACTAAAAGAATAAAAACATGATATACAATACAATATAATAAGCACAATCACTGGATATGTACCCCAACCACATTTCAGATGTTGCTATCTTCCTCAAGATGCCATTCAAGACAATACTATGACAATATCCAACCCTCACACAACTGACAGCCCTGCTTTACTGTTTTGTACTTAAAAAATAACAACCGCCACCAATGATCAGATTATGAGTATGTTCTATTGCCTGACTGAGCCTCGTGTGGCGCAGAGCAGTAAAGCAGCAGTTTTTGCAGCTGAAACTCTCCCCACAGCCTGAGTTCGATCCCAGAAGAAGCTGGTTCTCAGGAAGCCAGCTCAGGTCAACTCAGCCTTTCATCCTCCCGAGGTTGGTAAAATGAGTACTCAGTTAGCTGGGGGAAAGGTAATAACGGCCGGGGAAGGCAACGGCAAACCACCCCGCAATAAGGCCTGCCAAGAAAATGTCAGCTCTTGCATGAGAGGTTCCTTTCTTTTTTTCTATTGCCTGAGGGAGCAGAGAACACAATCTTCAAACAGCTAAAACAAATACAAACAAAAGGCAATGCTGCAGCTAGAAGGTGAAAGCCTGGCAGAGTGGTCTCTTCCTTCCTCTCTGGTCTGGCACTTCATGTCAGAAGTCCCTGGTAGCTCCTGAGAAATTTGATTTCCCATGGGCTATGGCAAGCCCTCCAGAAAACTATTTACCAAGGAATTCTGGGCTCTTGCGTCTTCTTGGTCTGTGTATCAGGTACCAGAGAGGAATGGAGGGAAAGAGTTTCTGCCTCCCCCCCCCCCACCGGTGGTTGTCTGGATCTGCAGGCCGCAACAGCAAGTCAGAGAGAGTGGGGAAGGGTTCACTGATCACAGCTGCATGGGTAGGTGAATGGATGTTGGGAGAGGGCATGCAGCTCAAATTTTGGCTCCTAAATTTTGGGCCTTAAGAATCCCTGAAATTTGTACCCAAGTCTTGAAAGTATGAGTTTCGACAGCCTATTTAGTTCACAGCGTAGCTCATAGGCACACTGGAAGGCTTTCCTACACACTAGTGTCATGATAAAAGATTAACTTTTAAACCATTATAACTAAGATTACCTTTAAAAACATTACATTTATTACACAAAATGTGTTGGACATCCCACATCCTAGAACCATATAACACCCCCTTAGTAATTCCATTCATGCTGAACAACCTCAAACTTGAAAATAAACATTTTAATTTAATTTTCAGATTTAAAGCACTGAGAAAATAAGTTAAAAAGTTGCACTTGGATATTAAATGATAGCATATTAGAAGCAGAAAGCAATGAATGTAATTCCTTCTTTAATGCAGCTTAATGGACATATTAGTACTGCTCTCTTAAGAGAAAGGAATGTATGTATGGTTTTCATGCTCATTATCACAAAGACAGATTTCTAGGCAAGAGCTGCAACTGACAAATCACTTCCAGCCATGTGATGTCATTAAGCTTTCCAAATCCTATTTATTTAAATGAAGTTACATTTATTTAATTGGTAAACAAATTGCACGAAGAATAAAAGTTGGTTTTAAAGCATCACATAATGAGTTAAAACTATAAATAATGTTAATGCATTTGTTTTTCTTAAGAGCAGTCTCTTTTCTTTCTCTCAGAATTCAAAAATTATCATCCACAAACAATCCTAGCTGGAGGATTGTGATAAACTAGGATCCTGTTGGAAACGACAAGAGCTCAAATGTCACATTAGATGCATTGCATGAATGAGGGCTCAGGTTCAATTATATTTCTGACGGTTTTGACTTCCAATTCCCTAGGTTTCCCAATCAGAGCAACACATGAATCCAACTGGTTCCCAGGGTTCCTGGTAGTTTAACTACATTTGAACTGTGGAACAGCAAGTAGACCTCTAATATTTACAATAGTGGCACATACCTTCTCCCAGATCTTAAACTGCCTAGTATATTTTGATACCCTTTTCCAAATATGTTTTTATTACATTTTTATGCAGCAATAGATGCACACCATACCAAATATCATGTATATCTGTCAGTATTATCTAACTGAAAATTCTGAAGGCAGGGTAGGAAACAAAAGGAGAAATCAGCAAAACAAAACAAGATTTCATAAAACTCAATAGATTTGTCAATCCTTTCCTGACTTTGAGCTAGTCTTGTGGTTCAGGTCTTATACCCATACCAATGCTTAGATTTAAGCATATTAGCAACTGCTAAGAGAACTAGTAACTATTTCCCCTGTCCAGATACAGGTTACTGACCAGAACTAGTATCCTTAAAAGTAGTCAGGAAAAGTTGAAGTAAGAAGAATCTAAGAATCTTATATTTTCCACAAATCCCTGGAGTTATCAGTACTGAGGCCCACTGGGATGCTGCACCCCCTGTCTTCAAAAAGTTCATCATGGCAAGAGGATGACCAGCCTACACCCATCCATCATCCAGAGAAAGATCTGCCTCCCTTCCTCCCTCCCCCCCACCCCTCTGTCCACAAGAAAGAATGCTCTGATCCAACTGTCTCAGGCTAGGAAGGTGGGACGAAGGGTTACTTGGTGATTGCACCCCCCTGCCTCCCTGGAAGGAGATAATGATAAGAAGAGGGCCAACTGTAGGTAACTGCAGATCTGACAGGAAGCCAGTCAGATATCCAAGGGCTGCTAGATGTGATGATGATGATGATGATGATGATGATCATCATCATCATCATCATCATGTGTCCATACATTGTTATATTTCTAATAAATATTACAAGGAAAACCTGAAAACCAAATAAAACTTGAACATTGAAAGCTTTTAAGGATATGCTTGAAGATAGCTAGCAACTCCCTTCTTCATTACCAGAGGCAGAAATTTCACTTGGCATCTTTAAAGTATAGGCCTGGATGGCTCCTAGAGACCAAAATAGCAAATATGGCTGAGCCAAAACTTTTAATTTTCAGCTTGAAATTTGATATAGGAGCAGTGGCGTTCCCCTCCGTGACTGCAGTTCTCAGTCACCATTGTTTTTTTGGATGCTATATCTGATATATCTGAATGATGCTATATCTGATGCTTTCTACCAACCAAAAAGAGGTACTCCATTTCTGCTGTAAAAGCTTGCTCCTCACCCATGAATTTCAACTCAACCCCTTTGAAATGTTCTTCTTATTTCACTTCCCACAACCGCTGTAGAGAAATCAGAAAGCAATTTTGGCTTACACATCATGTTAAGTGCAATTCCAGAATTCAGATCCTTCTGCTTGTTACACATAGTATATATTTATTTTGACAAAGGGGAATATAGTGTTACATAAATTAGACCAGGGATGGGCAACACATGCCACCAAACTTGAAATCTGGCAGCGGCTCCCACTGCAACAAAAAAATATGAGAGTTTGCTGTTGAAAATTGGTTGCAAATCACTACGGAGATGCAAAAGTATCAAATTTAGCTTGTTTTCAAGCTAAATATGGTAATTTTCAGTCTCTAGTGGTTTGCCACTGAATTTCGGCAGAAAACCAGGGATATTTTTGTCAATGGTGCAGCAGCAGGAATGCAGCTCCTGGGAGAGTCCTGTGTATGGAAACAAGATCCTGGACCACCCAAAGTTGCCAACCCCTGTTCTAGATAAAAAAGCATCTACTTTCTGAAAACATTTACAATCTTTGCTTTTCCTGTGCTTTGAAACAGGGATGAGCAATACACAGCCCACATACATTCCCTGAGGACAGCCCATATGGGTGCCCACCAATTTTTCCCTTGCACACCTGCTAAATGGAGTAAGTAAGGAGACACGTCCCTGTGTGCCCTGTGTAGCAGCAGAATTGGGGTCCTGCCAACCTGCCAAACAGGTTTCTGGCGGGCTGGTGAAAGCTCAATTCTGTTGGGAAATGGGTGTGCAAGGAAACGGGTGTGCATATGGGTGTACATATTTCCAGCAGACTCTGGTGAGGAAAGTCTTGCCTGCGCGTCTTCTATCCCAGTATGATCACTGGTTAGAGGGCAAGGGTAAAGGTCATGAGCAGGAGGGCTAGGATGGGGGGAAGCCTTCAACTTGTTCCTATCTCAGTTACCTGGATCAAGGACACTGGGAAGAAGGCAAGGTTAAAACCACTCCTTCCTCCCAGTGATACAGATCAGGATAGGAGGAGGGAATTGTGTGTGTCTGTGTGTGAAGTATGTATGTATGTATGTATGTATGAGAGTTTGGGTGGGTGTACCTGGCCTCCACCCAATGCTATATGCAGCCTTTGGGGCCATACTGGTTGCCCACTCCTGCTTTAAAACATTACAGCAATGCATTTTAAAATCATAATTATACTGTAATTCTCATGTTCTCAATCTTCACCCCAAAGTTCAGATTCAAAGTATAGTGTGAGTGCAGTATTGCCTAAAAGGTTATTAAATCCTATAATAAACAAGTGTATGACATTTTAGGAGTGGACTGAAGTAAATGTGGCCAAATTTTAGCCCCGATTTCCCAAGATTTCCTGATATTTTTATATCGATAGAATTATGTGTTGTCCCTCTCAAAGGCAGCCCACATTGTGTGCACTGCAGTAATTCTGTTTGGACTTCTATTTACCATCTCTCCCCTGGATGTTAATGAGGGCCAAGCCTATGAGATGACTGAAAGACAATCCATGAAATTAATTAATTAATAAATAAAGGTAAGATAAAAGTTCTTGAAAACCTGGAAAATGAGAAAGATCTACCAGGCACACACACATACACCCACCATCAAAACCTCATTCCTTTGATATTGTGGTACTTCCCCCCCCCCCGAAAATTTCATTAAAAAGTAAATATAATAAAACACACATTCCTGCTTTGTGAATGGACAAACACAGCCAATTAATCCTTCAACAGAGTTTAATGGCACTTTGTCCAGTGGGCAAAATCCAAGACAGAAATTAATTTTAAAAAACCCTCTCAGGCATTAAACCTTTAATCCATGTTTATTTGTCTTCCAAGGTGGCAGATGGCAAATCTTCTGCTGTTAAGACTTCTTTCTTGGCAATGGCATATGTTTTCCCTGGGGCAACCATAACTAGAAGCTTGGTATATCAAAACAGCCCAGCTCCTTAACCAAATACAGAAAGCCAATGCTCTACCTGGGATATTAAATTTTGCTGAATCATTTCGCCCCAAAATAATATTATTGGACAACAAACCTATATTTATGATCCATTTTAATTAGAATGCTACAAACTGATCTAGCATTTCTGTAATAAGCTGATGTTTGCTTTATAGAGGAAAATTATTTAAGAATACATCTATGAAATGACTTGAATCATACACACCTCCCAGGACATTTTTAGTACTGAAAAACAAATCTTCTGCTGAAGGAGATGGCTATGATAGACCAGACCTAGGCACCGGGATAAATTTAAGCTACAGATATGGTGGGATCATTTACATGTTTCTACTACACTGCATTTTTTTTTTTACACATCCACTAGTCAGGGTTTGTCTGGACAGTTTCCAGATCAACACAAAGAGCTCCATAGACAGTGACAAGGTTATCCTTATTTAGGAAAGAGCCAATGTGGTCCAATAGAAACAGTCATGGGAGAATCTGGAACAACTGGACAGAAATCCCATCTCTGAAATGTAATAATTGATTAGCCTTAAGAAGTCACTCCTTTTAAGCTTTAATTCCTTGTATGCAAAATTTGAATGCTACCAGGAGCTTTTGTACAGGTGGCTGTTAATCTGCTGTATCTACTTTCAGTTTTGCCGCATAATTAAGATCCAAGCACTACACAAGGACCATTTCCTTTCCAACTTTCCTGCTACATAACCTCTAGGTGGCACTCTGGTAGAGCAGGATTGTAAAAATACACATGAGGAAATCATGCTTTCTTTTGCTTTTACAATTAAATGCTGCATTTTCCCTGCTCTAAAAAAAATCCACTCAAATTGTTGGTTAGACAGAGAAATCAAACTGGAGATCATGATGTCATCTAAAGAACACGTAAACAACTGAGTAAGGAATGATGAGCACAAAATAAATAAATACCTCATGTAGAAAAGCCCTCAGTGAACTATCACACTCACAGCATTGATTTGAAGATAAGCACAAAAAAGAAAGTAAAAGATTCTTTAAATTAAACATGCAATATTAATAACATTCAGAGCAGTAGAGTAATTCTGTCAATATTCCTAACAGTGTATAGGTTTTCATGCACCTAGCTTCAGCAAAATATTTGGCTAAACCTTACAGAAGGGCTGGGCAATTTATATCCTGTGGATTGTGGCCTTAGACATATTTTATTAATCATCTGGCATTCAACATCAAAATATTTTTTGTTCTTTGGTTTTTAGTAAAACAATGATAAACATTGACACTATCTTGTTAAGATAGTTAGCACCCTGAAAGGACGAGGCACAAAAATAAAACAAATTTGGCAAAATGTATTTATTTAATGGGGTTGATATATGTAATATGTGCAAGAATTTCCACCTGCATTCTCAGTGTTGGTACTGCATATGACAGTAACCTATCTAAATTGTATTAACTTGGATATCATAATTATATCTGAGTTCTGAAAATGAATTTATGAATGTACCTAGTTTCTTTTTAAGTTTATTTATTAATGGTCAGAAACAAATGATTAAAATTATACAGGGATTTTAAAGAGAGAGAAAGGGGCCATGATAGGTAGAGGGCACGCATAATTCCATGGGCCTGATTCTTAAACTCACTTTCAGCTGTGTCTAATATTGATTCACTGTTCCTACACTCAAATAACAAAGAATTACCTTTCTTCATCAGAACTGGGAATTTGTAATACTATGCAGCTAAGACACAGTAATATATGAAGATCCTTTTCTCTCTTTTATACACACAGAGACTTTTATTCACTACTCCTTTTTTCAAATGCACTGAAAAAGCTAACAAAATTTATCTTGTCATAATTTCTTACTACAGGAGACTCCACAAGGAATTAGTCGATATTTTAAGTGACCTTTAATTATGTGCATTTCATTTTCACCTTTTGTCCAAATTGTTTAACTGACTGAAAGGTACACAAAATTAATCTTCTGGCCTTTTATGTATCAAAGTCCCATTTGATTCTGGGACTCTGATGTCTAACATTTTTTTGCAACAGTTAAAAGGTTACAAGGTCTGTGATTAGAAACGTCAGGTTTGGAGATCAGTAAATCAATACTAGGCTTTGAGATGGCCACAGTGATAGGTTTATGTACAAAGGTCAAAACATTTAAAAGGTTTGGAAAATGATAATGAAAAGTATTCTTCAACTCTTTCTTATTCCTACTCCCAAAGAACACCTGCCTAGCATCGCAGATTTTGTCTGTAGAAAAATTCAAACCAGGGATGGGGAAAGCATAATAGACACAGAAAATCTTTTGGAAATAAAATTTATGAGGAGGAATATAGCATGGTCTAATTCTAGCAAGACATTTGCTTCTATGTGCTAGCAGTACCAATCATCCCAAGGCATGCATATGAACTGGACAATCACAGATATATTAAGTGAACATTTTTCATGATTGAAAGAACTGGAAACAGTGCAGCCACAAGTACAGAAATTGCTTCCATCTGTATCTTTGTTTAACTGGTTAACACATTACATTGGCCTATATGAGCATATGCCTGAGTTCAAGTAGGGTACACATCTTATCATAGAATCATAGAATAGCAGAGTTGGAAGGGGCCTACAAGGCCATCAAGTTCAACCCCCTGCTCAATGCAGGAATCCACCCTAAAGCATCCCTGACAGATGGTAGTCCAGCTGCCTCTTGAATGCCTCTAGTGTGGGAAAGCCCACAACCTCCCTAGGTAACTGATTCCATTGTCGTACTGCTCTAACAGTCAGGAAGCTTTTCCTGATGTCCAGCTGGAATCTGGCTTCCTTTAACTTGAGCCCGTTATTCCGTGTCCTGCACTCTGGGAGGATCGAGAAGAGATCCTGGCCCTTCTCTGTGTGACATCTTGTGAGGATTGGTTCTTCTAGTTTATTTTGCTATTACCCAATTGGGAAGTCATTGTTAATCTCAGGGGAGAAAGTGTAAGGTAGGTGTCAATAAACAGAAGAGACAGCTCCATAACGCCACAGATATTTCTCAAAGCACCCAGGTATAGAGGAGAGTTGGGTCATTCACCTTCTGTCAGGAGACTAGTAGATTAGTAGTTTATTTGGGATATGATTATGTCTGACTGTTGAGTTTTTGGATCAGACTGCAAAGGAAAGAGTAACTTCCACCAAATTATAGCACATAAAAATCAGTGCTCTGGCATACAACTGCTGATGAATTAGTACAACTGCAGTTTAAAGGGGAAACAGGGAAAATATTGCAGATTCCTCTTAAACTGTTACTAGCTTGTGTGTTCTGTGGCACAATGTGCTACGTGGCTCAATAGTAGAACATCTGCTTGGCATGCAGAAGGTCTGAGGTTAAATTCTCAGCATCTCCAGATAGGGCTGAAAAAATTCCTGCCTGAAACCCTGGAGAACCACTGGGGTGGGAGGTGGGGAATCATCTTGTCATTAGCCTCAGGCATCAAAAAGTCTTGGGGATAGTGCTGTTGAAGAGGAAGAGCTGCAAATAATTCAGCTGTGCGTTTAGATTATGTATATGCTCCCCGCTGGACTATGGAACAGAAGTATGATCTGTATGCCTTTCCTGAAATATTTATCAAAGAGCAGCTCTCCACCATCTTACATAGCTTCCTAAAAGGTACTGTGGAGCAATTTGAGGAGGACATACAGTACTGCACCGGGAAGGAGCACCATAAACTACATAGTGATCCATTCCAAGAACGGAAATCCACCTATGGAATTATAGATCCAATCCAGATTGACATCCTAAATAGTTAGTAAATATTCAAACATGATTGAAAAAACATTTAAAGTTCTTTAGTATGCTATTTCTCATTCTCAAATATATTGTTGTGTTATGTTTGCTTACTTTAGGTATGTTCGCTGTTTAACAAACTGGGTAATTCAGGCCCGAGCGCCCAAGTATCTAGGATTCTAGATAAACTAGAGAACAATAATATATTTTAAAATAAAAAATAAAGTGTGCTCATAAATTCATTACTTTCAACATATTTAGTTGGAAAGATCAACTCTTCCTGTTCCACTAAATATTTAAAGCAATCTTAATGAAAAAGCTTTACCTGGTTTATTGACACCATAGCATAATACTTAAAAATGGGAAAGGAAATATTTAAATAGATAGGCACTGCTGGCTTTATATTAAAAAAAAGTCCCTACCTTCCTGTGGTTTTCCAAAGCATTCCAAAGAGGTTACTTACACTTCTTTGAAATGGTGAGTTATGGGAAGGCCACAGTTTGAGACTAGCAGCTGAGACAGCAACAGAGATGAAAGTTATTTAGTTCTGTGATTCAAGGGGAAACACAGCTGCTACAGCTGGCCTTCTCAGATCTCAACACTTACTACAATGATCGAGAAGGCGATAATGTGTTCTGTCTCAGTTTGAAAAATGCATTCATAAAAATAGTCTCTAAAAAGGACAAAAAATCTATTAATCACACTTCAGGCTAGAGTTTTGGGCAATGAAGCAGGGCTAAGCTTATGGAAAGGGGGATCTGATATGTTATGCAAGTTATCTGTTATCTCCACTCAAACACGACAATGTAATCTGAACTGCATCTTTTAGATGTATGCTTATAAGAATAGAGTTGTTTACTGTATGTGCTTTTAAGCCTGGCTTCCACTAAGAACAAGGGTGAAAACACAAATACTTTTTAAATCAAGAGTTTTAAGAAACAGCAGTTGGAGAAAACGTGGCTGGGTAATTTTACGAGGCTTCCAAAACCACTTGACTGAAATTCTCCCCAACATTCATTTGTCTATCAATTGAAAAATGTACTATTAAATATTTGGAAATATTACATGTATAGAAAAACTTTAATTTTAATTCAGTATAATTTAAGGCAGGGTCTGTTCTAACTTTAGGCAGCTTATCTCAGGCAAATGGCTTTGTGATTCTATTTAAAGCTCAACAAACTCTCTCAATTATTATAAATTGTTATGTCTTGAAATACTTAGAGGTACTATTTGGATTTTTTTGCCTTGCAATATAAAGTTTCTCAAGCCATTTCTTGTCAATGGACACCTTAAATTCTTAAAAGCAAAATTGTTAGCCAACTACAAGATCATTACATGAGTATCAGATCTATCATCTGTTTTTGTACGCATCAAAAAGCATTAAAGACTATGAGTTTTATATATTTATTACATATCTATATCACCCAACGGCCAAAGCTCTCTGGGCAGTTCACAAAAAAATGTAAACAACAAAGTACAGCACAAAAAGAATTTAAAATATAAAAGTTTAAAACTACAGTATAAAAACACAACCAGAAAAAACCTAGCAGCAATTTCTATTCATATTTCCTGTATTATTTGGGGAAGTACTTTTCACACAACCACGTGGAAAGAAAATGCTCAAACTTTCAAGAAACTCTGTGTGTCATATATGACAAATGGGAGTCCTGTGCACACATGGGTCTCTGTTTTAAAGATAGGCCAAAGGGATCATGAATCTACACACAAACTTGAGTATTATGGTCAAATGAGCTGGCATTGTACATATAAAGGTATTAGTTTCTATTTTAGTGTATTGAAGTTACATCATGTACTTCAGATCTTTGAACTGCACTGCTTAGTGAATGCCACTATTGATCTTCAGGTCTTAGTTTCTTGCTTCAGGAAATCTTGAAAAATAATAGTAGTTTCAGCTCTCTGGTTATATATATTTAATACAGTCTGCCAAATATATAAACAAAGCTACTCTGTACAAGTAACTCCAACCATATTTTCACTGTAAGGTGTTACACTTTAAACAACACCTATCTTTTTAAGAGAGAGAGAAGAAAAGAAAAAACAAAGATGACCAGAATAGTTGAAGCCCAGGGGTTAACATATGTATTATCTCCTGGGTTTATGCGATTCTTTTATGATTATTCAACTTTTTTATATATCCAGAAAACTGTTTTCCTTCCTTTATCACGAAGAATGTTAGCCTATTCTTAAAAATGACAACCATTGTTAATAAACCAATGGGTATCAAGTAGTGTGCATTGTTATATACCCCATTCACCATGACTTCAGTCTTGGGACTCCCTGAATTCCCACTTTAACTACTGACTAATTAAACAGACTTTATTAACACATGGTTTGTTCTAAGAAGAAAATGACTAGAAACAAATAACTACTAAAGTGGTTAGTGCCATATTTGTTCAAGCTAGATTGGGCTGGCTGTCACCCGAGTAATTAACTATACACATTCAAATCCAGCAAAACAGAAAGTTCTTCTAACTTTTTAAAGACAGTAATAGTGTTAATTACTTTAAATATTATAAGCTGCTTCCTTATTTCATTCGTCTTTGATTGTTATTTTAAGCATGCAATAACTGTATCAGCTAAGAGGTTTTTTCTTTAGGGTTGTACATAAAAATACAGCTTTTCTTCTTTCCAATAAAAGATATACATATGTCAGTCAAAGTAGGACGATCCAGATGGTTTTCACCAGCATCAAGCAAAGTTTGGTCAACAAGTGAACCAAGTTGTTTTCCTTGAATTTATACCACTTGTAGGTATTTCCACCCCCTGCCCTTTAACAAAGAAAGATACCCTAAATCAATGACTTTCATCAGAGAAATCAGCATCAAAAACTACTGCACTACACTTTTGAAAAGTCATACCAAATCTTTTAAAGGCATACTAAATACACCTTGTTTAATACACTATTATATTTCAGTGTACTTTGAGCAGGCTTTAAGCAATTACTTGCATAGCTGCCTGTGGCAAGTCAGAATTACTCTTACACAATAAGGCAAGTTTCTATTATCCCTTCTAGACTGAAGAGCTACCAACTAAAAGGTTCTTCCCAGGCTCAATTCCCTTTTCCAACATAGGGGAACAAGAAGCCATGAATTACAACAGTAATACTGCTACCTCTATGCCACAACCTTATATTAAACAGATCTACATTCTACAGCAGGTGAGTACAGAAAATGGATCTCTGGCGATTTTGGACTCCAACTCCCAGCATTCTTGACAGTAGGCCATGTCTTGTTCTAGAGCAGGAGTGGGGAACTTTGGGAGGTCTAGGAGCCACTTTTGCCCCTCAGACCACCATTGCAAGGGCCATACTTTGGCTATCACTGAATTGAAAACAAGTTCCTCCTCCAAATGTTTCCCCCCTGAAAACAAGTTAAATGTGTCCATTTTACCCCCTCCAGAGCAGTTTACAGCAATAATTTGGCAGCAAACTGCCATTGTTTTTTTTTTACCACATGATGTCCACCCCTGTTCTAGAGACTCAGTTATAGAATTCATTCTTTTTTCCCTTATACCTTTAGACCTGTAAGTTTGGCAAGAAGAAATAGACAAATCTCTTAGAATTTTGCTCTGTTCAACGCAAAGCTGTATTCTGAAAGCTACGCACAAGGATCTTCTATCATACTTGGAATGGTTTCCTCCCACAACGATTAATAACAATTTTAAATAAAAATATTTGCAAATATCATAAAATACTATCTTTTAAATATATAAGTATTACAGAAAGTCCAAAAGCAAAACCGTGTGTGTGATATATATATATATATATATATATATATATATATATTCATAGGTTCCCACTAAGCTTATAACAAAAAGGCAACTCATATCACTGCAATGAGACTTTGGCTGTTTCCGTGGAGACAGCTAAAAATTGTCTATAATTATGCCAGTCATCATACTGCTAATTCTGCTGCTGGAGACAGGGGGAGTGTCTATCA
Source organism: Elgaria multicarinata webbii (assembly GCF_023053635.1). NCBI lineage: Eukaryota > Metazoa > Chordata > Lepidosauria > Squamata > Anguidae > Elgaria > Elgaria multicarinata. Next base: position 84,773,949 of record NC_086175.1, read on the forward strand.
AGAGATGCATGAGCAAAAAGAGACACAAAGCAGGATTCAGATGACTAGCTCTTGGAATGTTAATGCTAACTGTTCAACTTCACAGCTTCTAGATGGAAATGGCACTTTATACTGTACCAAACATGTTAGCTAGAGGCACCCTTAAAAATCAGAACTGCTTGCAGAGATTGACACATACTTTTAAGTTATAAACCCATAACAATTCTTCTGCTAGCAACTAAGGATTACAAGGAGGTTCAATCTACCAATACAAGTTTTTCTGTATTTCACTTGCAATCTAAAAATCTGCTCGCTACACTGTCCATGGCAAGTATCCCTCTCTTTTCTGGCAACCATCTCTGAAACTCAGCAGAACAGGTGGAAAACATTCCCCTCTTCCCCAGGACCTGAGGACCAGGAGGTTGTGCAAAAAGCTTAATATAAAAGGTGGTGTTTGAAGAGGGAATTGAGGGAAGAGAGCCATTGTCGTAGCTTCCAGTTACAACAGTAATGCATATTGTGGTAACAAATGAACCCCCATCCAGCTTTCAACTTCTCCTGTGCTGCTTTGCCGAGTAAGAACTAATGAAGCCCACTCACCCTCAAAGCAATGACTTCTTTTTCCTTACAAAGAAAACAAGGAAACTAGCTAAACTGTTCTATTCCTTGCATTCTGTAGTCGAAAATGTTCTTGCCTGCAGAGAGTAGGAAGAGCAAGGAAAAACAGCCACCTCTGGCGAAGGAAAATAGCTCAGAAAAATTTCTTGTTTTCTCTGCTGCCTACACATGTGAAGTCTGACAAGGAGTTTTCCAAATATAATGGACGTGTGCCAGAGAACTGTGGCTAACCATGGTGCCCCAGCTGGTGTTCACTCCATGTTTCCACATGTTTAGAAATTCCTGTTAGCAGTTTATATGCAGCAAAGATGGCATCAATATAAAATATGAATAACTGTAAATCTGCACTTCAAGGGTTTTCATCCCCACAAGCAGAGAGAATTAGGCAACACATCCTTACAAGCAAAACAAAAATAGAATAGAGAAGGCAAAACAACAAATACATTCTTACAAAACATGATTATACGTAATAAATGAAATGGATAAATACAGTGAACTAGATAAGCTCCTCCCACCACTACCACCACTTTAAACTAATTTATATTGGCACATAAATCAGTATGTTGTTCAGTAGATCTCCAGATTCCTATGCTTTCTGCTTTTAAAAATCCTGAACCTGGTGCTTCCAACCAATCAGAAATTTGGTGCTTATTCTACTTTGATTTCATTGTCAAACCTTCATGATAAGATTTAAACTGACAGCAACCATTCTGCAGAGGTGATGGGTCTAATACAATTTAACTGTCTTAACTTAACCAGCTGTCCATCTACAGAGAGTTATAGAATTCAGTGGATTCTTTAACACCCTCAGGGAGTTCCTTGTTGAAGCCCTAATCTTGCTATGGAACCGTGAGATGGAACGGGCTCTTGACACAATCGCTCCCAAGAGTCCTCTCCCACAATGAGGAGCCCAGTGAGCTCCCTGGTTTAATACAGAATTAAAGAAGACTGGCAGATAACTAGAACACTTGTAGTGCAAGTTTCATAGCTAATATGATCAACATAACGAAGAACTAACAAGCCTATCTTTGTGACATTGGTGGCAGGAAAGAGTCAATTCTTCCACACTACTATTGAATCCTAGGGCAATTGTCCACTAGGAACCTAATCTAACTAGGTCCTGTAGGTGATGTAGCATAACCCCCACAGGTCTACTGTGACATTTAAGAATAAATTGGTCATATCTGCACTGATCTTGACACCACTGTTGCCTCTCAACAGAAGCACAGAATACTGTCAGGTCCAGTTGTATGGGATCACTTAAAATAGTTGCAGCCTGAGAAGGTAGACAAGGTACTTGGAGGGGTTCGGCCAACTATCTGAGGACTAGAAACTTGCTTACCTTGATTAACTACATTTATCTGCTGGCAATTAACTGGGAAGTCCAGGAGATTATTAATGCCTCCTTGAGAGAGGAAGCTATCCCAGCTGCCAAAGGGGTATTGTGTGTCTCTAGACCTAGAAAATTATAGAAACTATTATCCTGTGGCTAAGTCCACATTGCCTTGGATGAAATTGATTATCTACATCAAGGCTGCACAATATTTTCAGCCCCTAAGGCCACACATAATGCTACCTCAGGGTTCAGGGCCCACACATATGGGCACACTATTAGTGATCTTTATAAGAATCACTGGGGGAAGAAGTAGAGAATACAGGTGGCAGAGAAATTGGTTAGGGAGGAGAATGCAGAGGGTTAAGGCAACCATGGGGAGAGGTGTAGTAACGCCCTTGGGAGACCTTGTGCATATCCTTGATCACCCAGATGGATAACCTCTTAGGTAAGACATGTGATCCTATTGATTCTCTTCACTCTCAGCAGCTTTTGAAACCATTGATCATGGTATCCTCCTGGACCAGCGGTGAGTTTGAAATGGGAGGCATGGTCATATAGTACTTATACTCCTATCTGCATGGTCAGTTCCAGAACATGGTATTGGGGGACTTCTGCTCAACTCCTTGGCACTTATGTTAAGAATCCCACAAGGTGTCAATCCCCCATGCTATCTAACATCTATATAAAGCTGCTGGGTGAAGACATCTGGGGATTGTTGTTAAGTGTCACCAGTACGCTGATGACAATTAGCTCAATTTTTCCTTGTTATCTGAATCAGGTGAGGCTGTGGGAGTGCTGAACCAGTGCCTGGAGAGAGACAATAAATTGAAGATGAAACCTGATAAGATAGAGGTACTGTGGTAGTTGATAGTTATGTTCAGCCCATTTTCAACAGGGTTGCACTTCCTTTGAGGGAGCAGGTTTGGAGTTTGAAGGTACCCCTAGATCTAGAGGCCTGAACAAATACTAATCTGTGCCAAGCTATTGGTATGCTTGGGCAAGATTGGTTTTGCAGACTTTACCCACAGTAAGAACAGCAGACAGTTAATTGACTGCTGGAACTGGATATGGATGATGCCTTTTTCACAGTCCACTTTTAATCTCCACAAAGTCTCACCTGATGATTAGCCTTTAGAACTTGCACAAAACTTGGTGCAGGCCACTGGGTTCAAGGACTATTTGTATGATGAGATGAACAAACTCTTCCTCAACTTTTCCCCACAGGGCAAAAGGCACATTTCAGGCTCTCTTGTCAATTGGTTCATACCTGAATGGGTATAGCCTATGAGCAGGAGAAATGACACCAACTCCCCTTTGTAGGTTCACATTTCATCAAAGAGAGAGAGCGTTATGGACAACTTCCTGTACTCAATCTGTACTAATGGCATGAATGGCCCGCACACTGATTCCTAGTGATGCAAACCAGTTCCTTCCTAATAGGGTTTTGTGATGCCCCTTTGCAAAGATGAATTGCGGTTTCCTTTTGAAGAAGCCACATCAAACTTTCCAGTAAGATCAACCATATGCTCTTCAAAACCATGAAGAATGCATGTGGGCTCAGCAACTTTGACAAATGCTTCTGAGAGAAAATATGATGAAAGGTATCTTTATTGATAACTGGTACACCTGAACCAGAGTTGGTTTCCATCTTGCACTTACAGCCATATATGAACACTTGTGCAAAAATGATTCAATCTTGAGGCTTATTGCCATGGGCATTCTAAATGTGATACAAATCCTTGGCTTCACCTAGAAGCACCTTTTAGAGGTGATGGATCATTCTGAAGACTGCCTTTCGGGGCAGGGCAAGGATGGCCTTTGTGGCTAACTTGTAGCATTCACCTTTAGTTGTGAGGCTCTGTGTTGGGTTGCATCAGAAAGACCATCCTCCATACCTAAATGGGTATGGCCTATGAGCAGAGGTTGGGTGAGTTATGCCCATCCATTGCTCTGGGTGGGGTATGCTTCATCCAATCAGGTTAGTGGCCTGTAGCAATCATCTTTCTTTCTTCCCAGATCCTGCATTAAATAACCGAGGCCTTTATTTCAACCCATTTCCTGAATGTTGCCTCTCATTTATACACCTCTGTATGCAAACTCAGACTGTCATTTCAGCAAAAAATCAATCATCACCATGAACACATCAGGGTAAATCACTAGCATGGTCTTAAATTAACAGTCTGAACTCATATTGTTGTTGATTCCAAATCGATTAGACTTAATAATTTCCATAAGAGAACTGGACAACATGAATATTTTTTTTAAAAAATTACTACATATCAGTACGTGTAACTTAAAGTGGGTAAGGCCTTTTCAATATAATCATGCCAAATAGAGCAGGTATAACGAAAGGAATTTACGATGAAGTTTAAAATGTCCATATTTTTCCATTTAGTAACAACTTTAAAAAGTGGCAGAATGTCAAGGGTGCCCATGCAAGAAATGTGCTGAAAACCAACAACTATATTGCAGAGACTTTTATTAATTCCAGATTCTGAACACAAAATCTTGATATGAAATAAAAACAGTAAAATGTGTTTAAAAGATCCTGATAACAACTGTATACTGTAATAATGCATTAAAAGTACATGTTAAAAGCTTTGCCAAATACAATCCAGCCAAAAGAAAAACTGAGCAACACAGTTGACATAAAGTTATAATTAATTCTCAAATGTTTGGGATAAATGTAACTCATTTGGTCTGTGTAATGATTGGAAAAGTCTTTCTACATTTCACGGTGGATTTTTAATGCAATGAAAGGACCTGGCAAATAAAACCCCACTTCTAATAGACAGTCAACACTTTAACGTTTTCTGCCAATCAACAACCAACCCCAAAACCATTGAAGGGATTTCATTTAAAATTATGAAGCATTTACACTTAAGGTAAGTGTTTTAGCATTTTCCAGGTAAAGCTGAACAGTTGATTTATGAAAACATTATTTTACTAAAGTATGTTATGGCTTCCTTTTCTTCCAAAACTTTCATAAAAGCTTAAAACATACATGCTTAAGGTCCAGGGTGCTGTCGGCAATGGAACAAGCGATGGACGTTGACTAGAGCAATGTTTGCAGAAAACTTGAAATGAATCTGAATGATCATGGGCTAGAGCTCATTTAAAAACCTAGTCTGTGGTAATGAGGGCGATGAAGAAATCGTATTTCTCTTCCACCATTGTGTTTGCTCAGGGTTGTGCAATGGAGCTTTCTTTAGTGGTAAGAGGCCAGTTACACTCTGATCCACAAGAAGAAGAAGTGGAACGCTCAAAAGTCCTCAATTTACATGACACTTGCATGTTTAGACAATCATATCTCATTTTAATAAATTGAAATATACATAAGCCTCTTGGTCTTCCATGCTTCTCTAATTTTCATCAGTGTAAGGTCAATGTGTGTGGCAGCTTTATTATTATTATATTTATTTGTATCCCGCCTTTTGCCCAATACTGGGCCTCAAGGCGGTCTTACAAAGTATAAAACATACACTGTAAAATGTAGGAAAAGAAATGTTTTAAAAAACACATTTAAAATACACAACAAAATTATAAGACATTAACATAGATGGAGGACCAAATTACTCTCCAAAGGCATGCTGGAACAAACAAGTTTTAGCCTGCTTCTGAAAGCACATCAAGGAGGGAGCCAGTCTAACTTCCCCGGGAAGAGAGTTCCAAAGCACTGGAGCAGCCATCAAGAAGGCCCTCTCCCATGTTCCCACCAAGCACGCCTGTGAAGATGGTGGGACTGAAAGAAGGGCTTCTCCAGAAGATCTTAAAGCACGGGCAGGCTCATAAGGGAGAATACAGTCTTTCAAATAACCTGGACCCAAGCCATATAGGGCTTTATAAGTCATAACCAGCACTTTGAATTGTGCCCAGAAATAGACTGGAAGCCAGTGGAGCTGTTTTAACAGGGGAGTTGTATGCTCCCTGTAACCAGCCCCAATCAACAATCTGGCTGCAGCTCTATGAACCAGCTGGAGTTTCCGAAAACTCTTTAAAGGCAGCCCCACGTAGCGCATGTTACAGTAATCCAATCGGGATGTAACTAAGGCATGTGTCACTGTGGCCAGGTCCGACATCTAGCTTTAACTGTGCAAATGAACTCCTGGGCATCCAGGCTCAGGGCTGAATCCAGAAGTACACCCAATCTGCGGACCTGTGTCTTCAGGAGGAGTGTAACCCCATCCAGCACAAGCTGAATCCCTATTCCTTGATCTGCCTTTCGACTAACCAGGAGCACCTCTGTTTTATCTGGATTAAGCTTCAATTTGTTCATCCTCATCCAATCCATTACTGCCAACAGACAGCGGTTTAGCACAGAAACCGCTTCCTTGGAATTGGGTGGAAAGGAGTAGTAGAGTTGTGTGTCATCAGCGTACTGGTGGAACCGCACCCCATAACTCTGGATAACCCCTCCCAACGGTTTCATGTATATGTTAAATAGCATGGGGGACAAAACAGAGCCCTGAGGGACTCCACAGGCCAACGGCCAAGGAGTCGAACAGGAGTCCCCCAGTAACACCTTCTGGGTCCACTCATCCAGGCAGGAATAGAGCCACTGTAAAACAGTGCCTCCAAGTCCCATCCCAGCAAGGCAGCCCAGAAGGATACCATGGTCGATGGTATTGAATGCCACTGAGAGGTCCAGCAGAACCAGCAGGGACACACTCCCCATGTCCAGTTCCCGGTGAAGATCATCCACCAAGGCGACCAAAGCTGTTTCTGTCCCATAACCAGGCCTGAAGCCAGATTGAAATGGATCAAGATAATCCGTCTCATCCAGGAATCTCTGGAGTTGGGAGGCCACCACATGCTCCAATACCTTGCCCAAAAATGGAATGTTGGAGACTGGACGGTAGTTATCCAATACTGTGGGGGTCAAGGAGGCCTTTTTCAATGTCGGTCTTACCACTGCCTCCTTCAAGCAGGCTGGCACCCTACCTTGGCAAAGGGAGGCATTGACCACTCCACTTACACACTCGGCCAGTCCCCCTCTGGCAGCTTTTATAAGCCAGGAAGGGCAAGGATCTAGTATACACGTGGTGGCTCTCACCAATCTAAGGACCCTGTCTACATCATCAGACTGTACAAACTGAAAGGAATCCAATAATACTGGACAAGCAGGTGCCAAGGTTACATCCACTGGGACTGTATCAACAATAGCATCTAAATCAGAACGGATCCGAGCAAATTTGTCTGCAAAGTGCTGGGCAAATTGGTCACAGCGGTCTGTTGAAAGGTCTGAAATCTCTTGGGGGCCTGAGTGTAGAAGGCCCCTGACCACCCGAAACAGCTCCACTGGACGGCTCTTTGCAGATGCAATAGCGGCAGAGAAAAATAGTTGCTATGGAGTAGGCCTTCAAATATTTATTTATTAATTACATTAATAAATTAATTAATTGCATAAATAGGCTCTAGCCTGTGTTTGATCAGATTCACTCCGAGTTTTCTGCCAATGTCGTTCTAGCCTCCATCTCATTCATTTCATTGCTGCCAGTTCACTGGAAAACCAAGGGGCTGGTGTGGCTCCACAATGTGAGAGAGGACGCTCAGGAGCAATCATGTCCACCGCCCTAGCCATTTCTCCATTCCAGAGATCAACCAGGGCTTCGACAGAATCACCTGCCGAGGCAATAGGAAAATCCTCAAGAGCCATCAGGAAACCATTCGGATCCATCAGCCTCCTGGGGCGGACCATCTTAATCAGTCCTCCACCCCTGCAGAGGTTCTGAATGCCAGTAAGTCTAAACCCCACCAGGCAGTGATCTGTCCATGACAACAGAACTATAAAAAGTTCCTCTATTCTCAGATCCCTGTCACCCCATCCAGCACAGAAAACAAGGTCCAAAGTGTGCCCAGCAACATAGGTGGGGCAAGATACTATTTGGAACAGACCCATAGTTGTCATGGCAGACATGAAAGCCCAAGCCACTCCCGACAGGGCAGCCTAAGCATGGATATTGAAATCCCCCAGAACAACAAGCTGGTGGACTCCAACACCAACCCCGAGACTACCCCAGCTAGCTCAGGAAGGGAGACTGTTGAACACCGGGGTGGATGGTACCCCAACAGAATCCCTATTCTACCCCGGGCACCCACCTTCAGATACACACATTCGAACCCTGCAGACTGTGGGACAGGGCACCTGGTAAGGGGGATGGAATCCCAATAGACCACTGCCACTCCACCTCCCCGCCCTCCAGGCCTTGCTTGCTGCTGGACAGAGAACCCTGGTGGGCAAAGCTGAGAGAGAGTAACTCCCCCAGCTTCATCCAACCAGGTCTCTGTGATACAGGCCAGGTCAGCATGCTCATCCAGGATCAAGTCCTGGATAGCCATTGTTGTCCCATTAACCGACCTGGCATTCACCAGCAGCAATTTCAACCCAGGAAGTCTGTTGCCAGGACCATCTAGGTTATTTGAATTGGGGGGAAATTTGGGGACAACCAACACCCTGTTGTTGCACCCTCTCTTATTACAGTGCAACTCTCCCTCCCCCCCCCCGGTAGCTCCCTCTGCCCTGTATAATTGTGATGACTGCTCCTGGACTCCCATCACCTCCTCCACTCCCAGGAAAGCATATATTCACGACAGGCTGGCAGAACCCTCACACGACATAAAAGGAGGCAGTCCAGCCGGCAGAAAGAAAGGGGAGGGGGAGAAAAGAAAACAAACAAAACAAACAAGGGGACAGGTCCTCGCCCTCATGTACTTCCCCGAAGTGGCTTCCCCAAACGGGCAACCCCCTTTGGTGTCGCCCCCTTCAGCGGCAACCTTGCCGGTGGTGGACACCCACCCCCCAAAGGAGCCTGCCTCTTAAGTTCCCAGTCTCAAAAAAGATGTTGCAGCTGGAGGTGAGATGGTTCTTTGCTGGGAGGCCGTGCAATGAAGAGGGAAACATTGGTCAAAATATGAATAAGCCTCATGTTCCTGTACAAAACCACATTGTTCCTCCTTTCACACAAGCTCCTGAAACCAGAAATTCTTCTGTTAAATATAGTTTCCTATGACTTCCAAACTGGGAAGTAATAAGTTAAAGGCTTCCAAACAAGCCAGAATATTTAACATTTTTAAATCATGGTTTCATATCCTGCTTTGTTTGGAAGCCATTAATCATAGTTTCCAGTGTGGACATAATGAGAAACGGAAGACTACTTGGCTTGTTGTCTGGCTTATGAGAAGGGAGGAGTAAAGAGGCTGTGTGGGTGGTTATGATGCATATTTATATCTCAGCTTACTATCTGAACATGGCCAATTGCAGGGCAGTTGTGTTATGCTATGGAGCCACACGTGAATTGCACCTGTACTGAATCTAACTGATTACAAAAATGAAGAAAAAACAAGTTTAACAGGAAAGATGGAAATATCAATATCTGCACTTCTTGTATTATATAAATTAGTAATATAGTGATATGTAGCATATTTATATGTAAAGTAGTTCAAATATTTTGGTATTACACATATTTTTAAAGCAAGCAGAAAGGCTGCTAAGTTTCAGCACTGCCATGGAGTCTTGTAGTTTTTAGCTAAGATTTAATTAGAACTAGTCTGGAAGACTTTGAGCCTATTTGGTCTGTGGAATGTCAGGATCTGTGTGGGCTGATCTCTGTCAGCATTCTCAGAGCAGGGATGGGGAATTGCCCTACACCCCGCAGCCCCCTGCTTGCCCTACCTTGGCAGGGAAGCTGTCTGTAAGAACCTGATAGAGAAAAGGTAGGTATTTGCAGAAGGCTCATCCAGACTGAAGCATTATCTTGGTGGGCTGAGCAGTGCCACCCTGTTTGGACAGGGGCTTTTCTGAAAGGCCCAATGCCCTTGTCTGTCAAGTGGTCTGGAGGAGGCCTATGCCTTCCTTTTTAAGCCAATGCAAAAGTGAGGAGCCTTTGCTAGGAACATCCTATCTGCAGTGCCTCAAAATCCTCCATTTGGATCCATCATCATCTAAGGGCATGTTTACACCTAAGGGTGTAGAGGGAGGGAGGGAGGGAGGGAGGGAGGGGGATGATGGCAGACTTACTTGCTTCCGCAATACTTCCCCACCATCTTGACGGCTGCATGACATCCCAGAAAGGAAGAGGGACCAACATTTCTTTTTCCTGGAAGGGAGACGGAGTGCAATTGCGCTCCAGCACATGTAAGTGATTTTTTTTTTTTTTTAAAAAAACACCTTTGAAATGTTCACCCACCCCAAATCAACATGGACTTCGTGCCATTTTAAAGCCCCGCTACTTGCAGGGAGGAATGGAGAAGCCAGGAGCAGGCGCCCATCCGGAAGGGCAGGAAAGGGACATGTGTGAAGCAGCAAAACTTGAATTCATTGGGTTCGCAAAATTCCACCTCGAAGCTTATTCTATTTTTTTTTAATTTTTATTCATTTTCAACACTATATAAACATAGATAAACATTTCCAAAATATAACTGAAACTAACACAATAAGAAAAAAAATACATCAAATATCTGCTGCATACATATTGAATAATTGTTGAGTACAAATATCAAAAACTATTACATATGCCTTATCACTCTACAACATCTTCATTCTTAACATAAATGTGCACCCCCCACCTCGGGATCATTCTTGAGTCCAAAATCTAATCATTTCTTCTGCTGGTGGTTTCCCACTTCCCTTAGTAAACACGAACACTAGGAACTGTTTCCAGATTCCTTCGAACTCATTTATTTTAGTTACGCCTTTTCTCCACTTAATATTACATGTCAGTTTATCATTAATGGCTATGTCCCATACTACTTTATACCATTCCTCAATAGAATATTCCCCTTGGATCTTCCAGTTCCTAGCTATCATCAATCGTGCTGCAACCAACAAACTCGATATCAGCTCTATAGTTCCTTTTCCACACTTTATATCTTCAAATAGTGACAGCAATGCTATTTTTGGTGTTTGTTCTATTTTCATTCCCACTATTTCTTCAATTTCTGAAAACACCATCTTCCATAATCTTTGTACATATTTGCATTGCCACCACATATGTAAATACGTTCCTTTTTCCCCACATCCTCTCCAACAATTTGCTGAATGTTGATCACTTATCTTATTCAATCTAACCGGGGTTAGGTACCACCTCCATAAAATTTTAAAATAATTCTCCTTTATTCTTACTGATAAACTTCTCAACACTCTTTGTTTCCATAGTCCCTCCCAGCTCTGTCGCCCTATTTGTATCTTCAAATCTGATTCCCAAATCATTTTCTCTGTATTCTCTCTAAACTCCTTCTCTAACAATATTTTATATATTTCACTCATTAATCCTTTTGAAACTATACTACTTCCTTTTCCTTTCTCCTTACTTACTACTAATTCTTCAAACCTCGTCATCTTTCTGCACATTCTATTATCTTTAATCCACTTTTTATTCCATTGCTCTAATTGACCATATTCTAGCCAAGATAGCTTCTTCTCCTTTAACAAATTTTCCATATCTTCTCTTATTTTAATATCTCTTACCCAATCCTTTAATTTTATTTTATTTTTCTCTTTTAATATTTTACATAATCTACCCTTTAGATCCTCTGGGAAATTCTTTAACATTATTATCGGTGCTAAGGGAGAGTTGCTCGGAAGCAGCTTCCCTTTAAATTTACTCCAAATTTCCCATTGAGTCCTCAGGAGTGGATTATCTATACTTCCAACCCACTTTCTTCCTCCATCTTTAAAAAAAACATTCTCCAGATTCATCTCTACCTTACTTATAATTTTTTCTTCCATCCAATATAAATCTCCTACTCCCATAATTGCTTCTACAACATGTCTTAATCTATTTGCTACGTAGTATAATTTTATGTTTGGGAGACCCATTCCCCCCTTTTTTTGGCTTAGGTACCAATTATTTTTATTCACTCTTGCTCTCTTTTCTCCATTACAATATTTATTAATAATATTTTGCCAACTTTTTATCTCGGTTTCTGATATTTTTATAGGTAACATCCTAAATACAAAATTAATTTTAGCTAATATCTTCATTTTTATCAAAGCTATTCTCCCAAACCAAGATAAATTTAATCTTTTATATTTTTCCAATTTCTCTAGTACCTCCTTCTTTAACCTCGTTAAATTTTCCCTTTCTAAATTCTCTAGATTTTTTGTAATTTTAATTCCCAAATATTTAATCTCGTTCTTAACTTTCAATTCCATTCCCTTAACTTCCCAATCCTTTTCTTCCCTCTTAGTATAGTTAAACAACATCATCTCTGATTTAGACCAATTTATTTTTAACCCTGTAATTTCCTCAAATTCCCTCAACTGATATTTAATTCTTTCTAATTTTCTTAATGGATTCTTAATGGTCAATAAAGTATCATCCGCAAACATGTTTAGCTTTATTTCCCTTACCTCTCCAATTCCTTCTAATTCTTTATCCTCCCTTAGTGCCTTCGCCAAAACTTCCATAACCATTACAAAAAGGACCGGCGAGAGCGGACATCCTTGTCTTGTTCCTCTGGCTAGTCGTATCTTTTCAGTAAGTCCGTCATTTACCACCACTACCGCCGTATTTTGGGAATATAGCTGTTCTATTACATTTTTAAATTTATTTCCAAATCCCAATTTATCTATAATACTCTTTAGTGCCTGCCAGCTCACACAATCAAAAGCTTTAAAAATATCTAATGCCATAATACCTGCCTTAATATTTGCTTTTTTTATTACATTTATTACATTTAAAACTCTACCCACTAAATTATGCATATGTCTTCCTACCACAAACCCACATTGATCTGCTCCTATATATTCTGCCAAGAATTTATTTAATCGTTTGGCCATAATAGATGTAAAAATTTTAGCATCCTGATTTATTAAAGAAATAGGTCTATAAGAATCGGGATTAGTCAAATCTTTATCTGGTTTTGGGATCAGAATTATCACTGAATGTTCCCATGATTCAGGTATCTTCTCTCCTGATAATATCCTATTATAAAGTTCCATTAATTTTGGAACTAGACAATCTTTGAAGACCTTATAATATTCTGGACCCAAACCATCTGCTCCTGGTGATTTACCCACTTTTAACTTATCAATAACCTCTTCAACTTCTCTTTGAGTTATTACTGACTCCATTAACTCCTTATATTCTGATTTTATTTCCTTCTTTATAAACCTTCCAATATACTCCTCCACCTTTTCTTGTTGAATTTCTTTACCCTTGTACAATTCCTGATAAAATTCCTGAAAAATTTTTATTTTAGCTTTCATTGCATGACAATAATTCCCTCGGCTATCTTTCAACGTTTCTATCCCATTCCTCCCTTTTTCTTTTTGTGTGAGCTTGGCAAGCAACCTCGAGTTCTTATCACTATTTTCAAAATATTCCCTTTTCATATACATTAAATTCTTTTGAATCTCTTCTATATTTAAATTTTCTAATTGTTTCTTCTTAGCTTGTATTTCCACTAATTTATATTTATCTTTACTTCGCCAATATCTTTCCTCCAAGTTTTTAATTTCTATCTCTAACTTTTCCTGTTCTGCACGTTGTTGTCTTTTTAAACTACATGTTTCTCTAATACAGATTCCTCTTGCTACAGCCTTCATGGTGTCCCAAATGACTGACCCAGCTGTTCCTCCTTTTTCATTAATTTCCCATGACTCCGACAGTTCCTTCCGAATTTTATCTACTATTTTATTGTATTTCAATATCTTTGTGTTCAACTTACATCTATATGCCTCTTTATAATCTTTCTTAACTGTAAATTCTAAACTTAACAAGGCATGATCAGTTACTTTTATTACCCCCATTTCCATTTTACAAATCCTCGTTGCAAAGTCTTTTGAAACAAATATATGATCTATCCTGGAGTATGTATGATGAACTGGGGAAAAATATGAGAATCCAGGCCTATTCCCGTTAAGTAAGCGCCACGAATCTAAATAATCATTTTCTTTTATTAATTTATTCAATATAGTCATATTGTTTCTCTTTTCAACATTAGTGGGATTTGACCTGTCTCTTTTATTATCCATAACCATATTAAAATCCCCCGCTAATATAACATACCCCTCCTTAAATTCTTCTATTTCTTTAAACAACTTTATAAAAAACTCTCTATGCCTCTCATTTGGGGCATAAACATTAATCAAAGTATAGACCTTTCCCTCAATTTTACCTTTTAACATAAGATATCTACCCTTATCATCCTTTTTTACCTCTTCTAATGTAAACCCACTTTTTTTTGAAATCAAAGTGGCCACTCCATTTTTTTTTGATGTCCCTAATGACTTTTCATAATAGGCTAGCCACTTTAATTTTATCATATTCGAATTCTCGGAGCCTTGGTGTGTCTCTTGGATCATTATAATATCTGATCCCTCTTTATTAAGCATTTGTTCTATTCTCTTCCTTTTCACGACTGCCCCTAAACCTTTAACATTGAGTGTTGATACCTTTATCTTTTTATCCATAATCACCCTTTTGAAATCTCTTCCGATCCCTTGTGCTCAGCAGTTCAAACTTGCTTACATAAAAACACAAACTCCATACATAAAACCCCCACCCTCCTACCCCAATCCCTCCTCCCCTACCTTCCCCCCCTCCCCACCCCCCCACTCTAATCCCCCCCCATATCCCCGTGAGTCTAGTACTCCAGCCATCTACTTTAAAGGGGGAGGGGGGAGGCAGTGCTGTGCCTGGCCGGCAGGTTTCTATATTAGCATTTTTATTTGCAATTATCTCCAAACATAATTAACAATTCTCTTACTCTCCAGATGTCCCAGCCTCATTCCCTCCCCCACCCACTCCAGCCCCATCTGCTTCCCCATCCAGACCCAGCCTCTTCAGCAAATCTTTACCTTGATCCAATGAGGTTACTCTGTGTTCCCTCCTCCCATATGTAAATCTTAAAAAAAACCGGGTAACCCCATGCATAAGGAATTTCATTCTTCATTAATGTTTCCATTATTAGTTTAAGACTACTTCTCCACTTTAATGTACGTTGAGAAAGATCATTGTAAATTTACACTGGTTTGCCTTTATATTATATCTGATTCTTAAATCTCAATTCTTTCATAATTTGCTCTTTTTTATAATAATTACCAAATTTCACCAAAATGTCTCTTGCCCCTTTGTGGTTTTGCCCCCCCACACGATGGACTCGATCCGGATCCAATCCGTCTATTGATATATCGGCATCAGCTCCTTGAACCAGTTCACAATGATTTCTCTAAGATCTTCTCCCTGCGACTCCTTTAGCTGCTTTATTCAAAAAGTAGATCTACTAGATTAATCTTCCGAGGCAATCGATCACAGTACCCATTCTTTAAATTGTATATTAGTTGATTTCTCAAAAGCCTCTTATTCCTTCTGGTCCAAGTCCGCTTTAGCCTCTATCTTTTTGATCTTATCCGAATTTTCCACCTTTTTTATCCGCTAAATACACAATTAATGTCTAAATTCACTCATATGCTGATCCATTTTTTTAAAATATAACAATGTTATTTTCAGCTATAATGGGCCTGATCTCCATCAACGAGGGAGGGTTACTACCACTTTCTCCTCCTTCAGTCATATTTTTTCTTTATTTGGTATTGTATCCAAAGGGACTGGGTCTTTATCTTCCTCCTCTTGCTCAACTCCAGGGGCTGTCCTTTCCAGGAGGGAGAGGCATGCCAAATTATGATTTGAAAGTTCCTTTTTTTTTATAATTTGAAGGTTTCTTATTTTTTTTTCTTATTTTTTTCTTTTTTCTTTTTTTTTTTCTTTTTCTTTTTTTGTATATTAAGCTTTGCCCAACTTTTGATCTTTCTTTTAATATTAGGCATGGGACTCTTCTGGGTAGGGCATAAATCTTAGAGTGTAACTCGCTTCCTTAGCAACTTATGCTGGCTTCTCTGTTATATATCAAACACTTCTTCTTTCTTCATGAGGGGGGGGAATATCCAGTTCACAACAGCATTCACTAGAGGGGATCAGTTTAATCATTCGCAGCCTCTCAGCTTCCCACATCTCCCTCACCGAATGCCGAATGCAGCTTCTTCCACCTTCTCTCCCCCCCTTCTCACCACGCCAATAAATCCAATCAACAACTTCCACCTTACAAAGCCAGCATTTCAATCTTTCCCATGTGAGATAAGAATGAAAGGTTATAACACAAATCAATGTCCAGCAAGCATAAATTCCTTCTTTTTAAACTGCGTCAGTGTTACTTTCGGTTTCGATAGTGTTGCCGTTTATACAGACATTGTATTAAATATCAATCATCTCACCTCCCTTCTTCAAATCTCTCAGCTTTTCCAGCTCCTGTGACTTTTATAATCATTTTCTGTCGTTTGCTCAAAGATTTATGCCCATTAGAAGAGAGATAATTGCTTTTTCCGGCAAACGCCGCTTAGAGCCTCAGAAGAAACCCGCCATTGCTCAGGCGGCCAGCTCCGCCCCCCCTCGAAGCTTATTCTAACTTGTGTCCATATGAGATCTGAGCTTTGTTCTCCTTCTGCACAAAAATACTTGCATATTTTCGTGTCCATTGTATGCATTGTGTACATTTTTCAAAAGTACACATTTTTTCATGTGCATTGTATGCATTTTTAAACATATTTAATGCTCAAAAATGTATGGACTTTGTCTGAAGATTGTGATTGGGTCTGTGTTTGGTGCAATCCAGATACAATTTGGTCAAGCAGAAAAAAATTCTCATACATCTCTAGTTACAACTTGGTATTCAGGAAGCCATTTGCCTGTATCTGGAGCTCCTTTGCATAGTGCAGAAGTGCAACTTGGAAGGAAGTAATATGTTAACTGTACTATAAGTCCTATTCTCTATTGTGTCTGCGTGTGCACATGCATGGGACCTTGGAGATTCCATGAGTGATATCTCCATTTTATGATTACAGGTTTCAGCTTTTTTTCCTAGGTATATAAATGTTCAAGTGTATCTTTCAACTGCATTCCCATAAAAATGGAAATGTACACAGTACATCTTAGTATGTCTAACTGTAAAAATACCATATTTGTTATAATGATGCAAGAAAACACTTCAATATATGTGTCTATATTATTGGTGCTGACATTTACAAAATATTTTAAAACAAAATATGTACAAACAAATGTTCCTTCCACTTTTATACAAAACCTTAATTTAGGAATGCCACTATTTTTAATGCATGATTTTGCAAAACTAACTACCAGCATGGCTATTAAAAGATCAGTGTACCATTTAGAACAATGGTTTTACTAAAGGCTATGCCATACATGCATTTGTCAGTATGTATTTTAATACTTGTCACAGTTGGCATCAAGTTACGATGTTCTGCCACAAAGATGTTAATTGCTTACTTGCCTTATGTCTTCCTGGCTTGGGGCAAACAAATCTATAGTATATTTCTTCTTTCATGTGCAAACTTTAGAGTGTTCCCAAATTAATATAGTCCTCTAAACTTTATTTGAAACATTAAAATATAATTTCTCTGCGGATTACATCTGTTGTGTTTTCAAATTTCCATATGTTGAGAAGATTCAAGGTTCCAGAGCCACATTTTCACACACACAAAAAAGGCAAATTTCTAGACTATTTTCAAATGTAGTTAGAAAATATTGAGCCCTTTTTTCTTCTACGCTGTATAATGATAATATCCAAAAGTAACAATCATTGCTTAGAATATATATAAAATTCCACTGAACATACATAAGTGATTCACCCTACAGCTATTCAATATAAATATAGGGGGCATGCTTACTAGACTAGTTTCTACATCTTCTAGCAAATTAGTGAGATGCAGAAGATAATACCTGATTACAACTGAAATGATAATGGGAAGATTTCTATTACGAACTGCAGTTACAACTACCCGAAGCCCAAGTTTTTGAAACTTTATTACGTTTTAAAACAGACTTGGGGATGAAAAGAAACTACTATCTTTAACATGATAAGCAAAAAAATCCACTACATTTACATATGTATGTACATAAATGGATTCCCTGGACAGATGTCCCTGATCTACAATATACATTTTGCAGATCTATTGAAAGATTTATCTGACACAGAACAGTCATTCAATTTAGCAAAGTGTTATAGTGTTTCAGTTACAGACATCTGGTTTCAGTACACAACTGTGGAAACATAACTTTAGTTGGATTCTTCATTTGCGCATAGTTCAGAACCTAGTTTCTGCTAGTGCAACATCATTTGTGCTAACGGAATGAAGCAGTTGGATACTGCCTTTCCTTTTATTTTGAGTACATATCCTGCTACAAAAGAAGGACAAGTTCTTTATTATTTTGAGTGAATCAAATTAATCCAATCACAAACAGCAAAACATCTTTTCAAACACTTTATAGAGAGTTTTTATAGGACATATTCCTTAACACAGTTCAAAACAACACTGCAGTATGTTATTTAATTGGAAAAATGGAAACATGACCCCTTTTTTTGAAGGCTTGTCAAACCTTCTCCTTGATTGGCGGGCTGGGGATGCTCCTAGCGTTTCATTACAAGGCTACTCCCAATTCTATATTTTCAAGTGCCTCAAGCCTTTATTATTCCTATATAATTGACATTTATGCAAAAATTGGGAAGAGGGGAGAAACCTTTTTTGAATAAATGAAACAAGAGTACATATAGAAAAATTAAGCCAACAATTTTAGATTCATCAATACACAAGATGGTTATAGAATAAAGTTTCATACATTGCTTTGTTTAGATTACTGCTAGTACTCAAGCACACTTTTACCCTAACAGTAAGAGAAAACCAGAAACTGCTATATAGATTTATCTGCTAAGGAGACAAATACATTAAGAGCTACAGTACAAAGAAGAGAATAGCAAGCAGTTGTAGGATGGGCAAATGAAGAAGCAGAACAGATTATATTAATGAAAGGAATGAAGGATGGGTAAAGAGTAAGAACTAAAAGATTAAACTGTGTTTGTTGTAGGCTTTGCAGTATAATATCAAAAAGTGATTACATCTTGGAAATGGTTTTGGTTCACAAGTAGCATCTAGGCTGACCATTTGTAGCAAAGAGTGATATTTTCTAGAATTAATAAGAGAATGATAACATCATTTTTAAATGTGTTGAGAAAGGGGGATCATGAAATGTGTTTAGAAAGGGGGATCATGTGTGTGTGTGTGTGTGATAGAGGGAGGAGGGAGGGAGAGAGAGGGAAATGGATGGAAGACAGGATGAATGGATAAAGAGAAAGAAGGGGAAAGGAGGACGGAGAGAGAGAAAATCAATGGACAAATGAAGGGGAAGAGAACGAGTGAAAGCGAAGAATGTGAGAAAAGGAGTGGCCCTGCCCACTTTTGGCTTTGCCCCTAGCTATTCTCACTATGGACCTACTTTCCACCAAGGGAATAAGGCACTCAACACAAAAATGGTTTCCAACCCCTGGGCTAGCTGGTGCTGCAACCAGAACTTGACATGCCACTTGAGACAAGATCTGACTAGAGGAGAATAAAGTGGAAAAATATTCCTCGTGATTCAGAAGCTATGGTTCTATTAATGCAGACTCAAATGGCATTAGTTTGTAAGTCTTTTTTGCAGCAACATCAAAATGCTAACTCATGCAGACTACCAACACTTTGAATTTCCTGGAACCAAGCAACCCCAAGTAGAGCACATTATGTTAGTGTAGCCTGAATGTAATTGTGGCAAGGTCCAATTTTTCTAGATAGGCTAATTTAGTAGCTGCGATCCTAAACTGGTAAAAGTCTCTCCTATCCACTGATGCTTCTACAGATATAGTGAATCCAGGAGAATGCCCAAGCCATGTCTCTATGCAGGCATTCACCATAAGGTGTGAGAGCTTCAAGTGGAGGTTGGGGTCATGCATGCTGGCCCTGCCTCTTATGTCTCCAGGCACACTGGCACTGCTTCCTTCAGTGGAGACCTTGCCATCGGATTCCATCCTCCGATTGGAATCCACCAGGGGAAGAGCCTTCAGCGTGGTGGCGCCCCTCCTGTGGAATTCCCTGCCTCTGGAGGTCAGACAGGCTCCAACCTTGTACTCTTTTCGGCGCCTCCTGAAAACATCTTTATTCCAAGAAGCCTTTCTTTAACATGCAGCCTTGGATTTCTGTGTTGTTGTTGTTTTTGCTTTTTTAAAAATTTTGTTTTAACTGTTTTATTCTGTTTTTATTTTCATTTTACCTTGTACACCGCTCCGAAATTTTTTCAATGAGGAGCAGTATATAAATATTCTAAATAAATAAATAAATAAATGTTGAATTGACAATGTGTTAATTGGAGCTCTACTTGCATTCACTTGAACATGAGTAGAACTCTCACAGAGCCTGCCTCATCAACAAAGCGTGATTTAATTAATTGTCATTATGTGTGAACAAGGTCATTGAGCTGGAAGGTGTTACTCAACTAATTCTCATATTTACAAACAAAAATGGAAAAGAATCTCATCCATCATCAAAACTCTGTGGTTGTCAAAGTTTTGATCTCAAAGTAATGTACAAAACAACATTTTTATATTTAATCAATAAAGCATTGATGACAAAAATATAAATCTGTAGAAAATACATTTATACTTAATTCCAAAACTGTGCATATGTGTACATGCACAGAAGCCCAAGTACACTTTAATTAAAATTATGTTGCTCCATTTTTACTCAGTCATAAATATAATGGTTAGCCAAACAAACCATGAAATAATATGCTTATGTTAAGATACAGAACAACTGTGTTCAGATATAATAGCAGCATCCACTGGTAATTTATGGGCCAAAGAACGCACAAATTCCAGGGACACAAGTAGTCACTTTTGGTTTCCATGATATCCCAACTGGAAGTGGGTTGCATGCAACGTGTGTTTCCATAATTTGTGAGTTAATTCACCCATGAATTGCCACTGGAGGCTGCCACTACATCCAAACAGAGTCAATGTCTAGCTGAATATCTGAATGTTAACTATACTTTGAACTTCCCATCGTACACAGAAAATGATTTCTGCATGATGAAACTGCATTTCAAATTGCTATTTGAAAATCCTATATTGTGCTCAGTAAGCAGAAATAAAACACTGAACATTCTGGTAAACTCATATTTCTGCTGAATCTTTCTACATTATTTTACAGAAATAGCCCCAATGATATAGGGTGGGATACAAAAGGTTAAAAAAATAACTAAATAAATAAAATATTGATGTAAGAAATTATTTTTTGCAATGCTCATTTGTGACTAAAGATAATGGTGATTTGTTAAAGAAATTTTTTTAATGGGGCGGGGGGAGTCAATTTTAATAAACCAGCCAGTTCCTGATACATATACAGATTGACAATACTGACCAGAAAATACTGGTGCCGCTGTTGAAACAAAAGCAACTTGCCGGAGCTTCAAATCTATAGCATTAGATAATATTAGTAAGAAGGATAACTACATATCCAATTACTATATTGTTAAATAGATATCACACTCCCCTTTCTCCATCATCCACAGTTAAGCCTGAGATAGATAAGAGAGTGGTGGGAGGAATGGCGAGAAGAGGCACTGAAGTCTGTCTTACAAAATCTAAAATTTGGCCTGAGTCCTCACTAGAGTTTAGATGAGAGATGGAAAGAAAGGCTATAAAAGTTCCAGTCCTTGGCTGAACAAGCAGCCAGTCAGAGTCGGGACAGGCAGGGAGTGCAATCCACACATCCATCTTGGCAAAATAGTACACTGGACTAGGGCTAGTTGCTCTTTATGGTATTTCAAAACTGGTGGACTGCAACTCACAGACTCAGAGCTCCATCACACCAGCATTTTATTGCACTGTCATCCTGCCTTGTTTTATTGCACCTTCGTCCTGCCATTTTGCCCCACGACCCTCATACATCATCGTCCCTGTCCTGCAGTCATCTCGCCTCTTCCCCTCCATTTTCCGTGTTTTTCTATGGCAGGGAAAGTGTGGCATTTTTTCTCCATACGGGATAGAACCGCCCTTTGTCCTCACACTATGTCGCATAATGTCCCTTCTTGGGGACGTCTGCGTTGAAGGGTGGTCTTGCTGATGAAAGAGGAGGAAGTGCTGAGTTGCTCAAACAACCAGGCTTGTACTGAGTCATTATAAATGTACTTCCGCTGCTACAACCCAACTCTCATTAATAATAATAATAATAATAATAATAATAATAATAATAATAATAATAATTTATTACCCGCCTTTTCCTTTGGATCAAGGCAGGGAACAACATTGAATACAAAAATACATAAAACTGATTAAAAACACATAAAAGGAATACATTATTAAAATAACAGCCAAACTCCTTAACATTTGACTGGGTAGGCCTGCCAGAAGAGATCAATCTTTATAGCTTTTTAAATTCAGAAAGACTGTTAAGTTGGCGAATCTCTCCCAGCAGACCATTCCACAGTCTGCTCTCTCGTTGCTATTTCTCCCCCTTGAAAGGCAGAAACGGCGCCTAATTGATCAAACAGCAGACAACAAAACCAGAGCAGCCCGGGGGGGGGGGGGAGAGAAGGCACCCACATCCATCACAATGTCCATCAACCACAAGAACCAATGAACTGGAGGGGAAAGGAAAAGGGGTGGGGCGAATGCAGTGATGATACCAGGAAGCATGAGCCGGAGCAGGTGAAAAGGTAAACAAGGTGAAATAGGCAAGAACGCACGTGAAAGTGATCAGTGCTTGACGCGCTAATGAAACGGATGTGGAAATCGCAGATGCATACGAGGAAAAAAAAAGCTGATGGAGCTCAGACTTCCAAACAAACTTAAAGGCTTTATTCAAACAAAGCCTTTCTACTGAGGTCCCTCAGATTGTGGCTTCTCTTTCCTCAGACCAGAAACAATAAACAGGAAACACAACCCATTCAAGCTGAAACCAGCAGTTCTTTCATATTATTACATACGGGGACTGGGAAGGTAAGTTTTGTTAGTCTTAACATCCATTCTGTTCTCCTTAGGATGTTCTTTCTCCTAGATGAAATGCAAATGCCAATTGGTTGAATCTGGCTATTAGCTAGTTTATTGTTTTCTCTTTTGCCACAGCATTGGCAGGAGGAGGAGTGTTGACACTGAAAAATATCACTACTAGAGAGAGAGAATGGAAACATACCCATGAGGTCATCTTGGCTGAGACAGGAGATAGCAGGATACTCATAAGACTAGAGCAGTTTGACACCGAGAAACTAGAACATACAATTCTCTGTGCCTTCATTGGCTTCCAGTTCACTTCAGAATCCAATATAAACTTCTCCTGTTGACCTACAAAGCTTTTCACTGTCTAGCTCCTTCCTATCTCTCCTCTCTCATTGCCCCGTTCGTGCTCTTCGCTCCTCTGATGCCATGCTTCTCGCCTGCCCAAGGGTCTCTACTTCCCTTGCTCGGCTTCGTCCATTTTCTTTGGCTGCCCCTTATGCCTGGAACGCTCTTCCAGAACATTTGAGAACTACAAGTTCAATCGCAGCTTTTAAAGCTCAGCTAAAAACTTTTCTTTTTCCTAAAGCTTTTAAAACTTGATTTTGTTCTGACTTTATAC
This sequence comes from Elgaria multicarinata webbii, assembly GCF_023053635.1. NCBI lineage: Eukaryota > Metazoa > Chordata > Lepidosauria > Squamata > Anguidae > Elgaria > Elgaria multicarinata. The sequence goes on from NC_086175.1 coordinate 84,797,321, forward strand.
TGTTAGTTTTACCCTACCCAGTGCCTGTTTACCCTACCCTGTGCCTGTTTGCATTCTCTTCCCCTCCTTATTGTTTTATTATGATTTTATTAGAATGTAAGCCTATGCGGCAGGGTCTTGCTATTTACTGTTTTACTCTGTACAGCACCATGTACATTGATGGTGCTATATAAATAAATAAATAAATAAATAAATAATAATAATAATAATAATAATAATAGTGTTTCTCAAAGTGGTAGTTCATTGTGATAAATGAAAAAGAGAAGTGGTATCAAAATCCTGACTCTCAGTGTGATGTAGTGGCTAAAGATCTGGGTTCTAGTCCCCACTTGGCCATGGAAACCCACTGGGTAACTTTGGGCTAGTCACAGACTCTCAGCCCAACCTACCTCACAGGCTTGTTGTTGTGAGGATAAAATGGAAAGGAGGATTATGTATGCCGCGTAGGGTTCTTTGTTGGAAAAAAAGGCAGGATATAAATGCAACAATAAATAAAATAAATAAAATTTTAAGCTGGGAAATGAAGAGCTATGGGGAAGAGAGAGGGTGTTCTAACTACAGAAGAGTAGCCCAAGTTTGCTCTTAAAGTGTGGACGGTGTATCTTCCTGTACAAGGGCCCTACAAAACATCTGTTTAGTCCAGCTTCAGTCTGGCTGGTTAGCTTCAGCTATACAGAGTAATGCTGCCCTGTTTTGTACTTCTCTGGCTATTGTAATAATCAAAATAGTATCTGTCACACTAATTTTATAAAATCAGTATCAATATCTAATAGACAAATTCATTTCATACACCTCCAATAGTTAAGAGTTCTACAAACCAAATTAGGCTCTCAGTCACAGCTGTGCAAACCTACCATCTCCAAAATAAAATTGAAAGTGACAAGTGTTCAGTTACATGGATTTCAATTGAGTGAAACAAAAATAAACAATTCTCTCAGGAAAGCAATGAGAGAGAAAGTATTCATTCCCTTCAGCTGGGTAGAATGTGTAGACAAGATTATTTATATGGAACAGTACCACATACAATTCTTTTTTCCTTTGCATTTTAATAAGAGAGAGTTATAGGATGAATTATTACAGTTTTTTTTAGTGGTTGTTTATTGGTAAATTAGCTTGCTGTCATATAGACAGGATTATGCTATATTATGGAATCACAATTTTGCATCTTATGAGTCTGGCTATCCATGCTGGAAGGAAAATCCATCATGTCTCTATTTTATATACTAGATCAAACTTCAAAAGAGAATGGAAATTCCAGCTTCTAACACCTATCAGATACTATCATCCTTTTGATGTTCTTTCCTGTTTGAGCTGCATAATAGGCAAAATTCTGTCATTTTTATCTGTTGTGAATAGCTAGATAGACCTCAGTCTCAACTGTAATAGTTTGTGTAGTTTTTTTTTCTTTACTCCTTCTTCATGTTTACTCAACAGGGACTTTCTCTACTTTGATCTTAAAAACCCCAAATGGAAACAATTAACTAAATTTGATTAACAGTGACCAAAGAAGTGTAAAGATACGCACACATAGAAAGAGAGAGAGAGAGAGAAGGGGAGGGAGAGAGAGGAGTGTGCTATTTGTCTTGAAAATCAATCAGGCACTTTGAGCTGGCACTTTACTACAAGAAACTCTTCAAACATTTGAAATGTCTCCTCAAAGTGTCCAATTCCCCCTGCAGCCTCTTTTACTTTGCCTCTGTCCCCCCAGGGGGTGAAATAAAGCCTAAACTTGGGACAGGGGATCAATGTAGGAGATGGAAGACTCCATCAAAAAATGGAGAGGCCTACCAGGCTATGTCCTTCCCAGACCGAAGTAACTAAATAAATACACTGCTGCCAGTTAATGAGAGGGCCTGTCAGGTCTCTCATTGCGTATAAATGACAATGACAACAGGGATGTTGAGATACATCTTGGTGTCTGGAAAACAAAGGCACTATCCATGACACTACGCTGACAGTTTCTTTTCTTACTGAAATCTGGACAAAAGGAGAGCCTTCCTTTTCTGAGGAACTCTTTCACCACCCAAATTACTCTTAGGCCTAAACTACATATAAGGCAGGTTAAGATAGTTGGAAGTTAGAGTGGCAGAATGGATGCAGGTGGGAGATGGCATTTTTTAATGTTCCCCATTAAAACAAAACAAATCTGTAAAAAGAAAACTAGCATATCACAGAGAATTTTTCTAGATAAAGGGGATATTCCAAAATTTAATCCTCCACTTGGAGTCTAAACTGGCCAATCCACTCTACAACCTCAGATCTCTTCTACCATATTTTTCCATCACTTTCTGTAACAGGTATAAATCAGGCCATTGATTTTAACTATTAGGACAGGGATGAAAAACCTCTTTCAGCCCAATGGCCAAATTCAATTTCACAGAGACTCTAAGGGGCTGCATTCCAGTGGTGGGCAGGGCTGAAGACAAAAGAGGTAGACATAAAAATACCAGCATATTTTAGCTTCAAGCTCTTACTGCCAGTAACTAAGCCTGAGGAGAGGAATTACAACCCATTAGAATGGAGAAGAAATGCACAAAAGCCAGGAAACCACCCAACCATTGGTGGGTGGTGGAAAAGGAATGGGGCATTGCCATCTGGGAAACCCCAGAGGGTCACATTGGGATCCAGGATCGGGGTTCTCCATCCATGTATTAGGGATACTAAGAAAAGCTGGATTCAATAGGGCAGTTCAACCAGTTGACTGTCAGTGTGAGGTTTCTACAAACACACAGCGTGAAACCAAACCAAACCAAATAAAATGTTTCTCTCTATAGCAAACAATAATGTTTCCCTAACAAAAATTTGATTAACATAGATGGTGGTGTTCAGACAGTTCTGAACAGGATGGCACTGTCTCTGAAAGAGCATATTTGCAGCTGGGGAGACCGTGGATGCTATCTGTAGAAGCACAGGTGGTAGAGGTAAGTCAGAGTGACTTTTACCAGCATATGCTGTTACACCAGCTACAATCCTATCTAGATAGAATTAGCAGACCTTGCCTCAGTACAAATTCCCGGTTAAATCCAAACTTAACTACTATAACACACTCTGTGTGGGGCTTCCTTTGAAGATCATTTGGAAGCTTCAACTAGTGCAGAATGCAGCTTCCCTGATAATTGCTGATTCGAAGTGTTCCAAGCATGTTGCTACAATCTTGAAGCAACTGCACTGGCTTCCTAAAAATATCTGAGCCCAATTTAAAGTGCTGGTGCTGACCTTTAAAGCCATAAATGTTACTTGAGGGACCACATGCACCTATAAGAGCCTGGCCTTGGCTTGAGATCAGCAAAGAGGCCCTGTTCATGGACCCACCACTAGGTACAATGAGGCTGGCAGGAATACACCACTTTCAGTGGTGGCCTCTCAACTCTGGACCCTTCAGAGACATGGCTCCCTCCTTACCTTTTGGATATGCCCTAAAGCTTTTTTCTATTTCAGTCTGCCTTTGGATAGGAATCGGGTGGGTTTAATTGCTCATCTTTTAAAGCAGTGTGCAAGTAAGTCCACAAAAAGAAAGAAAGAAAGAAAGAAGAACTAATAACACACTTTCCTGGTTCACACAATCATGGCTGGGGAAATAATTTTTCCCTCCACACATGTTGGTTGTGTCCCTGGGAGATTAACACAATTACCCTTGGCAATCTGGCTTGCTGTTCCATGTGAAACTGTCCAGGGTGGCTTGTTGCCATGGGCTGGAACCATACAATGGCCCATGTGACAAGCATGTGCAGGGTGGTTAACAATGGTTTATTAACCATCCTTAACCATCCTTTGATCATGCGAACCAGGCCAGTGATTTATAGAAGCATAGATTAGAATGTAAGACACCATGTAGCCAGGAGAAAACAATGTCTATTGGCTAAGGTTTATGTTCACTGTTCACCATTTAAAGTTGAACAGTAAAGTAAGAAGATCATACAACAACTTATATTTATTGGAAGGATGTTTATTAATGTAACAGGAGTATTTTATTGCTTTTTTAGCTTCAGTTTTATCCAAAGAAAAATAGGTAAGCTTTAGAAAATTGTACCTTAAAACCAGAAGACATGTATTTCTAATTTCCCTCTCTGTTGTAGTGATGGAATAAGAAGAAAACCAATTTTGGCTTAAAAGGATGCCATTATCACCTTTGGTTCACTTTTGCTAAATGATTTTAAATTGTTGGTCTGATATTTCCAGCCTGATATTTACTATAAGATCTGAATAAACTGTATTTGTGTTAAAGTTTGATGAGACCTTACACCAAAATAAGCGCTTCTCACTTGAAGGAATACTTGGTCAGGAAGTCTAACATATTGCAGCAGCATCTTATGCTAGACCAGACCACCTCCTAGCTACCACATTAAATTATATACTTTTGGAATTTACCACTGGAAAATTACAAATCCAGTCTGTTAAAATTTGTTCCATCAAACAAAAATGAAAATATCTGATGTATTCATATCTTGGTGCATAGAATACAAGATCCCCCTCCCAAAAAAACCCCAGGGATGTTTAAGGGTGGTTCATTCTGTTAAAAAAATGGACTGAATATCTTCAAAACATGCAGTGGTGTTCTGTAATCAGACCTAATAGGGGCTCAATGCAGAGGCGATTTGTCTATGCTTCAGTTAGGAAAGCTATGCATACTTCCAATAAATTGGAGAGTTTCCCTGCTGATATCTGATGGGGCTTACAATATGAATTTCAGACAGCTTGCTGACAGTTCAATATTAACATGATCAAAGTTATCCCTCTTTTTATCTTGAAACCTCCTCTCAATTTCTACTATTCATTGCTGCTATTGAAAAATATATAACACCACTTCAGATCATATTCATTTGATCGACTTTTATTCCTGCCTCCTTTTTCTTCACTCCATACATCTATTGCAGTTATCACATCCCACTCCTTCTCTTCAGTGAGTTCATATTATGACAAAAGGTGGGTTGATACATTTTTTTAGCACAATACCCCTTTAGAAAATATAATGCAAGAGAGGACAAAAGGAATAGGTAAAAGAGGGACATAGAATGGGTCACATTTTTCCTTAAAAACATGGTCCTCATTTTTCTTGCCACATTATTAAGCATCCTAATAACAATGGGTTGATCACTCCACTTATATCATGGGTGATGATCAAAAACCAGGAGGATCTTGATCAGTTGACTGTATATGTATGTGTGTGTGTGTGTGTGTGTGTGTGTATGCATGCATGCATATATATATATAAAACCAGCCTGTCTGGCAAGTTTTGCTGCCTTTTCATTGTGTATTGCCAGGCAGGCATTTAAGGCAAGTAGCCATTATGTAGTTATTGGGAAACACAGAAACTATAATTTTGACATATTGCACAAGACAGTATGAAAGTAGTTAGCTCAATACATATTTTTAGATCACTAACCACAATTAGAGAAACACATATTTACAAATGCTCTAGTTTTTGTTAAAATTAATAGAAACAAAAATCTATTATTCAGAATACAGATTTAGTTGAAAGAGCAATATCTAACATACCTATTCATTAGTAGTTTAATACTTTGATGGATGTATAACAAGATGGGTACACACAACTGTAATCTTTTTTCTAAAAATCTTTATACTGCATTAAAGATATGATGACCCACTAAAATATTGATATCCATAAGCTCAAAGTTCAATTAATAATTAGGAATGCAAAGCTAATGTAGATAGCAGCAACTAAAGATTTGATATGCTTCTAACAGCAGCCTTTTCCTGTATTTATATCATTGATGCTTGACCACTGTGATGGCTTTTAATTCATGGCTTCTCTTAATTAATCTTATGAATTCATGAATCCATCAGAGGACGATATCTGTTGAGCCCAGCACTGCCTATTCTGACTGCCACTAACTCTCCAAAGTCTCAAGCAGAGAGAGGTCTTTCTCACCCTGCTACCTGAGATCCTTTTAACTGGAGATGTGAGGAATTGAACTTCAGGCCTTCTACATGAAAATAATGTTTAAGCTTTGGTCCTTCCTCTTCAGAGGGTGCTAGGAAGCCATTGCCACGGTTATGTGCATAGAGAACCCCTCTTGCGAAAGGAACGATTCCCCAAGAGTCCACATATGAGTGTACTACAGGCATCGTAACAGGGGTTCCAACAACTTCCTACCGTGTCCATCAATCAAGAACAATAAGGCAACCTTTTATCGCCATTTACCCTGTCTTCTTTCATAACGGTATTTAATAAAGAAAGATTCAGTAATAGTTTCCAATAGCAGTTAAAGTATTTCCATTTTGCTCTGAGATCAATTCCATTGTGAGAATTTTCAAGAAAGCTTTTTAATACAAATACAATAGAGATTAAGTTGAAAACTTAAACTATACCTTTCAGAAAGAGGGGCAAAGTGTAAATTATGCTTTCAAAGAAGAGAATAGGAAATCTCATCTATCACACATAATTATCCATTTTCAAGCTAAGGTAGGAAACAAAAGCGAGGGATAGAGATACATATATTTCTAAACGCTATAGTATATTAATGCTACCAGCTACATGACCTTGAAAAAACTATTTCTAGAAATTGTTGTTTACAGAGCACATACTTTCCTTTTATATTATAAAAAGATTTTCTAAATACCAAATTAGCCAGGACTTGAAATGCACTGATTTTTCACTAAATTAAACCTGAATAAAACCAGACTTTCCTCGTTGTAGTTTTAACACATACTTGCTATTGCTATTTACCTTCAAAGTTCAGAATACATTACATTACTATGTCTGTTCTGTGTCTCTCTTGGTAATTTATTTTTTGAGAAAAATTATTTCTCAAGGGCTTAAAAAGAACACTGTGGTACCGTATTTGAAAGGAGTCGTATTAACCTCTATAAGAAGATTCTAAAGTCATAACCTGTAAAAGAAACACACGTCCTTGTATAGTCCACTCATTCCATGGATTTTGAATTAACCCCAGACTAACCTGTAATACTTGGTTTGTTGAGCACAGATCTGGCTGCAAGCTAGGAGTTACTTAAAACTGACATACTTTCTTAAACAAACATAGTACCACAACAGTTGAGTGGAAATTGTTGGTATTATGAGAGCAAGCATGTTGTGTTAGTCAGTTTGAGCATTGTACCACTTGTAGCCATTGTAGATTAAGGTAATATATTTTTTCTTATCGTTGTCTCACATGTCATTACATCTTTAGTTGTGGATTTTGGTTCATTTATCTTATAAGTTATTCTTTTAGTAATATGTTAAATATCTCTCAAATATTTGGCCTTTAATTGTACTTTAAAATTAACCAAGTTTTCAATCACTGTATTATCATGGCCTTAGTAAACTAAGCCTAGAAAGTGGAGTTATGGAGAAGGCAGCTGAGCATCTCCAACTGAAAAGTCTTGGCAGTCTCAAACATACAGTTCCCAGGACTACTTTGAAGGAAACTGTCACACTCAAAGCAGCTTAAAACTAGTATAATGTAGTGTATTTGTACCCTTATTGAAATGAAGCAATGTTATTTTGGGAGGAGGAGGAAGAAGGGTGGAATGTATTTAAGGTTAACAATTGTAGATACGGGGGAAACCATTCAGAATTGTCCTCTCAAATATCCCTTCTCTTCCTTGAAAAGGGGAGACTATGCAAAGCTGTAAATGGGTTGAGACTGCCCACTTTAGTTCCAGGAAAAAGTATGTTCTCACTCTTTTGCATTTCAGTGTTCTTTCTTTATAAAGAAAGCCTTCTGTGATAAAGAAGAGTGTTATGCTTACATGTCTGATTTATTTTATTCACCTCTTTAGGGGAACTCTAGTATTTGTTTGAGGTACAGAAGGATTTATTGTGTCACTTGCACTAAGATCTCCCTCCGGAGAGATCAAATTTTCATGTCTCTATTCCTCTATAAAGAGAATAGATGGGCAGACTAAGTTGTAAGATCGTGTTTCTTCACTGTCCACGTTCTTTTGTCCATCCACTGAAGCCCAGTCTGTGGTGATATTCCAGACAGAGTCTGCTTCTTTTCCCAGGGTAGTTGTTTCCAATAGCTATATGTAATGTATAGGTTTTTCAATACTATTGCAGCATTAAATAATTACATTACAACTGGAATACTCCTACATTTGTTCTTTTCTCCTTTAAACTCAAGAGCAGATAGTTTAAGTTTCTGATTAAACCTTGAGTGAAATTGTGCTAGCCTTTGCCAACAAAACCAGAATCGTGCACAAAATGAAATGAAAGCATTTTATGTTTTATGCTGGACATCTAATTATTTGCAAAAGGAATTATTTGTATCTACACATACCTATCCAAACCCCAGAAGTGAATGGATAGCCTTTTCAACCAACTCACAACTCATCTAATAAAAATGAGACAGCCCTCCCCCACCCCAATTCAACTGAGGCTGATTCAGAGCTTCCAAGCCCCAATTCAACTTGGGTTTTCCCTGCCCACTTCTGACTCAGTTCCGAATCTGAAGCAGATTAGGTGTTGCGGTTTCCTGGGTCCAATGCCGACCGGGAATCCATTTCAATAACTAAGGGTTAGTGGCACCTCGGGCTTAGACATCATGATTAATATGGAATATAAGTCAATCAAAGCATGTGAAATTTTATAAGGCACAGTGAGCTGCAAAGATCTACTTTGTGGAAGCAGGCTGGATATAATAATCTGTTTGTCACCAAAACATCTTCACTTGTCAGCATAATCAAATCAATATGGGCAAGACAATAAGTTATTGATTTTAAAACCAATATTAATGTTGGGAAACATAACACACATAATTGACACCATAATGAAAAAACAATCTGGTTGTAAAATATTGACTACTGTCATCTACAATATTGGTTATCAACTGATCAAATACTTTCAGATGTCAAATATTAGATATATAATATTCATCAGATACATAATAAAATATTACAAAATCTACCTCCCTAAATTTGAATGTTTCATGTTTATCTCTCTGTTTGACACTGTGTATGTGTGAATTTGTATGTTATGGCATAGTTAATGTCCCACCAAGTTGGTAATAAGCACTCCTTGCCAGAGAGGATATCTGAGTTTGTGATGACAATGGCAGATCCAGGAGCACCCTCAAGCTATATACCCGTTTCTTCAAGGGGAGAACAACCCTGTACAGAAAATCCCCCAATTCCTGAACCCAGAAACCATCCACCCACAGTCTTATCAGGATTCAGTCTCAATTAATTGGCCTTCATCCAACTCATCACTGCATCCAAGTACTAGTTTAGGTCATGCACATTCTCTCCTGGTTCAGCATAACAAAGAATTAGAACTGGGCATAATCAACATAGAGCTGACACTTCGCTCCAAATCTCCTAATGACCAATCCCAAATGGCTCCATGTAGATAAGGATGCTAGTGGAGAAACATATTCAGGAATTCAGGATAGAGGAAGAAGGCTCTTGATGTTCTTCCTCCTGTTCATCTAAGGAAATCTTTGCAAGGCACATTGCCTCAATGCTTTTTCCTGGGAGGATCCAGAGAGAGGCTTTCTCTGTACTCAGGTTTTTAATGTTCCAGGATTCCTGTTCTGATACAGAAGTGTCTACATCTGGATCCCAGACTATGACACAGCTTTCTCAATATCAAGTACTCCATCTGTGGGTTAACTTTATACCTATTATATTACAATACTCAGAAGTACCTTTTAGAAACTTTAGTTGTTAAACTGGCTGAAATCCCTCCTCTGAAATTAGGGTAATCTTATCATTCTTCATAGATTGGTAACTTACTACTTAGATTATAGTAATAAACTTTACTTAGAGCTGTCCTTGAATATAGTTCAAAAGATTCAATTGGCTTAGAATGCAACTGCATAGTTGCCGGCCAAAGTGCAAATGTGAGACCGTTATCACTCCCAAGGCACCCCAAATCACTCCATGATTTGCTTACTAGCTTCCAAGGTCAACCTGAGGTGCTGCTGTTTACCTTTAAAATCCAGAATGACTGAGCCCTGAGATACACCTCCCTGAGTATCTTCTCATATATACATCTCACCCCACTCATTAAGGTCAATGGCCACTCTAGTATTTTCTGTGATATTCAGAGAGGATTCGGAGTTGGGCCTTGTCTGTTGAGGCCAACCCCTCCAAGTGCCACCTCCAAGAGAGGCTCAGAATGTGGCAATAAGGGAGAGAGCCTTCTCAATGATGGCCCACAATTGTGGAATGAGCTCCCATAGAGGGGCCAACATTGTGATCCTTTTGGTGCCAGGTCAAGACTGCCACCTACTCCCAGGCATTTGATGGCATATGATGGGACATTTATGCCTGCCATATAAACAAGTATTTCATTAAAACTGTTTTTAGCTGTCTAAATTGTTTTAAATTCTGAACATTTAATTTTTTACACTGTATTTTATGTTGCATTTTTAATACTTCATTTTATTGTCTTATGAATGGCAATATAGAAATGAAATGAATAAATAAATAAATAAATATGAAGAAAGTTTTGCCTCTTGCATATGAGGCCCTCTGTATTTACACATGCCAGCCAGTTAAGACATTTTTCTTCTTAAAGGCTTTTGCCAGACTCTGCTGCACATATCAGATTGTTCTATTGTTTTTAAACATTTGTATTTTGCTTTAAAACTACTTTATTTGAAAAGGACAATAATAGTATGTTTCAAAAATAATAAAGGAATAAATGCTGGAATACCAAATCTAAAAAAAAGAGAGTTATCTTTTGTATCTTGCACTTTCTTCTTCATTAATGTTTGCTAGGGCCACCGAAAAATTATTTAGCATTATTAGTTTGCTGAACACTGTTTAGAAGTATAGAAGTGATCTAGCCTTTACAATTTCTATTAAACAGCATAGAAAGTATGAGTGCACTATAACAATCTTTCGATGGGCCAATGTAATATCGTATTTCTCTTAGCAAGAAATAGTCAGCACAGTAACATATATTCGGCATGTCTATTTGTATTTATCAATCAGCAAACGTCTACTTTTCTGAGAAAGGGACACTGAGAGTAAGTCCCAGTAACCTTGTAGGCACATTGCCATGTTTAGCATTGTTCGCTATGAAAGTAGAAGTTTTTGATTTTCTGAAGGATTTAAAAATGCTGATGGGGATATTATAATCAAACATTCAGGCCATTTTTCCGCAACATTTTAGAACAAGTCATTCACTGCCATTTTCTTTTGACTAGTGAAAACAGAAGCTGTCTTCTAGAATCCCAGCATCTTGTCTAACATCTTTCCAAGTAACATTTAAAGTGTAATTATTCTCTCATGCCCCTTCACTTGCTTCCTGTTTCTGCCTCAAACTTCTCCCATCAGTCTTCGCTTGATTGCCTGTATTATTTACAATCAATGCTCTGATCGCAGCGATCAGCTATCTGTCATGACTCTATCAAATATTCTTTTGCACAATTGATAGCTATCTTTGCATTGACCTTTATTCTTCCCCTTATAAATTTACCTATAACACTGCTACCTTTAAGAATTTTTTATATAATAAATTATTTGTGTAAGAGATTTTTTCCTTGATCTTCATTTTATGCATCACTACAGCAGAATCTAATATGTAGGGGAAAACAACACACTGAATTAGGACAAAGTGTGTGTGTGTGTGTGTGTGTGTGTCCGCCCGTGTGTGTGTGTTTTAGACTATCAGTAACATGCACTTCCAATAATGTGACTGAATGAAAAAAAAGCAAAATCGTATGGAATGTATAAGAACTACAATGGTTCTAAGAACAAGATTCCGTGACCACAAATCTGCGATTCTTACCAAAAAACTAGAGCAACCTGTTGCAAGACATTTTATGTCACCTGAACATAGTCTCTTAGATTTACAATTGCTTCCAAAACTTCTGGATCTACAGACTCAGAACTCTTAGTCCATATGGCCTTAATCTGGAGGATAATGCATGAATTTTATACCATTTATACCATCGTGTTGTTGCTTTTCCTCCTTAGAAATTTTCATTTCCCAAAATGCCACTCTGGTATCCATTCAACATCACAGCTACTGATGAGGGCAGAAGCTGAAACATTTAGCTCTAAATATATTTTGAAATTTCTCTGCTGTTTATCTATTTTTCTTATATATGTTGACATAAGACTGACTGCATCCATAGTGGATCCAGAGCTTTCCTTCTCATATGGTAAATATTAGCATAGGGGATAAACTCAGATAATTATTGAGTAACAAGGGTTTCAAAAGAATAACTCTGAAAAATGTTGCATCAAATCAATATTCTCAAGATGTACTGAAATACTATACCAAAGGAAGTTGAAATTTCTCTAGCTAGCTATTTCAGGAACTTTCAGTGAATACAACCAAATAGCAATGACCTTTATTCATTCAGTTTCTCCAAGGATTTCTTGATATTTTCCTTTATTATTATGACTTTGTAATTCCCCCCCTCTTTTCATTCAACAGTGCTATTTGCCTCAACAAAGCATGTGTTTTGTACTAAGACTGAGTCAATGTATACATGCAATAAGGAGATTTGTTTAAAAACACCTCTACGTGAAAAACAAGCACTATAAGAAAATATTTCAAGTGGATAGCTTTCAAACAGATGACTGTCCATGTTAAAGCTGTGCTTAGGAATGTATGAGGATATCATTTTTGCTTACATGCCCTATTTGAGGCCCCAAATGCGACAGCAAGAACATGTCCACTGAAAATGTTCGTAAATTGCCTGACATGTGCTTGCGTTTGATTTATGGAAATTTCCTGGTTTAATTATTTCTAACTTTGCATAAATTTCCCTGTAAGTTGAATCAGCCTGCTTTAGTCTATGGAGGGAATTTGCACAAATCTCACTTTCGATTGCTGCAATTTTCCCATTTGTGCAGAGCAAGCATTGATTGCAAATGTGAATAGGAATCAAAGTGAGGACATGGTGTCTGGAAAATCCTAACAATCTCAAGCATCGCTCATTTGTCCATCCCTAGCTGGGCAAATACCATCTCACATATGACTTAGCATTATGACAAAGCAGGGAGCAGATAATTTGACCTGTCATGCATTACCTGTCACAGTATCTCAGCACATTCTGCTATGGTTCCAGCACACTCCGCCTTGCTTTTATTTTAAATATGTCTGTATCATAATCCCCTTTGCTGCAGTTCAATTTGCTTTGATTTGTAGATGGTTCCAGCCTGCCCTTACACCCCTACTGGCAAACACATTTTCTTGCAGCTAGGATGCACCATCTTGTATGAAATGTTAGGGGTTCACATCACTCTGGTTGTTTGGACAGACATCCTGAGGAGCACTGGAAGAAGTAGGCACATCTAAACTTGTACAGACTGCAATGAGACAAAATGCAGAAGTGGAGAAATAATCAACAATACCACCTAACATGGGCTGCAGATTGTTTCAGCTATTTCTTGGTGTGTCAGCCACGGCAGAGTTGTGATTAAGGAGGTCATGATAATGCTCTTCCCCACACAATACAATAGACTCTTTATCCTTGAGGAGTTTGGTGCCGGCCTTTGAGCGTAGAGGGTTCGTGTCATGATTTGTCAGTCCACTGATGGCCTCTGCGGCATTATAAAATCCCTGTGTATCATGGATGTCTGTTAAGTTCTGGATTTCTTGTGCTTTCTCTATTCACCAGGCATTCTTAAGTTTTCTGGTTCTTTGTTGGACCTCGGCCTTTGCATTGGCATAGGCTTTCCTCTCAGCAACACTGCCAGTATCGTTCTGTTATATCTGGAAAGTTTTCCTTTTCTCGGTGCTGATACATTGCAGTATTCTAACTGGGGCATTACCAAAGCATGTATAATAGTGGCCCAATTTAAATGCAAATTGGGCCACTATTATACACACTTTGCTAATGCCCCAGTTAGAATACTGCAATGTATTATACAGGGTATTGCCTTTGAAATCTCAATTGATTCAAAACACAGCTGCTAGACTTTTGACCAGGACCAGACATATGAAACATACCAAAACTGTCTTTAAATAACCATATTGGCTGCCAGTCAATTTCTGACCACAATTCAAAGTGCTGGTTTAAACTTTTAAAGCCCTAAATGGCTTGAGATTCAGATATCTGTTCCACTCCCTTTTCCACACGTATCTGCCTAATAAATCAAATTATCTTCTGAGGACCTTCTTCTGGTGGTCCAACCTTCTGAGATGAGGTGGTTAGAGAACAAGGATAGGGTTATGGATGTTCATTTTTTGCTCCAGAACTTTAGAAATTCTTAAACCTTGTTTTAATGCTATGTTAATTTTGCTAACCTTATTATTTTTATTTTGTTTTAACTTATTGTAAGCCATCTTTGGAACTCAAGAGAGGGGTACTAAATGTGTAAAAAAAACACAATTGATTTCCTCAATTGTTTATGTTTTGTTTCTGTGGGACTTGGCTAACTAAAGGGGTTTATTTTGAATAATATCAAGGTCTAGTTTTTAATCACATGGAAGGTGATAACCTCTCTCATGTAACAGGAGCTTTTAAATCTGGGAATTACAAGGATGTATTTTAAACAATAAGGTAGGCTTGTTTAATCAGCTAAGTATTAATTATCTCTGGAAAACTACTTACATTTGAAAATCCATTTAACTTGACAGCTTTTACTTTTAAGAATGTGAGTTGAGTATGTAAATTTTAAAATACATACTCAAAGGGAAAACTATGCCTTCTCAAAATGTACTAGAGTAGTGTTTTCTAGCAAATGCTATATACTAGTTCATTGAGAATGTTATTCTGCATTTAGATACAAATTCACATTTGTTTCCACCCAGTGGTCTGGCTTTACTTCAAGGTTAGGAAATATGCAAGCTAAACCCTAAGTAGCATGTTTCATCTTATAAAAATTCATGAATATCATTACCACATGCTTTCTCCACCAAAAAGAAAGGCTAAATACCATCTGTGCAAGATAGTCTAATTAGTTGGATTGGACCACAGAAGCTCTGTTAGCTCATATGTTTAAGCTCATGCCCTCTTGTCCATTTAAGAGGAAATAAAAGTAGACGTGCTAAGAAAGTGGACAGCAGCAATCCTTTAGAATCAGGGCAGACTGAAGTCAACTAAGCTCACAGAATTTAGCTATCCAACTCTCCCCATGGGAGATTCCTATTTTCCTTTCTTGATGGATATGCTTGGCCCAGCACAAGCCTTGTGAATAAACTTGGCACCACATGAATCAGATTTTAATAAGTTGAAATGGCATGCTGCAGCAGACTGGTATTTAAAGGCAGCAGCATTCTATGGGGAACCTTTTTTTTTTTTTTTTTAGATTTGGCACCAACAATAGAAAAACAAATGATAAAAGTACATGAGTAACTCTTAAAATAAGTGAGATACAAATAGGCAAATAACTGTACCCCAAATACACACATAAAATACAAAGATGCTGAACTGTATGTACATAAACATACTATAAAAGTATGTCATATATACTAATCTCAAATTCAATTTCCGAATAGCACCACTTATGAGCGAGAGGGAGGTATCAATCAGCATGCTCGGGAACACCAGACTGTGCGGACATACAGAAAATCTTTAGAAAGAAAGGCTAACCCCATTGACTCTCTGTTTAAGAGGGGAAAATGAAAAATGAGAGAAAGAGGTGTGAGTCCACTGCTATCTCTACTTGAATATCTCCAGCAACTAGGAGATCACATTGTCTGACTGCTCTGACAGGAGGTCTTTCCTGATTTTCAGTGTAAATTTGTTTTCCTTAACGTAAGCCCATTATTTCATGTTCAACAGTATTAGATGATAAAGTACAGGTTGCAGCCTTCTTCTGTGTGACAACTCCTTGAAAAATGCTATCATACTCCCCCTCAGTCTTCTATTTACAAGGTTAAACATACCCAGTTCCTTCAATCCTTCCTTGTAAGACTTCGGTTTCTAGTCCCATGATAATATTTGTTGCCCTTCTCAGACTTGAACATAAAACTGAGGTCTCACTAGCATAGAGTAGAGTGCAAATATTACTTCCGGAGATTTTGAAACTATACTTCTATTGATGCAACCTAAAACTGCATTTTCCTTTTTTTTTTTTTTTTTGCAGCCACATTACACTTTTGACTCATATTCAGCTTGAAATCGACTTCAGTTCCAAGATCCCTTTCACATGTACTATTGCCAAGCAAGGCATTCTCTGTCTTATATCTCTGCATTTGATTTCTTTTTTCTTGAATGAGCAACTTTGCAGTTATCTCTGTTAAACTGAACTCCATTATTTTCCGCCCACTTTTGTAACCTAGCCCACCCAATTTTGTGTCATCTGCAAATTTGATAAGCACTCCTCACACCTCTTTCTCCAAGTCCATAATAAAAAATATTGAAGACTACAGGGCCCAGAATAAAGACCTGCGGTACCACACTCAATACCTTCTTCCAGATTGATGCAGAATCATTGACTCTCTTTGGCTGGGTTTGCATGTGACTTCAGGCCATGTTGGTTTTTAAGCTACACACAGTAAATTATAAACTGCCATAGTGTACTATGTTGTCTGTGAGCAGTTTTTCCCAATCACAAGGCTTATGAGTAGTATACTTTAAAAAAAAACTAGATAGGCAAGAGGAAGTTATTAGAAAGAGGCCAAATTTTCAGTTAGGTTAGGAAATATTAAGGCTGGAATTCCTATTCAAATGACACTGATTGCTTTGAGAACGAAATTTTAATGCTATTTTAAACCCTTTATGCTTGTTGATTGCTTTCTCATGCTGTTCTCTGATCGTTTCTAGATATGTATAAATATGTTCCAAAAATACAAATGTTGCTATGTCTTTAAGTTCATAATATTATTTTCTATATGAAGGTATTGTTTTCAAGAATTGTTTATCAATAAGACAATAGATTCAGTTAAAATCTCAGTCTGTTGCCTTTTACACTGGTCACCAAATTAATGAAATAATGGTATCTTGCAAGAAGGCATACTTGATTGGCTGGAATAATGAACAGAAGCACTTACACTGCAACATTTAATTGCATGGCCCATTTGTATATGACTGAAACATATCTATTTTTTTTCAATCTTTATATACATGATTGTGAGAGATAGTCTAAAACACATACACACACTCACCCCTTACCTGCTCCTACTTTAGAACCACTGGAATCAATTTGCTTTATAAAATGGAGATAAATATGTGAATCAACCTTCTGTCAAAACAAAGTCACCCCTTTAAAAACTGATCATCAATCTACAAGTGAATTGGTTGTGCCAAGCCATTTTTCTTTATCACAGAATAATTTATGAACATGCTAGTAAAAACATGTAATGATTTTAACCGAGGAGCTTTAAAGAAAAATGAGGGCATAGTATTTTGAACGTGAATGCTGACAAGTCTCAACAGCTTGTGATTATCATTCTCTTTACCATTTAGATAAAAAAAAACTGAGCAGATAAATGCCTCTAAAGGACCAATTGAATATACCAAATTGTTAATGCCTGTTAAATGTCAATCAAAGTTTATGAGCACACTATTAGGTGCTCTAGATTCATTGGTTAAAGTTTATTTTAAGTGTATAAAAGCTTTTACTATTACTTAAGTTGTAACTAGTCTCATGTTATTATTTGAATTGTTTCTAAAGTATCATTGTAGCATGTGTATATTATGTGAATACAGGATTCATTTTCTATGAAGGTTATGGTATTTTGAATTTTGTACTTCCATATCTGTCAATATCACTGTATATTTTTTTTCCCAACAGTCATTGGGCATGTCTACACCAAACATTTATCCCGGGCTGGTCACATAGTTGTCCCTGAGCATCTAAATGATGCATAGGGGATCCCAGGGTTAACCAGGGACGACCACTCACTTTGCACGAGGTAACTGGGACCACAATTTTCCCGATTTTTCCAGTGGTCCTGGAACAACCCCGAGGTCTGCGGGCAGTGTGGTGGCCACTCTCGGGGTTGTCCCCTTTCCCCAAAAAGTAGTGGGCCGCTGCCACTAGGCACTGAGCTCTGCAAGGGCCCCCCGTGCCCATTGGGGGTGAAGAGTGAGTTGTTTTGCCATCACAGCAATGGCTCTCATTTTTTTTTATCTACTTACTTTTTGGTGCATGACCATGCCCATGTTGCTGCGCAAAAGTAAAACAAAAACCAAAACCAAAAACACCATGGTGGATGCTGCACTGGCATTTGAATGCTGGGGGAGGATCCCGGAAGCAGGAAAGCCTGAGATCCTCCCCCCTTCCAGAAACCCCGTAGGTATAGACATGCCCATTCTCTTGATACAGGTCTGATTACAGTTGGACAATAGTTATGCTGGTTTCTAGGAGATATAAAAAGGAGAGATGTGTCTGGCGTTTTTAGATCCATGGAAAAAAAATTGTATTCATGTAACAAAAAAATGTTATTTAACCTATAAACATTTTAAAATAAATATTTGGTAGGATATATGGTCCTTTGGGGAATTATGGGGATCTGATAGTAGTGGAATCAGTTAAGATGTAATATAAACAATATATTTGATTTCCCACACTATTATAACGATCAACTGCGAATATCAAGTACATTATACTAAAATTTAAAGTCTTCCTAAATCTAAAATGCTCTCTATTACACTGAATTTCCAAAGATGCTAAAACTAGAACAATGGAATTTCAGGCTTCCTGAGCTATATTAAATCGCATAGGGATGCAATAGAGAAAAAGTATTTGAACATGTCAATGTTTAGTTGTTTGAAGAAAAGTAAACCTAAACTGAATTCAACCAAAGAAAAGTTTGTAAAAAGCCAATTGTCTGGTCACAGCTGGCAAGTCAAAATTGTATCCAGACACACAAATGACAAGTCAAAATTGTATCCAGACAATCAAGCAAGGGAATTTGGGTTGGGTAGGTGGTTTCCCCTTTGTTTTAGGCTGTCAAAGTACCACAACTAAGGTAGGTAAGCGTGTATGTATGTGGGTCACTAAAATTTTGTGAGCTAGTGCATTGTGTACATCTGGCATACGCTTACACAAATGCCTTACTTGCTTAACCTCAGGTACAAAATGTCAGCCAAAAACAAGCTCTTATACCTATTCCAAAATATACTCGTGCCTATGAATCCCCAATGAAAGAAATGTTCCATTAATACTGAATGGTTACCAAGAACACTGTTTAAAACATACTTGATATTCATCTCCACTTCTTGCATTCAAAACAGGATGGGAATAGACCAAAGAGGAAAAGGTATTCTCTAACTATATAGTAGCAAGCCATGTGTGGCTTTGCAGTTCAAGAGTTGTAGTACCTGCACTTGCAACTTCCATACCGACATCACAGTTAGTCCCACAATTCAGATTCGGGTATCCTCATGCAGAACTGATTATTATCATTCTCAATAGCTAGCATGGCATGAATAAGAATTACCAAATGTGAACTGTAGGTAGAAAACACCGACCTTCTTGTAAAAATAGTGTAAAGCCCATGTCACCATGGGTGCTAGTAGTCCTGCTGCTTCCCCACTTTTTTGCAGCTCAATCCCCTCATGAATAATGCAAATGTGGTTCATACATAATGAATCCCCCCTCCAAAATGTGCATGAAGTGTGGTCCTGCCGTCTTCCCGATTGGCTGGCTCCATTTCCGTCCCACTCTCCACTGGCAGAGACAGCTTAACCACACGGCTGTGCTCAGGGCCTGCCTTCGCGCCACACTGATCAGCCAAGAAGGGCTTTCTGTCATCCTGCTGGCAGAGGAACTTATTATTATTATTATTATTATTATTATTATTATTATTATTTATATAGCACCATCAATGTACATGGTGCTGTTCAGATTATACACAGTAATAGCAAGACCCTGCCGCATAGGCTTACAATCTAATAAAGTTGCAGTAAACAATAAGGAGGGAAAGAGAATGCAAACAGGCACAGGGAAGTGTAAACAGGCACCGGGTAGGGTGAAGCTAACAGTATAGAGTCAGAACAAACTCAATATTTAAAAGCTATAGGGAAAAGAAAAGTTTTTAGCTGAGTTTTAAAAGCTGTGATTGAGTTGGTAGTTCTCAAGTGTTCTGGAAGAGCGTTCCAGGCGTAAGGGGCAGCAGAAGAAAAAGGACGAAGCCGAGTAAGGGAAGTGCCCTGCCTACTTGGCACCGAGGAAATTAGTTGGTATTAAAGCTTGAACTCTGAACATTTTTGAACTTTCAAAATTTTCCACATGTCTACACTATTCAAGCTTCCGTTTAAAAAAATGAGCAAAATTGGTCTGGTAGATCTCAAATAATAAGACTTACACTACCATATTCTTATATAAGATACTGAGAAACACACATCATAAACAGTGATGTCCAAAGCTGTGAATTCCAAGCCCTATTCTAGTGAGAATTCCCCTTTCCTAAGGCCTTTCTCACCCCAAACAGGAACCCCTTCTCTTGCACACACTTAGTTTCGCTGCCACCAAGTCCAACCCTTACTGAGTTCTCTACCTCTTAGGACACAAAAGCTTTAACCTTAATATTCTCCTTTTCTTACCTCCCCCCTTACACAGACGTGAGCAGGAGGCATAGGATTTTATAAACAAAGAAAGCTTTATTAATTACAATAAATTAGTTGTTGAATAATAAACAACTAACTCTTAATGGCTCTATCAATACATGTTCTTCCATATATAATAGTCAACAATCACTCTCTCAAACACTCCTTGCACAATCACCACAGACTTCTATTGCGAGTTGAGAAGGAAGAATCTTCAGTAAGTTCATACGTCTCCTTTCATAATACATGCCCAAGGCAGCCATCTCTCTATGGCCCTGATCTTGCCATGTCCCAGCCCCTGAACAGCAGCTGCGGCCCCATTCTGAATGGGGGCCGGGGGGGGCTATTTCTCTCAATCCTAATTTCTCTGATCTAATCCTCTGCTATCTTTTCCCTGTCTCATCTCGTCCCTGGCTTATCCTATTTTGATCTAATCAATCTCGCATCAAATCCCTGTCTCATCTCATTTTATCCCTGTCTGCCTCCCACAAGCACAGCACCCAGTTTATAACACACACACACAGACACGCACACACACATTTCACCCCTCCTTCTCACTCTCTCAGCCAATCAGCTCACACATGCAGTACCACCATTCTTACCCTAGAGATACTTACCAAACCATAGAGCTAGAACAAGAATATACAGTTATAAACATAAATGCAGTATGTACAAATGTGTAATGTCACAGCTGCCTCCGTCCTTTGCTCCCTTCTCACTGATGGCAAGAGCCTAATTGCACAGCTGCGCCTGGGGGCCACCTTTGTGCCACACTGATTACCAATCAGTCATCCTGTTGGCGGGGGGGGGGGTAGCCCTGCCTGCTTGGTGCAGAGGAAATTAATTGCTATTAAAGCTCGAGCTTTGAACTTTTTCAAACTTTCAGAATTTTCTGCACATCTGCATAGCTTAAGCTTCAGTTAAAAAAATGAGCAAAATTGGTCTGCTAGATCTCAAATAGTAAGCCTTATACTACCATATTCTTATATAAGATACTGAGAAACACACAGGTAGCCACTGTATTCATAAACAGTGATGTCCAAAGCTGTGAATTCCAATGATCAACACTGGACACTGGCTACTATATCAAATACATGTTGTTAGCAGATGGTATGATGAAGTTTATTTAGCACAATGCTTGCCAGTACAGCATTGCTTCTTTAGGCCACAGTAAATTAATCTCACAAGACCTTCACTTTATTTAGTATTTTAAGAGTAAAAAGGAATACTGATGAGATTATCCTGCGGAAAGATTATAAAACTCTGGATAAAGCCCCTCCCAAAATCTCAGTTTGGGCCAGAATGTTATTGATTTTCTTCAATGCAGAATGGAACATTAATGCATCCTGTCATTCAGACCTGAAACATTTTAAACTCAAGAAGTTAATTCAATGGAAGACTAGTAGTGACAACCATTTTCACCCTAACAGAAGGAAACCCTCTTTTTCCACCACAGCTTTCTTGTAGTTCAAACCCTTTAATGATAAATACAACTTTTTAAAGGTTTGTTTTGTCAGGCTTTGCTGATCACAAGTCCAAAAAGGCAGAGAAGTTTGCTTTTATTCCCTATGCTGTTTCCACATTTGAATTTACAATACTTGGCTGTCTAGTTATGCTGGAAGCCAAGTAGTATTTTAGCACTCTAGCAGCAGTAAGCAATTTTCTCCTTCCAAAATGTGAAATCGCTTTTAAAATTAACTTCCTAACTTTTCCAGTTGTGGATTTTCCAAATCTACTGTCCAATTCACATGGCTATGTTAAGTTCTAAAAAAAATAAAAGTGAATATATTACTAGGTTTCGTATATACTTAAGAGGTTTTTTTTAGCATAAAACTATAAAATGGCTAAAAAGGCTATTTATACCATGTTTATCTCTTGTGAACATATGTTGGAATCCTATGCCAATTTACCTGGGAATATACCCCATTGAACTCAAGGAGAAACCTTAGCAAAAGGAAAGATTTGCATCCAAAGATTTGACCTACAACAACAACAAAAGTATGGTGCAAATTCTCTATTGGGTGTTACAAAAACACTGCAATAAGCAGAAGTACAAGTCGCTCATGTCATCTGGGCGGTGATAGATGTTATACTATTATACCTAGAACTTCTTACGCATTTTATTCTACATATTTCTACTACTTTTTAGGATATTCCTCTCTTCTCAATTGACTTGCTTAAAGCTTTATCTTACTGACAAGCAGTACATAACAGCAATGGCAGTTGTGGACACCCTGGCCTTAGCTAGACTACCTGTTATTGAGCGATGAAGATCTTGCGATGTTTTTATTGCGAGATCCCCCTTCTGTTTACACACGGCATGCGACGACCTCAGAAGGAGAGATGTTGCACTCGCTATTTTGTTTTTTCTTAAAGGGGAAGATGCGCATGAGCGCTCGTGCGAGAAAGGTAAAGGTTTTTTTTTTAAAAAAGTATTTCCCCCACTCACCCCGCCCCACCCCCGATGGGCGCAGTGCTCCTGACGAGCTCTGCACCCTGTGTGAAGGTCCCAGCTTCTCATGAGGAAATGCGAGGGACCGAGACAAACTGCGACACCCAGCCACACATTCTGTGGTCTTGGGCTCAGCCTGGGACCATGGAAAAACCGGGCTCAAAGGGTAAAGCGAAATCCAGGGGCAAGGGACGGATCATCCCTCCCTGATCCCAGGATCCCCTGTGCATCATATGGACACACAGGGATGATCCCAGGGATCGCCCTGGGATTTCACCCCACCTAGCTAAGGCCCCTATCAAAACGAATGTGGGTTACTCAAGAAATCATATGTGTTTTCCCCCTTAAAAATTATCCCTCTCACTTGGCATCAAATGGAAGAAGTATAAAGTCAGTTCCACCCATAACTGAATCATTCCCTTAGTTAAGGATGTGTGAATCAGGAAAACTTGAGTTTGCTGAGGTTCTCGGAATTCCATCTCAAAGCTCATTACAACCCATGTTCATATTAAATTGCAAGGTTTTCTTTTTATTTTTGCACAAATATTTTCATGCACATTTGTCCAAATGCACACATCAATTGTGCACAGTTTGGGGAAAAATTGCAGATTGTGTTCAGGTCCACATTTGGGTCCAGGAGGCATGAACTGGGTATATTCTGGTCAAAACCAAACTGAAATAATTTATCATACATGCCTTCTAATCTCTTCAGAATGTATTGCAATGTTACTTTTTTTTGTATGGATGGAAGAGATACTGTAAATACATCAATATGTGTAGTGTAGCAATTAATTAAAACAAATACATAATTTGTAAGACAAGCCTGTAAAACCAGAAAAAATAGGTGTGTGTTTTCCAGTTTTATTAAGATACCAGCATATGTATTGATTATCTCTTTACGCTGACAACTGCAAAATGCTGGTTAAGTTTGTTATTTCCTGTACCTGGTACACTTAACTTGAAAGCTTGAGATATATACAATGACTCTTTATACTACAGAAAAGTAACATCTGTGTGCAAAATTATACCATTTTTCCTCCCATGAGTTAATATCCCCTATCTTACATCTGTTTTACAACTGACAAATGTCTCAAATGGTTACTAAATCTGAAGAATTAGGTGTTATTAACTTTACCTTCAAAACAAACGTTATTAAATCATAATGCAAAATAAGTGTGCTGCTTATACTCCCTTATAATATAAATTATAAAATTATAATTTATACCTGGCGGATTTGAGAAAGTAGCCTCTCCCCAAAGGTTACTTCATCCCCCTTCCCCCCCATAGATCTCTATTCTAAAGTTCCTAAATCTGCAACTTTTCAGTTTAATAGTTTTATCTTCTCTTTTCATAGAACAGCCCAAAGAAGAACCCATAAGAATGCATATTACTTTCCATTCAAGGATCATAATAACCTCTTTCATTAACTGCACATGGTATCTCTTTTTAACAAGGTAATTAGTAATTATACAGTGCATTCCTGTTCTAATATAACTAGGACAACTGCTTCTGTCATAAAAATCTGGCAAACCACTTCCACACTCAATGGACTTAATGTGTGTGTATTGAAGACAGCAAGCCACCTCATATACCAGAAAGAAAATGATTTGTTTTATTTAGAAATAGTAGAGAGATTTCTCTGAGGACTGAGGTAAAGTACCCTCTTCTGGCTTTGCCAGACATCCGTTCAAATCAGACTAAGCCATCTGTACAGATGAGTCCAATTTAGGCAGCTCATAATGGATGCACTAGCAGTTCCATTTACCTATGAGATACCTACATTTACCAATTCCGTTACTACTTGCTTAAGGAATATAACATTGGACCACAATGTATCAGGTTTTGAGAACCCATTGCAATATAGAAAAAAGACTAAATACTACAAATACACACGAGGAAAAATAGTACTCTTAAAAAATGAGATTAAGAGGGAGTCTACATGTTATGGCTCCATGCACAGGTGGAAGAATTTTCTGCACACCAGAGGAAAAGGCCATTACAATAAGAAAAGGTGCCTTTTTAAACTCCTGTTTTGGAATAGCCCTTTACTAGAGCAAGTACAGATGACCAGCTTACCACATGATAAATGTGGGAAAGTTTTCTGATTTCTTTAGTATGTGCTAAAGAGCTGCAACAACGATGAATGTGACTTGTGTACTGTTTGTTGCTGCTCCATGTCCAGGGAAAAGAGTTCCACGATGCCCCCATGCATTCCTGTTGTGTTTTGTCATCATGTCTTTGTTGTTGTTTTGTTACAAGATAAACAACAACATACATTCTGTGCCCAAAATTAACTCTTATCAGTTATTTTACCATAAAATATTGCCTTATAATATGTATGTATGTACAGGTGATAAGAGTGTTTACTGATTAGATTACGAATTGGAGGGTGAAACAACCTGTAGAGACTGTCATAGGCTGTCCTGAAATCTAAGTGCCCAACCTTTCTCTGGGATCAGAGTTCCTAGATCAGGTGCCTGGTGTTGTACCTCCAGAGCCCTGAATTCCAGAGCACTGAACTCCAGATGATTCCAAAAAGGTCTTCCTGGTAGGGGTGTGCACGGACCCCCCGCTCCGCTTCTCTTCCAGATCCGCGATTTGCGGATCGGGCTGCTTCACTCCGCTTCCGCTCCGCCTATGTCCACTCCGCTGCGAAGCTCCGGATCCGGATCGGAGCTCTGTTTTCCCTCCCCATAGGCTTGCATTGAAAGCTAAAAAACTATACAACTTTTTTTCTGTGAAAGTTAGAAACCTCAAGTTTGGCACCATGACACCTCATGGAGGTATACACACGCACGCCAAGTTTCAAGCCAATCCCATCATCCCCTGATTTTTGGGGAATTTTTGAAAATCAGGCACCCCATTCACACCCCTTTCGATAGCTCCGTCAATTTGCACGTTAGAAACCTCAAACTCGGCACCATGATAGCTTATCCAGGGATACACATGCACGCCAAGACTCAAGGCAATCCCATCATCCCCTGATTTTTGGCGGGCTCTAACCTTTTAACTCACCCCAAATCACGTCCCATTTTACAACTACGTCAATTTGCATGTCAGAAACCTCACCTTCGGTCCCATGACAGCTTACCCATGTGTCCACATGGATGCCAAGTTTCAAGCCAATTCCATCATCCCTGGATTTTTGGGGAATTTATGAAAGTCGGACACCCCAGTATCTGCAGACAGCTCAATGGGCCCATTTCAAAGGAAATCCCAACATGCCATGAATTGGGGAGTAGAGATAAACCTAAATATGAATCTTCTTCCACACTTGAAAAATTGATTTGGAACTTGAGCACAGGAAGGACTTCTCCCCTGAGTCAAAGCAAGACACACAAAAACCATCCCTGCGACGTGGGCAGGGGGAGGAGGGAGGGAAGGCAGGCAGGCAGCAGACATTTCTGGGGGCACAAGGAAGTGAGCCAAGGATAGTTTCAAAGCCAGTAATGCATATAAAATGGAATAAATAAATAAATAAATAAACAAAGGAGGGGTGGAATTAAAAGCAGCAGTGTTGCTGAATAAACAACAAGAAGAATTTTTTAAAAAAAGGCTATATCTGTCTTTTACCAGTAAGAGGGGAGTGGATGTGCCCAAGGGGAGGGGGAATCATCTGCCAATTTGACTGGTCCTGTCTACGTACCAGTCTTTAAGAAGCAAATGCTCACTTCAACTCATGATAGGCATTCTCTCCAGTGATTTACCTTTGGAGGGCTCTGATGGCCCTCCAAGGTCAGGAGAGTGCACTGGGCACGTCCACATGCCCTAGGGGAGCTCATCCCCTTGCGCCACATCTATTCAGTTGTTCCCCAAAGTTAGGGTGGGTAGCAGTGCTGTGTTTTCTATCTCTTATTATTGGCTTAGTATATGATTTCAGGTTGTGTTTGTGCATTTGGTGGGGCTACTGTTTTAAAAAAACACTGGGAAAAGTCCGTTCAGACTAAGAAAGAGAAGTTCCCAGAATCCCAAGTTACCCGTTTTGCCTATCCACTCCTCCAACTTTGGGATCATGTGATCATGACCGGGAGTTGACTCTGCCCCTCAGCCCTTCGAAAAAGGTACATTTTCCCGCTGTTTTACCCGATTTTCCCAAAAATTCTAGCAAGCGAACCGCAGCATGCAGAGAGCTGAGAGTAGGCTCAAAATGACACTCAGCCACGACTCTCTAAGCACAAGAAGTTTCAGAAAGATAGCTTAAAAAACAACACAGTTATCCCCTATTCATTTCCGCAATGCAATCCTATGGGCGAAATTTTTCAAAATGGCGATCGGATTGGTCCGCGAAAAGAGAAGCGCTTCGCGTATGGGCGCTTCTCTTTGCCGTGCTTCTACGGGTCCCCGGTCCGCTTCTACTCCGCCTCTGGGCAAGGCGGAGCAGGCCAATTCGCTTCTGATTCTCCGCTTCTAATCGGAGCGGAGCACATCCCTACTTCCTGGTATAAAACTCAGCTTGATTGACCCTATACTGATGTTGGATGCCCCTTTTCTGTACTCATACTTTCAGCTTTCATATTTCCTTTTCAGCAATAGCCAAAGGAACACCCCTGCCTGTTTTGAACAGAGAAGGAAAGACATTATTATCTCTTATTCTTGTCAGGTTTTCAATTTCCATGGTAACTCCTCTCCCAAAAGCCAAAGTAATACATCTTTGGAGCCTCCTTTGGCTGATCCGCCAGCTTAGGCTGCCCATACCCTCCGGAAAATTCTGGAAACCTCCTGGGAGAGCTGGGGGTCCAGAGGAACCGGACTTAGGGCCCAAAATACCGGGGTTGTGGTTACTGGGCCCACAGCAACCCCAACCCCTACTTACCAGGTCTAAATTTCTCCGGTGAGTAGCAGTGGCCATCTTGAATCTCGCCCGAACTCACGTGAGATCTTGGCAGCTGGCTGGGAACAGCCAACAGCCGAGATCTCGCGTGAGTTCGGGCGAGATTCAAGATAGCCGCTGCGAGGGGTGGGTGGTGAGAGTGAGGTGAGTGGTTGGGGGCTGCGTGCAGGAATTTCCAGCAACGCAGCCTCCAGCACCCCACCCCCCAGCGCAGAAGAAGCAGAAGAAGAAGAAGAAGAAGCAAGAAGAAGAAGCAGCAGAAGCAGCAAGAAGCAGCAGCAAAGGCAGCAGCAAGAAGCAGCAGCAAGAAGAAGCAAAAAAAGCAAGCAGCAGGAGGAGGAGAAGATAGAGTAGGAGGTAAGACTGAGGTTTGTGTGTGTGTTTGTGTGTGAGAGAGAATGTGTGGTGCATGGCGTCTTTGAATGCACATGTGCATGCATGTGTGCATGCGTGTTTTTGAAGTGAGTGATGCTGAGTGTGTGTGTGCATGCACGCACACGTGTGCTGGCAGTGTGAGTGTATTGATGTCTGAATGGGATGCCTGTTTGACTGAATGAATGCATGTGCATGTTTGTGGTGGGGGTGTCTGTAGTTTTCTGTGAGTTGGGGGGATGATTTGGAGGTGATGTTCCTATTAAATAATGCATTTTAGACCCATAGACCTTCCTTTCCAATTTGTTTACTATAATTGGCATGACTGATATTTTTTAACAGTGGCTGACAATTGTTCATCCTTCTTAAAGAAACTTTTAAAAAATTAACAGGGTTGCTATCATCATCATCATCATCATCATCATCATCATCATCATCTATCTCTCTTTTCTTGCTTGTGGTGGTTTTTCTAGATGAACATGATGGGCTTTGCCAAGTCATGTTGTCTTTTACTGATTCAGAAATGTCCTGACTATTGAACATGTTTTAAGTATGACTGCTTTCTGGATGTTGGCGTGCATGTATTTTGGCAGGCCTAATTTTTGAAGGTTTTCTGTAAAAACAACCACGATGTCATGCTGGTGACTGATGTGACTAACAAATAATTGTAAGTTTTTCCTGCTGCCATAGTTCTTTAACTTCCATATCCAGTGGTGTATATTTTTCTTTTCTGCAACATTTTTGTCATTAGGTATTGCAATTTCAATGTAGGTGTGTTTTTCTCGGTTGTTTTTGACTGTTATGTCTGGTTGAAGTTGAAACAAGCTAAGACAAGCTTTAATCTATTTTGTTCCATGGCTAACGTTTGCAGGCTAATAGTAGTTTATACTCTTTCTGAATGCTTGGTTGTTTGGTTGTTGTATACTTGTCAACTACTTCATTTGTTCAGTGGTAGCAGTATGCAGTAAGGTGATGGGGAAACAGTGTTAAATGTTAGTAAAGGTTAGACTATGGTCATCCAGTGAAGGATTTGCAGTCCGAAAAGATATTTGAGGGAAGGGAAGACTGTATCACACACAGGGCTCATCTACACCAAGCAGGATATTCCACTTTGAAAGCGGTAGAGAAAAGCCAGGAGCCACACTACTGCTTTATAGCAGTATTGAAGTGTACTGACAACTGTTGGGGCCCATGACACATACCATATACCACTTTCATAACACTTTCATGGTGTTATATCCTGCTTGGTGTAGATGTGTCATGGGCCCCAACTGTTGTCAATGCACTTCAGTACCACTATAAAGCAGTAGTGTAGCTCCTGCAGTGTAGTTGAATACCTTTATAAAGTAATAGTGTGGCTCCTGCCTTTTATATACCGCTTTCATAGTGGAATACCCTGCTTGGTGTAGCTGAGCACACAGTATAGCTAAAGCTTCAACGTACAGCAAAAGCTACAGAAGTAGGAATGAGTGAAGTTAAGTTCAGATACATTGAATGTCTCACTTATACTTTATTCCAGTGATTTTAACATTAAGATGTTATGTAGAACAGGTTTGTCTTAACTGTGTGCTGTGAAATCAGATGACCAAGGCCATGTTTGGGTGGGCACGCCCCTTTGGGGGCTGGACATGCTGGTGAGCACACCCCCTTGGGGGCTGGACATGTTGGTGGGCACACCCCCATGGGGCGGCCTTGTTGTCCTCCTTTTTGGTTTCCAAAATATGGACACGCTACGCCAGCTGCGCCCTTTCCTAGACTTAGAAGACCTAAAGACGGTAGTCCATACACTGGTAACTTTGAGGTTCAACTTCTGCAATAGGGCTACCTTTGTACCTAGTTTAGAAACTTCAACTAATACAAAATATGGCAGCCAGGTTGGTCACTGGCACACCTAGGGGTGACCATATTACACCAACATTAAAATCACTCCACTGGCTGCCAATTAGTTTCCAGGAGAAATATTAAGTGTTGGTTATTGCCTTTAAAGCCCTACATGGCTTATGTCCAGGTTACCTGCAGGATCACCTTCCCCCGTACAATCCGCCCCGTACACTCAGGTCCTCTGGGAAGAACTTACTCCAGTCAGCCACAACTAGGCTGACAACTGTTACTCAGAGGACTTTCTCTTCTGCTGCTCCCAGACTGTGGAATGGCCTGCCAAAACAGATTTGTCAACTTAATGCTCTCTCTGAGTTTAAGGCAGCTATAAAGACTTGTCTCTTCCGGCAGGCCTACCCAGATGAATTTTAAGATGTCTGATTATTATACTGTATTGGTTTTATATGTTTTTAATCAGTTTTATGCATTTGATTTATATGTATTTTTGTATTAAATGTTGTACTCTGCCTCGATCCAAAGGGAAAGGAGGGTAAGAAATAAATAAATAAATATTATTATTATTATTATTATTATTATTATTATTATTGACAGAATCACTTCTCAACCCTCTCTCTTTCCTTTCTGTCTATGCAGTAGCCTTCAGTAGTTAACCATGAAATCGCTGTTATACTTTCTCAATAAAACTCAGTTTCTGGAAAAGCTCTGACCTCAGATCTATTACTCTTCTCCAAATACCTTACAAGGGCATTCTGCTATTCAGACTTTGACCCAAAGTTACTCATGCTGAACTCCTGTGTATTTTGGTAAATGTCCTACTTTTTGTTGTGGCTTTATCAGACAGACAGCAGCCTGTCATGAAGCAGAATAAAGCTAGTGTTGCAATGGGAATACCACATTCATGAACATCATAACTAGCCCTTAGAAAAGTGGTTCACAGCAAAATCAGTGGCAACATGAAAGTGTATTAATATATGTTTAGAAGGAAGAAACACATTATTGTTTCCTTATTGTCCTCTACTAGCAATATAGTTTTAAACTTAGGACTTTATTTTCTGTAACTCATAAATAACAGAAAGGAATTCAGTACCTTTCCTAGTAAAGCATTTTACTTTCAAATTCACTGTAACTAGCTGAAAAAGGATTACAGCTCCACAGCTGTCACAAGTGAATAGTTATTTGAATTCATTATCAGCATTTCAGGGATTGCATCTCTCATGCTAAAACAAGCTGTTAGGATTGCTCTTCTAGATCAAATCATCCTGCCATTGCAGTGGGCTATAATATTAATTGAAACCACCCAGGCAGATTTTGTGTTTGTGCTTCCTTACTGGTTTCATGATTTTGAATATCATTCTATTTCAGTGTGATTAGTCTGAAAGATGCGTATCTATGTTTTGCTACAGCTGTGTAAAAAGATAAAATGCAATACTTTTTTATACGCTGTAAAAATGCATGTATTCTAAACAATATTACTGATGACTAGAGCTATTGGCAATCTGCTCAACAGTATGCAGATAATTGGCAGTTTGGGAAGAACTTACTGAATCTATTGTTTAAAAAAATCCTAATTGTCATAAGATCTTCTTTTGCAGGATGTAAATATCAGTTTTACATTTTATTTCAGATGAGGAGCCAATTTGCAAAAAGCATAAATTTCAATATGAGCATCTATTACACTGCACTGTAAACTAGTTTGAAGATTTTGCATTAGAGCGAAGACTGACTATGCACACACATTGTAGAGAGTTTCCAGATGTGCAGCTCACTCCCCAAAACGTTCAGGAAATTTAAAATGTAGGTTATGGGTTTGCTTGACGTAGGGCTGATGACAGCAAAGTATTTTAAATACCCTCCCTTGTGACAATAGAAAAGGCTCAAATGAGATCCTGCCCTCCTCCAATTGGAAGAAAGGAGACAAAAAGAATTCAAGAGCTTGCCCAATTTTGAATCAGCACACTTTGCATAGTGACCATGCCCCTAAAGTACATAAAAGGCAGTACACTTGAAGTGGGTAGGACCCAACATTATGCACCACAACCATCTTAACGCAACGTTAAGGAAGGAAAGGAGATCACCTAATTAAGGGCAATGTAGACATTTTTAGGGGAGGCAAAATGACTGTCTTTTGGTGTCAGTTTTGTATATGAGTTTGTTTTGTTTTTATAGTTTCTCTGGGGGGACCAAGTTGACTAAAAATTAGTACTGATGAACTTCAAAGTTGTTATCTAGTTTGTGTTACATTTTCCCAGTTTAAAGGTCATTTTGAGCTTTGGAAGGAGTATAGTGTTTTGAACTAGAAAGTAACTGGACTCAAGAAAGTATATCCTTGCATACACTAGAGCAGTGCTGGTTTGAGTAGAAATCTCCTGTGCCTTCAGCAACCCAGAGGTCAGTGGCTGGTGTGCTAGAAACTGACAGGCCCTTTCAGCTCTTACATTATGGGGATATTGTTCAGATGATGCAAAAATGAACAGGGAACTCGGATTGCATCTCTGGGGTTGCCTTGTATGATCAGAAAGGCCCTTGCACCCACCCCCTCAAATTCCATGAATTTCCCTTTTCCACTACATTCCCTGTATGCTATACTATCCTGTTCCAGAGATTCTCCAACCCTTGAGAGGATTTTTAGGGAGTGTAGTGGGAAAGGGGCAGCAGGAAAACTTAGTTGCACAAGAGCAATTGTGCTTATACCTCTCTGGATCCAAGCCTCTGTTTTTTTGCTCTACGCTATATAGGAAAAGCAATAGAACTGTATTCTTTCTGGGGAATAGTGACAAAGGACAATAGTGAGTTAGACTGTATAAACCAAAACCTAATCTAACAGATTGTTTAATAATGTTAAATCTCTTGACTTCTTTCTGGGAGGGGAGACTACAGATTGCGCACACACATGTACAGCACCCAAGATGTTTTCATGTGCCTTTCCACATACACTTTCACCACCAGAACCTGGCCAATTACAAGAAATCAGCTTAAGTTGTCTAAGAAATAAACAGGATAACTCTTATCTTTACCAGACATACCAGCCAGAAAATGGAGTTTTAAAAGAAACTTTGTACAAATGATACAGCATTGACATCCTTCCATGGCTCCCTTTAAAGGGTGTCAGTAATTTATACTGAAAAACCAGTCTAAAGAATAAAGTTGTTTCCTATAGCTATCTTAAGGTGAAACTGAAAGCAAAACACTAACATTTAAATATGAACCATTTAACCTGAACACAAAAGACAGTCTGAAATGTTTACAATTTCACTGCTAAGCATACCTTGTCATATGAACCCTGCTGGAATTGTCAAAAATGAGACCGTGCTGTGAAAGCTTCTAATTAAAACCCAGTTTTAAGCAAAGAACAGGGTGTATAAAACTGTGTTAATCAATTAGCTGAGGTTCTGAAAAGAGAAGGGTGGGGGTTATTTTGCCCTTTTCTCTTAATAAGATGCAGCATATAGGACAAAGCTATCTATTGCTTTGGAAGAGCTTTTCATGCTTATGCACACATTGACCATTGTTCCATTATAAGAGTCACATTAATCAATGTTGGGGCAGTATTGTAGAAGAGCTGGCTGTTCCATCAGTGATTTATTACAGAAGCCAATTTACATTTGACATGAAATAAGTTGGTACTCTGGAAGTTGCCACCAACATATTGGAACAGGGCTTTAGGTTTGTTAATGCAGACATCTATTGCTTTAAAAAGATTTTAAAAAGAGGCTGTCAGCTATCTATGTACATGATGTCCAAAAGAACAAATGATTCACTTTTGAATATTAGTACAGGCTAATTAAAGATATGTCCACATCAGCGCCTGTTGTTGCATTTGCGATTGGGCTTGTCATTCCTGATTTTCTCTCCCTGTTCTGAAGGTACTATTCACACATATTTCATATTTGTATGCAAAGAGTACGATAAGTAGCTCCCCTCACTCCCAAGTAAATGTATCCACCAATAGCCAAATAATACTTAAAGAGCACATCACCTGTAGCTTCAATTTGTTATGCTGCTTCTTTATTTTTATGAAGAAGCATATCAAAGTAAGCAACAACTATCTACAACTACTCATATAAACTTTTGAATCTGCCTTATATCAAGCAACAAAACTGGCACATCTAGCCATGTATTGTCTTCCTTGACTGGCAGTGCACTTCTGCTGAGGTAGAGGTGTTTCCCAAACCTGTTATCTGAGAGCTTTTTATCTGGAAATGTACGGACTGAATTTGGGATCTTATTCATAATGTGATCTACCACTGAGATAAGAGTTCTTCTTAATACCATATTTCTTCGATTGTAAGACGCCATCAATTGTAAGATGCACACTAATTTCAGTACCAACAGGAAAAAAAACCTAAGACACACCCGCGATTCTAAGACACACAACATTTTTAGAGATGTTTATATGGAGAAAAAAGTGTGTCTTAGAATCAAAGAAATAGGGTAAGTTTACTTATGAGTAGGCACAGAAAAGCACCATACATTTTAATAGATATTATGAGGGGAAATGTAGGGCACTTAATAATTCAATGTAGAACAAATTCCAGAAAATGATCCTTAACCATGGATATGCTATTTCTGCACATATCCTGCTGTTTCCGCACATATCCTCGGTAAATGGGCAACAGAATGGCAGATGAGATTCAATCAAAGTGTTTGTTTTTCATATTTCATAAGTTTAAATATGTAAACCTTTGTGAATTTCTGGGAAGGAAGGGTATTCAAATATTTTGAATGACTGAATGAATGAATGAATGAGGACACCAGCTGTGCACAAAAAGGGAATTAGGTTATAATGAAAAGCTACCTGAAAACATCCACTTGCTGTGATGGTCAGAAAATGACAAGTTTGGAATGAGACAGAAAATATCATAATGTCATCAAATATGAATCTATGCTGTGGTGGCCATAAGTAAAGCAAAAGTTCCTGAATTTCTCAGGCAAACTCTTGCACCTTTGCAGAAAAAAAATTCTCAAGTCTTCATTGTATAAAATGGTACTTACAAATAAAACAGTATCCTGATTAGTTAGAGAAAAGCCTTCTCCAATAAAATATATGTATGTCAGGTAAGAAAAAAAGTGTACATGTTAAGTAAAGAGCATGTAACTTTCTTGTAAAGCTTCAATCAGCAGGATCTGCAAGGCTCTTCCAAGAAGGCTCCTTTATCTATGCATGTGAGTCTGTCATAGAACTCTAGAATGATCCTGAAGGTTTGAGGGGAAAACTCACTGCACATTATGTATTGCATTTACACCTAAAGGAAAGGAAAGGAACCTCTCGTGCAAGCACTGAGTCATTACTGACCCTTGGAGTGACACCAGCTTTCGCTGACATTTTCTTGGCAGGCCTTATAGGGGGTGGTTTGCCGTTGCCTTCCCCGGCCGTTATTACCTTTCTCCCAGCTAACTGGGTACTCATTTTACCAACCTCGGGAGGATGGAAGGCTGAGTTTACCCGAGCCGGCTGCCTGAAACCAGCTTCCGCTGGGATCGAACTCAGGCCGTGGGGAGAGTTGCAGCTGCAGAAACTGCTGCTTTACCGTTCTGCGCCACACGAGGCTCTACACCTAAAGAGCATCTGCAATAAGCAAACTGCTATTTGTAAGGCTGGAGAAGAGCTTCAGAATTCATCTCTGCTTGGAAGTTTCTTCTGCTAAAGGTGAATAATTGTCAGCCTCAGTTAGCGATAAGACAGGTAGGGTGTTTATATTTGAATAAGAATGGGAAGGGGAGGGAAAAATCAGAAGCATTCTTTACATGAACCTTGAAGAACTTTCCAGGACATTATTGGATATAAAAGATTGACACCTTTCATCTATTTCTTTTTATTACTGAAGCATCTGTAGAACAATATCCTAGTTCGATTTCTTGTGGGTTTGAAATGTAGATGGAGCCTTCCTCTTGCTTTGGCTTAGAACTAGCATCAGGTTTCTAGGTGCACCAGCTTTCTTTTCCCCTCTGACA
Organism: Elgaria multicarinata webbii; assembly: GCF_023053635.1. Classification (NCBI taxonomy): domain Eukaryota; kingdom Metazoa; phylum Chordata; class Lepidosauria; order Squamata; family Anguidae; genus Elgaria; species Elgaria multicarinata. Next base: position 84,833,133 of record NC_086175.1, read on the forward strand.
AAGGAATTGTATGACAAGTATTCAATACTATCAAATTGAGCTTATGTTTCCTAGGTATCACCAAAACCCAAATCCTGTGTGTATTCAAAAATAAGCCCAACAAATAACAGTGAAATGTGTTACCACACAAAGTGTACACAGGAATGCAGCCAAAGTCTTAGAAATGGGTATCAGGAGTGGGGGTAGAATAATGAAGAAACTAAAGTGGAAAAGATAATAGAAGAGCTGGAAAATATTTCCAATTCCTAGACACTGAGATTTAAGATGAAAAACCAGTTATCCTCTGGGTAGGCAGGCTAGTCATATTAGTGGACTTATTTGCGAGGCTAATTTAGGGTAACTAAAGTTATCCAAAGGTTGATCTAGCTTTCTCTGCAAAATAAAAAGATGACTAAAAATTTAATGTAGAGGGAGGGAGGGAGAGAAATAACAGACAGCAATAGGATAGGAAAGAACTTCAACTAGCAATAATCATAGTCGTCTATGTTTAATTCTTTAAAAGGAGTGATTGGTCACATATTAGTCATCCCCTTTCCATATAATGGACCCCAGAACTGTTGTTTTTAAATGGATACAGTTGTTTTTATACTGTTTATGTTTTTGATGGTTTTAAATTTTGTATACTTTTTAATGTTCATTGTTAACTTTTGTAAATCGCCCAGAGAGCTTCGGTTATGGGGTGGTATATAAATGTAATAAATAAATAAATAAATAAATCGAAGTGGAAGAGAGGGACACCACAATAATTGTCCAGATTGACTTAATATTTGTTTGTAGATGAATTTTACTCAAGTCCTCCTTGTGTAAAATGATCCCTGCAAATAAAGAAGTATCTTGATTTGTCAGGGAAAAGCTTTCTCCAAAAATATATATGCATAAGTCAGGAAAGAAAAAAGGTGTGTGAAAGACACTCCTGAATCCTTCACCCCATTCACTGTATACTGCAACACTCTCTTTAACAATTAAAAAAGTTAAGCAATATTAATTGCCAATACAGTTCTGCATTAGTATTAAAGGCATTATCACCCATCAAAATAGTCCTATTCCTCCAATTTTATTTTATTTATTAAACACACATTGCTACCAATACTGAATATACGTTATTTTTAAAGTTGTTATGAGGTATCTAAATGATTTAGTATTTGAAAAAAACAATGTGAACAATCTTAATGTAGAATATTTCAAATAATGTGTTTAATAATGTTCAAAGAGTCTTCAAATTAGTTGAACATTAATTCTGACCCTAGAATTCTTCATGAAGTCTGTAACAGAGAAGGCTTCGTCTAATGAGGAATCTAGGTATAAATTAAGGCATTATTCTTAAATGGGATTAAGTTTACTTTTCAATTTAAATTTCTCTCATTTAATCCTATCTTCTGATGCTATAAAATCCCTTTATTCATTGTTATCTCCTTAACAGGGCTGAGGCCTTAGAGGAATCTTTGAAGATATGTGACCTATTGTTAATGAACTATACACAAGACCTTTTTCAAGTCTTAAAAGCTTTGAAGTAAGATCTGTTTCTAGAGGTGAATTTGAGCCAACATACACTTAGGCTATACTTGTCAAGATGTTAGAAAAGCCAGCTGATATTGTAAAAACATGTTCAAGTTTAGGAGAATTTTACTCTGAAGTGCAAAGTTGAAACAAACATACAATCCCTAGCAGACTAGGAGTAAATTATGTCTTCCTAAAAATAGGGCAAATCAAGTAGTTCTGCTCAAACCAAATGAATTAAAATTCCAACATAATAATATTCCATTTAGCAACCCTTAAAAAGAAATGCCCAATTCCCTTTTATAACAAATATGTTTTCATTGACTGATTATTTTGAACAATTTCATTCTAAACAGCAGCAATAAAAGCACTGCAAATTATTCTAACAAGGATTTATTGTGTTCCCCATCAGATCATTTTCTTGCATGGCATATCCCGTGTCCGCCCAGCCCAAAGGCTTGGGCAGAAGCCGGCTGTTGGAGGGGTTGGAGCAGAATGAAGGCACCTGTTCTGGTGCAAAACACAGACCATGTGATGTAGGGCGGGGCTGGGCCTATAAAAGGCAGCCTGCCTGAGGCATCACCTCTTTCAATTTTGGCTCCCACCCTTCTTCTAGTATGGGATTAGCCAGTTGCTCTCTTTGGAGGAGGGGAGGGTTTGAGTAGGATTTTATTCCATTTTTGATGGTTTTGCCTACTTCATACTGAAAGTCTTACATGAGAGGGTAAGTAATTAGGTTGATTTGTGGCAGGGAAATGTGCGGGAATTGGTTATATTAGATAGGGATGGTGAGCACTCTGGTGATTGGCATAGCTGGAGGACCTGCTCCTCGAGGGCTATGCGGCTCCCGTGCCAGGATATGGTATGCCTTTGGAGACCCTCCTATCTTCACCTACTTGCTGTCATTATGGCAGTGGGCAGGGGTGTCGTAGGGCGGTCTCCCCACACTTACAAAGTGTCACATGAGGAAGGAGCCGGATTTCCTGACTCCTTGCTTTGGAGAGTGGCTCGCCCATAAGCCAGGCAAGTGGCCTGAGATAAGGACTTAATTCCTTCACTTTCACATGCAGACCCAAGGAGGGATGAATCTATCTAATTATGAATAAAGAGGCCCTAGTTTAACCCAAGCTCTTGTGTCCGTGTCTTTATTCTATGCTTCTGCTTCCTCTCGCAATAGAGATTTAAATAATTGGGTGGGGGAGAGATTACTTGCAGAAATGTGCCTTTAAATTTTGACTTTAATTTTGTAAAACACTGAATATCTTTTCAGTTATTAAAATTTGCAATTTACTTCAGAAAGATCGTGTCACTTCATTAACCACTTATATTTAATTAACAGTGAATATAACTACCTAACGGTGAATACAGCCTTTGCTAGAGCCTGAGTTATGTAAATTACAAAGGATGTTTTTAGCAATGGATCTTGCCCTTTACTTGTTACTGTTTTTGGCACAGTTTGGAAATTATTTTTATTATTATTACTGTGGGGTTGAAACAGAAACATTTCCCTTGACAGTTTCTAGAAATAGTTCAACAATAATAAGATTTGAAGTGATTGATTAGTGATAGAGGGTGGGTGAACCGGTCAAAGGTGCATGAAATTAATTTTTCACAGGCCTCACCAATTTATCACATGGATTTTACTTCCCTACATAAATCTGTGTATGTTTTAAAATATATTATCCCTTCACAGTAATAGAAAGATGACACTGCTATGATTATACTTCCATTGCTACCTACCATAATAGATATGCCACAAACACCATCTAAAGAACCTAATTGTATATAGTATTTTTCATCTTCTTGTAGTACACCCAGATAATATTTTCTGCACTTGTATTAGCAGAGTTTAGTAGAACTGGATGTTATCATAGTAAATTAAGCTTGAAGTTCTAATTACCTGAAGCATCTCTACCTATAAAACAAAGTTTTATTTGTTTATTTACTGCATTTATATCCCGCCTTTTTTCCAACAAGGAACCCAAGGTAGTGTACATAATCCTCCTCCTCTACTCCATTTTATCCTCACAACAACAACCCTGTGGTAGATTGGGCTGAGAGTCTGTGACTGGCCCAAAGTCACCCAGTGAACTTCCATGGCTGAGTGAGGATTAGAACAAGGATCTCCTGACTCCCAGTCCAACACTCTAGCCACTACACCGCACTGGCCCACACTGGAAAGTATGCGTGTTTCCAGGGCCGGTGCCAGATTATTTTGCTCCCTAGGCAAGGTAAGCTACTTTCTCACCCACCCACCCCTAAAAAAAATGCCAACTTTGATTTTTAAGAACATATGTTTCCTGGAAAAAATAAGCACAAAACTTGAAACTGCTAAATTTATTTTAAAGTACAAGAAATACGTCATGCCAATTATAGCAAACAAACTGGAAAGGAACGTCTATAGGTCTAAAATGCATTATTTAGTAGGAATATCACCTCCAAATCATCCCCTCCAACTCACACACGCGTGCACAACACTCTCAGCATCACTCACTCCAAACAAACACACGCATGAACAAATGCATTCACTCAAAGACCCCATGCACCCCATTCACGCATACATTCTCTCTCTCTCTTCCGGGTGAGTTCCAGAAGTCTGAATGTGGAGCCGCCCCACCCCCACGCCAGCGTCCCTGGCTTCGCTTTGGCTGGGCAGGTGCGGGGCGCCATCTCGCCCGCCCAGGCCCAGCTGAATCCTCGGGCTGGGCCGGCTCACAGCCAATGCGCATGAGTGCTGTGCTGCGCCCGGCACCCCTCTTAGCTTAGCACTCTAGGCGGCTGCCTGAGTGGTCTCTATGGTAGCACCGGCCCTGTGTGTTTCATGTATGTCCAGAAATGTTTACCAACTTCAACATATGATACTGCTTTAATGCTGTTCATCCAGACAGGTCTTCGTATACATGGATCAGAAAAAATCTAAAAACATGAATTTTGGGGTTTTAAGTATTTTTAAAGAATTTAATAAAAAACCTAGATTTACACTTAACAATTCCCAGCATGTCTTGGGTAGGAGGCCAGACTTACTGGCCTTTGGCGGCCACTGTGATTCCTAAGCTCCATTTCAAGCAGTCAACCCAATTCCACATAAAAGGAAACAACCCATATAAATGGGCTGCATCCATTTGCAGTGTCTCCTCCCACCTGCCATGTGTGATTTTAAAATCATAGCTAGACACAATGGCATGTCTTTGAGAGGCCGAAATCTGAAAATGCTCAAAACCCCGTCCTGATATCGGTTTTCTCAGAAACAGAGAAGCACATGTGCAGCCTTCACCCTTAAGAGGGAGGGAAGAAGGGAAGCACTCTGTGCATGCCCAGAAACAGGCTTGACCAAGGGGGCAAGGAAAAACATGACGACAGCTTCAAGACGGCCCTGGCCAGGTGTTGAGGGTGAGAGAGAGAGAAAAGCAACTAATTTATTTTATTTTAAAGTTACCTCACAGGCCTAGGACAGGCCTGCCTTGCAGGGTTGTCATGAGGGTAAGAGAGGAGGGAAATGAACCTTGTTTAAAGGTTAAGTCACTGGTTTAGCACCAGCCTGCTACTTTAAGATGGTAGATCCACTTCCCTACTATATGTTGTTCTAATTTAAAATACAGTTCTTTATTAAAACAATTTCCCATTTATTCTAACAAAACAATTTACTAATTCAACCAAACTAAAAAAAAGCAACCACTGTAAAGATGAATAAATTGCATAGAAATGTATTACATATCAAATAAATGTTATAAACATTATTCACGGACCCGAGCAACACCAGTCATATCAGCTAGTATACACTAAAACAGGTTACTGGGTACAGATTATTCAGACAATTTTTTATTTTTTTATTATTACATTTATATCCCACCTTTTTTCCTCCAAAGAACCCAAGGCAGTGTACATAAATAAATAAATAAAAATAAATAAATAAATAAAAATAAATTATCTGCACAGTGACATTGACAGTAAAACAGATATTAATCTTCAGTCTGTTGCTCACTTGCAGACTTTGCCCACCATTGGAAATCCATTTCAGTTCCAACCATAATGGATAATTTACTAAAGGCCCTTGAAGTTACATGTATGGATAAGTTAACAGACTCTATCCACTAAACAAATGGATGAACTTACATTTCTACACTTACATTTTTATATTAGTTTCTAGTTTTTTAATTGTTTCAGTCTGGATAAATATGTGATGCTCCCATGTGAAGGCGTTAAAAGGCTTTGTATTTGTGTGAGGTCAGCATTCAGGTGGCTATAAAGCTAAATATAGATAATTTAGGGGGGAATATATAAAACAAGCATTTTATTAGTACTCAATCTGTCCTTGCAATTAAAAACAAGGATCCCTTCTTTCACTAAGAACTGTTCTGAAATTTAACTTCAGAGGATCTCAAGACTACTGTGTGTGCACACATCATGATATTTCACTGGATTTATCACTAAACAACGGTCCACCCCCAAACCCCAAGGAGCCATGAGAATGCAACATTGGCTATTTTGGTAGATGATTTACCAATGAACCAAGAAAGGAGACTAGCCTAAAATCACCTAAACCAGAAAGTCAGCAGTTTACTGTATTCTCCCCAACCCTGCACTACAATTCTCAAGTGAAATCACACATCTCATATAGGAAGCATTCTTGTACAAAAATAGCCTTTTAAAACTTTCTCCAGTGACAAGAATTCTCAGTCACTCAGATCACAGCATTTTCAAACCACCAATCTCTAGTAGAAACTAGCAGAGCTATCACCAAATTAAGTTATTCATGCTCGCTTTTCTCATTTCAGTTCAGTTTTCAATTTTGATATTGACATTCAAAACAAAAAACCAAAGCAAAAACTAGCTAGCTGCTATCCAAATTGAAGTCCAGAACCAGAAACATGTGATTTTCATATATCGACATAGATGTCTGTTTTAGATGTTTTAGTATTCAAACAATGAAACTATTATAAAATGCATCGTTTCCAAATTTTGATACTCAAAATTCCAGAGAGGAGAGACTAATATTCTGGAACTAATTTACAAGAAAATACACGGGAAGCACATCCTAGAGAAAAGACCATAGTACTACAATCTATTAGTTGTTTACATATTTAATATTCTAAGTTTTCAATTTGCATTCACATTTTTATTATATGCATAGTCCATGGTGCAACCTGATGAAATTCTCTTAGTTATCACAACCAAACAATTACTTTCCACTATTATTATTTGGATTTCAAAAAAATTGTTGCCATCTGGAGTTTCATTAATTAAGAAATTTAGCTAGTATTTAGGTGGCTCTTATTTCCAGGATGACTTCATTATTTAACATATTTTATTTAAGTAGCCATTGCTTTCAATCACATTGTGATCAATTATAACCATGGATAAAGGGTCTGGGTTTTAGACTACAGAACACTATTGTAATTCGTATGAACTAATCTCACTATAAATTTTCTTGTTTTGAAATCCAAAGCAATACTTCAAAAAGGCATGAGCAATAACAGAACAATTGAAGCCTCCTGAAAGCCTTCAAATCTATTATCCAATTTACACAATGCGAAGATTTCATAATATATTTTATCTGAAATCCTGTAATAAAAATATTACACATGTTTTAATGGTTTAATAGCCTGCATTTCTCAGCTAAAATAGTTCTTGGTAGAAAACTATTTTAAACCAGCTTCACTGTCTAAAATGTTATTCCACTTCCACTGTTGTGTACGCACAAAGTTTCTAATATTTACAATTAACTCAGACAAGTACGTGTAAAAACAGATCAGATTTGTCACACAATTAGTTTTATGTGTTCTATTAGGAATTTCAACAAAAATAAGTTTACTCATAATTAAAACATGAACATAAATATTTCAATTTGTGTACTATCAATGAGGAGTATTTCTAAAAGAGAATCTCCCTTTAGAATGAATACTAAATGCCACACCCCAAAGCTAATTTATCTGGACAATTTAAGGTGCAATATTACGCATATTTAGACAGGAAAAAAACCCTACAACTCCCAGCATGCCCCAGCAAGCATAGGATTGTGCCCTTAACTGTTCTTTCCTCCACCCCCGAAGTGACATGATTAATGGAAATTTGTATTACTCCTAGTCCAAGGTAGGAGCCTGGAGTGAGTCAGTAGCTTGGAACCTGGAGTCAGTACTGAAGAGAAATCAGCACCAGAGGACAAGCTAGGAGAAGGGACTAGAGAAGAAGCCAGAACGTCAGGCAGATCATAGAACAGCAGAGTTGGAAGGGGCCTACAAGGACATCGAGTCCAACTCCCTGCTCAAGCAAAATAACACAGAGACAGGAAGTTCTCTCATACACCTTCCTACTTGGGAGAAGGCAATGGGCAGCCTGGCTGGGTGAAGTAATCTAGAGTGGGAAAGTTATTCATTGAGAGGCTGCAGCAATCATGTTCATGACACAGGCAAGTGTCAACACTGCCTAATACCACCATCTACTTTAACTAAAACCAGCACAGTGTCAGGTGCTTGCCTTTTAGGTTGTTGAAGTCAATGTATATTTTAAGTTCAGTGCTTTGGCTTTTTTTTTACCAGTCTAACCTGCCCTTGTCTACTATGAAGCTAATCGATGTAATGGAGAGCCTCGTGCTGAAACTTTGGGTCTGTCATTTTCTTTCAGATAAAAGACCTCTCAAGTTTGCTGTGATAAATTGGAAAAACTCAAGGCAGGGAGCTTCTTAGAGGAAGGGGAAGATGCATAACCTGATACATAAAAAATGTGCATACCTAACTTAGCACGCATATATTAATTAGGGTTAGGCAACTAACTGTAAAGGTTGTAAAACACTAGTCACTGGTTTAAAAACAAAGAGCAACTTGAAATTTGGAAAAAGAACTGAATTATAGGAAAAACTGGTCCAAGAGAAATCAATGCAAATGTTGTCAACAGGTACATTAAATATTCAAGTTAATTACTGTAATGAACAGTGGTAAAAATAACAACAGGACATAGTTGCCAAGGGATAGCATGACCAGTTGGTTGTAAATGTAAATATGTTTCAACTACAATGCTTATATCACTAAAACCCTTCTATGCCTTATATATTTTAATCTACTATCAAAATATGATTGCAGTAGCAGATTTAGGACTACTTCTGCTCATGCACTGGGATTTTCCTTTCTCCTCTATCCTGCAGTCCCTGTGAATCTCCAAATGTGTTCCAGAAAGTACCCCTGACCACTGGAACAGATGGGGGGATGGGGTGCTGCAGAGGGGGAATCTGTTCTATTGGTGGATGGACATAGTTGGATGAAACCAATAGCAACAACAATATTATACATTTCCACCCCTATTTAAATTCTGGCATGCTTATGAATAAGCTGTCTGGTACTTTCTCCCAGATATTGCATAGCGCAGGACTAGGTGGTTAATACATACTTTAGATTGCACTAATAAGCAAGATATCAGCTGGTAGGTGTGACTGCACTGAAAAGCACTACTGAAACCCAAAGAAAATACCAGCTGCTTCTTCTCAAAGAAGATGGATGACCACCTGTCTTGCTATATACCACACACAATGCAAGGTATACCGTTTATTTTACCAGGGATACCTGTACCATATGCTGTTCAGTATGGAGCTGCCTTCTAAATGCCAACATAAATTGTAGATTAGTGTGGGAGCAAAGCATAGAAGAAAGCTGATTTTATTCTAAGCTACATCTGCATTGCAGGATATGCTACAACACAATTGTTCCATTATTATTATTATTATTATTATTATTATTATTATTATTATTATTATTTTATATAGCACCATCAATGTACATGGTGCTGTACAGAGTAAAACAGTAAATAGTGAGACCCTGCCGCATAGGGTTTGCACCAACATTCATTGCCTTTTACTTATGCTCACACACACTGTACAGCAAATGGGGCCTGCTCCTTGGAATGCATTGGCTTGCTACTTCTGCGAGTTTTCTAGATTTTTTAAAAACTTAGAAGTCTTTTAGCTGTAACATTGCATATGCAAGGAATTAGAAATCATCCCAGTAGGTAATGTACTTTTAACACTGCTATCCATCCAGTTTTTGAACACTGTTACTACCCTAACCTGTGAAAGTCAAGGTAATTCAGGAGTACTAAATTTAAACTGTTTTTCTTTCATCATAGCGATTTGCAGAATATATGTGCAATACTTACTCATTCTCTTTCTGACAGCATGTTAATGGCAATTACGAAACTCTCACAATGGCTCAGTTTGCATATCACAAGAACCTAGGATTTGTTTAATCCCTGGGTTATTTATCATTGCATCTAAACCTGGACCTTTGGCCTGGCCTTCCCCCAGTAATGATTTGTACTTGGATTATTCTCTAGCTTGTCAGTGGGAAGACAATTCAGTAGTCTGTCTCCAGTTTTGGACACAGAAAGCCTATATACACAAGTTGTTGGCGAACATGGGTGGGAGGGTGCTGTTGCACCATGTCCTGCTTGTGGGTCCTTGGTCAACAGCTGGTTGGCCACTGTGTGAACAGAGTGCTGGACTAGATGGACCCTTGGTCTGATCCAACATGGCTCTTATATTCTTAGTCTGGGTTATAGTCTGGGTTATTATTATATGAAATAATAAACAACCCAGGGATGGAACATCCCTGGATTGTTTAGCCACTCCTGCTGTCAGAAGAAGTGATTGGGCACCATTGACTATTTAGGCACACACAGTTGGTTATTTTCGGTGAATACAGAGTCCCCTGGCAGGAGCGACGAAAGCAGTGGCTGCCACTCTGATGCAGCTGACAGAACTTGCAAAGGCTGATGGGATACTGGCGGGAGGACGGGGGAGACAGAGGGCAGGGGATGTGTCAATCAAAAGCACCACTGACTAACAGTCAACTTGACAATGGCCTTAATCTACACCACGGTTTATTATAATCATGTCATGTGGGGAATACCCCCTTGATAAACAACCGTGGAGTTGACTATCAACCCACCATTGACTATTGTGTTGTCCGAACACAGCCAATAACATTTTTGCTGGTGTACCACTAGCTATGGAATTAGGAAAGAAAACCTGACTCTAGTTGGAACGTTTAAAAACAAACAAACTGTGGAGTCAATTAGGTGGTACATATTTTTCACTCCAGGGATTTAACCCCACTGACCTCTTTGCAAACTACATATATTAACTGAGGAGAGTTCTCAATGAAGATGTTGATTTTAAATTACAAAAGGTGTCAGTGCTTAATATCATCTCCTAAGTGTTTTATTTTTATGCTTTCTTGTGGTACATTTGAACTCAAAATATGATTCCCAATGACCTAAGATTAAATTTACTTCTATTTTTAAAGGTGCAGCTCTTCAAATGACTATGATAAATCTGGAGAAGAAAGGTTTGGGGAACGAATTGGGCACACACATTAGTGAAAATTATCTCATAGTCATGTCTTTTCTCATACAGCTGTTGACATTTTATTTCAGAAAGGTACAAACATTCAAATATTCCTATATGATTTTGTCTGCACTGTGTATTGTAAATATTTTTAAAGTGGCTGTCATTTGCTCTACAGAGAAGATAATGATTAGCAATACAATTCTATGCATGTCTACTCAAAAGTCCCACTGAATTCAGGTATGTATGTATAGGATTGCAAACTAAGTATAATTGGAATGTGTCAATTTTGAAAGCTTTCTTGTATTCTAATGACAAACTAATACATCATACAGCCATATCTTTGTCAAATAAATTTTGCCAAATAAGTTGGGATTAAAGCAGAAATAAAGAGCTCCTGTTAATAATAACCATTATAATTTTAAATGTCAAATGACTTTTATTGAATTTAATTGCATTTTAAATTACTTTTTATGTATATCACATGCCTTCCATCCCATATGAGACCTTCAGGGTGGCACATATATGGTGGTTACTCCGAATGTTAACAATTTTCATGCTGCTCCAAGTTGGTCGCAGGACTAATGTCCTAATCATCAGAAAGTTTGACATACATGTTTATTCACATTATATAAATAAGCGAATCGTTCTATCTTGTAGTTATATGTGTTATAAGATCAACATATTTGCAAAAGCTTCAAAAGGCATACATTGGAAGCTTTCCATAAAAGGGATGAAAAGTCACTATCCTTTAACATGGCAGGGTGTTTGTCTGTATGCATTTTAACATAACAGTTCAAAAGGTTTCCAAACAAAAGGATCACAATACTATTCTGGAGGCCAGAGTTCATGCAAAAGAAGTTAGACGAGTTATTATACAATTCAATAAACAAAAACCTACGGTTTACAAAACAACATTAAGGATGTACACTTTTCAACCAAGCACCAACAAGCGGGGAAATTGGGAGTTAAGGCTCACCAGCCTTAACGCCACATCCTCCCTAAGGAGGCAGAAAGTACCAGTGAAATTCTCATTCTCCCAAAGCAGATAAACCATGAGGACAGGATGGAGAATAGGATATGAAGAGTGACTGTGGGGTTGTGGAAAACTGATGACGAACACCTTAGATCCACCTACTTCTTTTTTTGTTTAGAGCAGCCCTTCCCCAACCTGGTGCCCTCCAAATGTGTTGGACTACGACCCCACCTCCTGCCTGGCCCTGCTGCCAGGTAAGCTCCACCCCACTTACCTGCTCCATCGTCACTGGGCCCGGGCTTGAAATGAGTGCATGCATTAGCTTATCAGATTCCCCATAGAAAAACATGGGGATTTTAAAATATAAATTAAAAATTGATGGAATGGTCTTTTGAAAAAAGAAAGGCCATTCCAGCAATGGGGAGGATAGGGCAATGCAATCCTACTAATGGATTGCATGGGGAGGCTCCCAATTTGCAGCTATTAGTGCGCAAAAAAATGGTCGCCAACCCAGAAGCATTTCTGTGCCAGTTTGGAACAGAGATGCTTTCCCCCCCTTTTGTCATTTAAAGTAACATCCTGCCCTCAATATTTCATCAATCTTCTTGAAACCCGCAGGGTATGTAAAACCAGCATTTCTTTCTGGCAGTACTCCGTTTCAGAAAGATTGATGAAATATTTTTCATTTTAGGATGCAAGGTTGACCCACCCCACAATAACTCCTTTAACATGGTGGAATGCTCTTTTTACTGAGCATCCTTAACACAGGGAACACGGCCATGTTCCCTGTAATAAAGTATTTCAACAATATCATGCCTTATTGGGCAACAATATTTATTTATTTATTTATTTAGAGTATTTTTATCCCACACCTCAGCAAAAAGGCTCTCGGAGCAGCTTACAATGTATCAATAAAGAAGACAGTCCCTACCCAAAGGCTTACATTCTAAAAACAGACATGACACACAAGGAAAAGTGCATGGGGAGGGAAGAGGGAGAAAAAAAAAGAAATTAAGGAGACTGTTTAGGCTGGTGGGAAGGCCCTGCTCCGTCCTCTCATCTCCCAATGGAGGAGCAAACCAACAGCTCCTTCTTCCCCACAAGGTGAAGATGTTAGCCCTGTAGGGGAGGGGTCCAACTGAAGCAGGCTCTGATGGTGCCTGCCTGCTCCAGTCTCCCTCGCATCTTCTTCCCCACAGGGTGAAGATGGCAGTTAGCCCTGTGGGGGGGAGGGGTCCAACGGAAGCAGGCTCTATTGAATATTGTCTTCATGAAGCTCTTTGATCAGTACAACCATGTCTCAGGACAAATAATCTCACATATTTAAACTTCTTTACTTTACTAGACATGCATCTCTGGAGATCTTTTATGATACTCCCCACTGAAAGACATTTATTATAACAGCTGGAACCCTTTGGCTTATAAAAGATTAGCTAAGTGTTTAATACTTATTAAATTGTAAAAGAAAGTAAAGGGATGTGTACATGCGTCTCCACACACATGAGGTGAAATATGAAATTCTTGGCTAAAGATCAAACCTAGACAAGTACAGTTATCCACATTAAAACATGGTGTATTAAAGCTGCAGCAAAAATGCAAAGAAGAATGTCAAACATCATCACAGAACTGGACAGTAGGACAAATAAGTCATTTTTAAATACGTCAGATCATTTAGATTAACATAATTATGTGCAATTATTTTTCTGAGAAAGTGATTTACTCTTTGCCTTTCTGGACATGAAGTTACAATAACAGGGTCTTCAAGATAAAATTATATATCTGTGGTGGTATGTGTAAAGAAAAGTAGGGATTTTGTAAATACCCATGGTTTTTGTCCTCTGGATAAAAGAAGCACATTTGTAGTTGTGGATAAGTGTCCTGCTCATCAACCAACAGGTTTTAAAACTTACCAGTTACTAGTTTCACATGATATTCCGTATTCAGTTAACCTTACAGAATAGAAGAAAAGGCACAAAAACCCAGCACCATGGAGAATATCTGTTTGTTTGTATGTTTATTACATATATCATTCTTCATAAGAAATCACGAAACCATTATTAAAAAGTAACACAAATGCGAATTAAATTAAACAATACTACTGAACGGTAAAGATTCATCAACTCTACCAGCCTTCCCAAGACTGTTCAACAAACAAAAGACTCAACTGTCTCATCAAAAACTCCAAAAGGCCTGGGTGAAGAGTAACAATGATGACTAACAGTATATCACAAAGCAAGCTGCTCAGCTCTGACCATTAACTGTTCAGCAGTAGTAAACCAGTTAGCATATAGCAGATTAGCCTTAAACCAAAATAACAAAACATATAATGACACTTTTGGATACAGTGAATACCACACCCACCCAAAAGTAATTGGGGAGATTTCACACATCCCTAATACAGAAGTTAATTCTCAGCTTCATGAAAAAAGCTTCTTTCACCAAAAAAGAATCATAACCCTCTTGGACTCCATTTAATATCATAACTATTGATGAAGGTGGAAGCCCTAAATATATTTTTGAATTACTCTATTGTTAGTCTGTTGTTGTTGTTGTTGTTGTTGTTGTTATTATTATTATTATTATTATTATTATTATTATATCCCACCTAACTTCATAATAACATCTATGAGATATAATAATAACAATAATAATAATAATAATAATAATAATAATTTATATAGCACCATTAATGTACATGGTGCTGTACAGAGTAAAACAATAAATAGCAAGACCCTGCCGCATAGGCTTACATTCTAATAAAATCATAATAAAGCAATAAGGAGGGTAAGAGAATGCACCAAACAGGCAATAATAATAATAATAATAATAATATCCCATAGATGGTTGTCACCCTTGACTGCTATGTACATAAAGTGGGAATCCTAAAACAAAATTACAACCAGAACTCCAGTACCAGGAAATGTGCTTAAATATACCAGAACTTAAGCATTTTAAAATATCTTTACAACCAAACAAATTATATTGATTTTGTTCTGACTTTATACTGTTAGTTTTACCCTACCCAGTGCCTGTTTACCCTACCCTGTGCCTGTTTGCATTCTCTTCCCCTCCTTATTGTTTTATTATGATTTTATTAGAATGTAAGCCTATGCGGCAGGGTCTTGCTATTTACTGTTTTACTCTGTACAGCACCATGTACATTGATGGTGCTATATAAATAATAATAATAATAATAATAATAATAATAATAATAATAATAAAAATAAAATAATAATAATAATAAAAACTCTAAAGGGATGCACAACATGATGGCAACAGGTTTGCTGCATCCCATGTGCACTGATCTCGCAACCCATGGTAGTCTAAAATACTACCAACGAGTTGCAACTAGAATAACCAAGAGAAATATATCCTTCCAGATCTTAAGCAACTACATTAGTTGCACGTATTGGTCCTTACCATTTGAAGTCCTTGGTATCTAAAAGGACCACATGTCATTCCAAATGCTTCAGTCATCCAAATATCCCTGCCTTCTAAAATTACATGGATGTTGACTGGAGAGGGTGCCTTCTTGATTGTGGCACTTCAACTGTGAAATGTCCTCCTCAGGGAAGCTCACTGCTACCAATGTGATGCCTTCTGTCTGCTGAACCTTACTATCTGTCCTTGGCTGGGAGGACTTTGTCACCACTAAATCAATCCGAATCATAATAAGGTCCCTTCTGACATTGCAGTACAGAGTCCTTGGGGAATAGGGCATCATTCCCATAGTGAATTTATGCCAAGGGCAGCTTGGTTGGGGGGAATTTCCTCTCAGTCCTGAAGGATTACTAGTTATTCTCTATGTACAGTCACCGATAGGCTGCACTGAAAGCAATACTGGCAGTACTGGACTAGATGAACCATTGGTCTGACTCAGTATAAGGCAGCTCCCTATGTTATGATGATTAAGGGAATTAGTATATAAGGAATTATATACTATCTACTATTTAGATAAGAATGCTTTAGTGTATCAGGGTTAAATATGCTTACTTACATTTCCTAATATTTCAGAGGGGCTTCCCCAGCTAAATAAAATCCCCACAGTTTATCCCTCAGACCAGATTTCCCCCCAACCTTCACTCCTGTCAATCATTCACAACTAGGAACTGTGAGAATGCTTCCCACCAGAGGACCCCTAGTGCTACCAATCAAAAGGCATCACACAGCCATTCTGTCTTTTTCTACTGGTAAGAAAAAGGACAGAACAAGTACTGGGAAAACATGGGAGGCTTGCAAATGAAAGGCAATGCCCTCTTGCCTTCCCCCTCTATTAAATTCCATGAATGACTGTACAACAGAATACTTGTCCGGAACCACCCACTTTACAGCAGTCTTCCTCTGCCTCAAGTTCTTCCTGCTGCTTCTGATTCCTAGGATGGTTAATATGTTGCTGAAGTCTTCCCTCTGATCAAAACTTCTAAAACTGGACTCTGTTGTCTGCTTGTAGATCTCCCACAACTTCACAGCATCCTTTCCTGTTTTGCTCAGACACTAGCTCCGGGACTTCAAGACTTCTACCATCAGATTTCTCCCGACTCTTTGTTACTTTCTCAACTGACAAAACAACTGACTGACTCTGATTGACTCTTTTATTCTCTCTTGGCCAGAACCTCTGACCAATGGTGTTCTTACAATATAGGGGTCTCACTAATTGGTCCTCTTTTAGTAACCAATCAATGCTTTTATTTGGAACTTCTATCCACCAATCAAACTTGTTGAATAGTTGTCCAATCAGAATGGCATTTTAGTAACTGCTTGAGCCAGCTTCTCCCACTACTTGTTTTCAAACTTTCCACTTGAAATTCCTCTCCCCCCTCCCGCCCCAGCATCTGTTTACAAATGTCTTATGCCTGATACAAAGTAGCAGACCAGCCTTCTAGCATAACTGGATACATTATAATCTCACTCAGAGATTACTTACCATATATAAACATTACAAAACATAAACAGATACAAATACAGCATTTCTTAACAGTGACCTGTTTCAAGGGCTCAGGTAGATAACAAAAAATAAAAATAAAAATGCAAAGCCCTTACAAACTTGATTTCCATTATCACCGTACTGGCAGCTACCAAAAGCAAACTCAACATTTTCAAACAAGACTTAATCTGCACCTGTATCTACAAACTGTTAGAAAAAGTCACACAGGATTGCGTTTGTTTAAACAAACACCTTAAAATATTAATATACTTTTTCCTATGAAAATAGGTCAGACCCAAGCGTAAAATTATTCATGAGAAAACAATGCATGACTTCATTTTAAACTAATTGCTGTGGTTTTGCAAATTGACCAAAAGCATTTCTGTACTTCTGTGAACAAAGGACAAGTTGTTCGCATTGCTTTTACAACTTCCCTATCCAAAAAGTTTCCAAATTAAATCATGCGGTTGCTTTAGACGTATTTCACCATTATTGCTTGCAGTTATTGAAACTCCAAAGGAACTTTTGATCTGACAGAGCTCATTAAACAATAGGTGAAAAAATGAAATGCACAAAGGCAGTATTAACTAAAATGTAATGCCTACATTTTTGTTCACCTATTTCTCATAACTGGTTCCTATACAGTGTTTCTACCCTGGAATGTTGCAGCATTTTGACAAGTGCTCAGTTGCATTTGACAGCCTTTACTTGAAAATCTGATTAAATATATGACATATATCAGGTTCTACTCTGAAACTTAATAAGCTCACCAAGTCTGATCACAGCCCATAACAAAAGACTTAACTTTCATACAACTGCCATCTTATTGGGGAGAAATTGTGATTCAAGGCATTAACAAGTTAGCATTAATGGAAATCATTTTAAAGCAATTTCAAATTTTCATTTATAAAATAAAAACAGGGTAGGGGGAGAGATACCACAGTAGACTATTTCCATTAGTATTAGGGATGCAAGGTGTACTTAGTTGAGAAGGTCACAAACTTCCATACACCTATGTCCCCTGTTGGCATAACCTTTGCACCTCCCTGCTATTTCTGTCACGGTGACTAGGACCTTAGGATGGAAGAAAGTGTTGTCTGATTCTTAACATGGGTACAGCCACTGAGCCCTACCATTCCTTATACTCTTCTCCTAGTCATGGCTGAACAGAGGAACCAAGGCTGGTGCATTCCTTCCTCTTTCCATGCTTACTTTTGGATCAGCCTGTTCTAAATGGCAAGATACCCGTTGATATAGCATCCCACATTAGTAGATTAATCAAAGCTTTAGTTTATTAATTGGAGAGAATAAATTCTAATTGGGAAAAACTTTGAGTAAAGGACAGACTTTAGATTTGTGCAGGAGTATTTTGTGTTCTACTCTGTTTATTTATTACTTATTTATGAACAGTAATGGAAGTGCCAGTTCTCAACCTTCCATCAGTAACTCAAGAAGGCTTTGATAATATGTAAGTTTAGTGATTATAAGTAGAGATGTATAAGTTCGTTTTTGATCAGGATTTTACACAGTGTGCACTTTCCGGACTGAACACAGACTCAGATGCAATTTTCAAAGTCTGTACATTTCCCAGCTTGCAATGTGAACTTAAGAACAAAAGAAGTCCCATGCTGGATCAGACCAAAGGTCCATCTAGTCCAGCACTCTCTTCACACAGCGGCCAGCCAACCAGCCATCAGCCCGGGAACAACAAAGCAGGACATGGTGCAACAGCCCACCGATGTACCAAAGCAACTAATTCAAGGGCCAAAATACATGCATTCAACATCATGCATACATTTGAAAAAATGTACATAAAAATACATACTTTTGAAAAATGCACATTAATATGCTGTAATCAATGGAAGAATGTGTACATTTCAAAAATGTGAATTATCCATGCATACAATTGGAAAAATATGCACAAAATATGCTTGGAGTTTTGTGTGAAAAAACAACCACCAAATCACAATTTGATATGGACTAAAGTTGGAACGAGCTTCAAGATGGAATTTTGAAAACTTTGGGGAGCATGAATTTTGCTGATTTGCACATCCTTATAAAGCCCGCTGACTAAACCAATTAATTGCTAGTCCTGAATAGTATATTTATACAGCATGGTTGAAATATTTTCATGCATAAAGTATTTACCTGAAAATAAATTAATGCAGAATTGTAAATAACGTTGGTAATGTTCTCTGTAATACATTCAGATGACCTTGGTTATTGAGGAGTATATAAATAATGTAAATAAATAAATACATTGGTAAAGCAGACAAAATAATAAATATAAAGTCAATTGAAATGGTGGAGTAGTAAATACATTTGCTTCAATTTAATAAGAGCTACCAACAAATCTGCAGTGGCAGAACAAATCTCATTACTAAAAATAACATTAGTAGGAAGCTAAAATGAATCAAGTTAACATGTTATCTTCAAAGTTAGCTATAACTTTGTTAGTCATTCATCCCAAACCAGTTTAAAAAGTAAGTATATGTTGTATTTTTACTTTCAAGAAATTTAAGGCAGAAAGTTGTGCCAAGAAGGAAGATAACTGAGGAACCTGATTGTAACTTATGAATTCCTGGCTCACAATTCTCCTTGAATTTAAAGCTCTCCGTGACTCCACCTAAAACTATGGCTTCTATCCAGTAAACGTTAAACTGACTCCAGTGTAACTTAAGCATATATAATGGCACTAGATTGTGGTCAGTCGCAGCTGCTATATTATACATACTGCAAATCTAGCCAATTCCTGGTAAACTCAGACCTTCTGGTACCACATTGACATGCATTTAGTGGCCTGATGTTTCCCAGCCCCACTCAGTGCTCCTTTTGCAAAATAAGCTCCATGCTGAAGGACTGAAGTAGACATATGTAACTGAGGTGCAGGATGGGCTCAGCTTATTGGAAAGCTAGGAGCATTGCAGCACGTACAGCACAATACCTGCACACTTAGCATACGGACTTCATGAGAAAAGGAGAAGCTTCGTTACATACTCTCTTTTCTTTGGAAGGGGGCAGATGCTATTCACATATTCACAATTAACATACTCTAAACTTGTGCTAAATCGGAAAGCTATAACTATTAAGCTCTAAGAGTATATTTTCACTCGCAATCAACAAGGTTGCAAATTTTTTGCCTCTGTGTGTGATAATAAATAAAAAGTAAAATTGGTTTCCACAGAATGAAATGGTATCCCACTATGCTCAGTTGAATGATAAGGTTGTCCTAGACATTATACGGCATATATAAGAAAACTATTTTTAGGCATTTACCATATCAAACCCCGTCATAATATAGTATTGTGAAACCCAACTTTGCTAATAAAACTGGACCCAAAAAGTTACATACAGATAAATTATCTGTTTTCAGACTCTTATCTTTCTTCTTCTCTCCATTCCAACTTAAAACCAAGAAAGCAGGATCTATTTGTTTAAACTATAATTATAATGTACTATTTGAAAGACATTCAGTGACATGGTTCAGACAACATGCTAAACCATGCTGCTTAACCACAAAATGGTTAATGGAATGCATTTATGTCAATTAATGTGTTCAGATGACACGCTAAGCCACAGTGGTTAAGCATTTTGAGCTAACCATTATGGTTTAGTGTATTGTGTGAACCATTCCTGACCATAGTGGCTACATTAAAACGGTTTAAACACGCTCACTAACCATTTTCTGCAAAAGAGTTAGTGGCCTAACCATAGCTTAGGATGCTATCTGAACAGGCCTGTTACGTGAAGAACTTCAAAAGCAAAACAATATTCTGACCATATGCAAGGTTTATAAACTGCCCAGAGAGCTTCGGCTATGTGGCAGTATATAAAATAAATAAATAAGGTTTAGGATACACAATAATACATAGCAACACTAAAGAGCAAACACTGAGCATTCTGGGTAATGTGGTGCTTTAACATCTGGAAGTGATTTAACAGAGGAAGAAAACACACACACACACACTAATGTATCTTTAAAGTAAAACAGTTGTACCTAAAGACCAGCAGCAATTTAATTCTGTCCTATTCTACCTACCCCAATTCTCTTTTGTTAATCTATCGGATATCAGAATTTACCTATTTCATAAAGAATATAAATAGTCTATTCTTATATTCTACAGTCTGCTACTAGATTGTGAGGTGTGTGTTTTTTAAATGAAATCCCGTATGAAGGAATGCTGCCTTTTTTTATTACAAAATTATGTCAGTAAAATCTTGAAATTCATCCTTGGCATCTCCAGCAGTAGATGAAACACACAAAGAAGCTCAGTTTCCTCATGTCCCACATGGGTTTAATTTTTGATTAATTGAACAAAAACTAAAAAAAAAACCTCCAGACGTTATTTCTTTTAATCACAGGAAAGATAACTCTTCTGTGGCTTTGCTGGTAAGAGAGCCAGCAGATGTCTGTCTGGTCTGGAGGGAATTTCCCTTTCTCAGGAGAAAACAGCTTAAATAGAAGAGGAACAGCCATATGCTGACTATGCACTGCTTAACAGATGACGTAGAAAAGCATCCACTACAATGGTGAGGAGACTTTTAAATTAAATTTCATTTAACATTCAGTGCAGTCAGCTGAAAGCAATTTACATGCTGGATCCAAGTTAGGTCAGATGATTGTCATCTGAATTATCTGGACACAAAAACACAAAGCTAGCTCACTGATTGGTTTAAGCAAATGTTATAAAGAAGATGAAATCAAAATTAGTGACCCTTGATGTTCAACTTCAAGGTCACTTAAGGTTTACATTTTTTTGAGAGGTATCCCTTGATGAAACTTTAAAAGCATATCCTTTATTACCCACTTGATAAGATCCTAATTTAGCTTTTGCAATGTCAGTAAGAACACTTTTATTTTATCTTAAGGAAACATATTTCCAAAACAGAAATAAAAAAAAGCTCAAAATATTAATCTCAAGTGAATTTTAAAATATAAAAAGCACTATGTTGGATAAAACCAAAGGCATATCTAAGGGCCAAAATAAATGTTCTCCTAATCACAAATAGTGCAGCTATGCTTGATTGTTTTCCTTACTCTTGTGTAAGCACACACATTTGGATCAGCATCATGGCACTTCAAGAGGGGGACCTTAAACCTTCCCTGACTTGTTTCCCCCCAAAATTCCACCACTCCTGAAGGAAGCGTATAGCCATCATGACTAGTAGCCTATTATTTCCTATTGATAATTACACTTTTACTGCATCTTACTGCACAAGAACATACATTTATATTGAAGGCCCTGGAGATAAACTATGTAATAAACATATGTACATACATACATTATTTACACATTCTCCTTTAAAACAAAATATTCCAGCTCCCCCACCTTGGTTTGGAGGCTTCCAGGATTACCATATAATTAGGTGACCATATGAAAAGAGCTCCTGTATCTTTAACAGTTGTATAGAAAAGGGAATTTCAGCAGTTGTCATTTGTATGCATGCAGCACCTGGTGAAATTCCCTCTTCATCACAACAGTTAAAGCTGCAGGAGCCCTGCCCTCTTTTGTATCTGTTCACTCTGCCATATAGCCAACTATACATGATGTCTCTCTTAAATGTTTCTGACATGTACATGGTGTGTTTTTTTCACCCCATGCCCCACTGACTACCTATCATGTCCTAGTGCACAGGTATTGCATACTTCAACCCCATCTCAATGATCAGAAAAAAAATCTCACCCTGATCCCGACATGAATGATTCAAACTAAACACTCAGCACACAGAAAGATCACATTCGCTTCATGCCAAGTTCAAAGGCATTCACAGTGGCTGCTCTACAACTCTATCCTATTGGTAGTTCTGTAAAGTGATTTAGAATAACTTTTGATGGACAGTTTTTTAATAGTTTTTAATCTGATGACATAACAGACTTTCAGATGGGCCAAACAAAAAAGAAGCACAGACAGCTAGATAAGACAATGTTTCTGTTCCAAACCAACCATGATTTATTGGAGCTGGAGATAGCAATTCTTTCTTTTCCCCTCCTTCCCTCATATGCCTGATTTCAGAGAAGACTTCCTACCTTTATTAAACCAGTTTCTCTGTGATGTACACACCTGAAAACAGTGCTTTAAGCACGCTGTATAAAAACAGGATTTCACACCACACTTTGATACTGGTTTACAATCTTGATTTGTAGGGAGCACTTCAACCATAGTTTCCTGATTCAGACAGCAAGAAGAAACTCTGGTTTATCAAAGTAGGGACTCTTCTCTGAACTAGACACATATCTGGATGGAGGAAGGGGAGAGTGGAGCACTTGAACTCATCTTTGATTGCCACTCTAACAACCTTGTATTATTGAATCAGGAACACTAAGGCTAAATGTCTGTATTTTTTTTTACCAAAGCAGCCTAATCTCATAATAATTGAGGTGGTCTATATTTTTACAAACCAATTTGTTTTTGCTAGTCCAGAACCCATGGCTCCAGAAATTTGAAGCAGCCTCCCTTTTCCTTTATGACTACCAGGGAAACTCTGGTGCAGCTGGATTTTAGTATGATAGGTCCATTTGTCAATTAGTAAAATAAAGTTGCTTTACACTATATCACCAATAGCCACACAATTATGTTGATTTTGGGCAAGTTACAAGCTGAATAGAATAGAAGTTGGTAGACAAACTATTCACCTAGTTACTCGGGTGCAGAATCCAAGCAAATCAGTTCACAATGATATTTATATGTTGCCTTCATACTTCCTTTTGTATATTCTAAGTAAAGTCCAAATTTGGTGCCTCCTTATTTATTATTTATTTATTTATTTATTACATTTTTATACCGCCCAATAGCCGAAGCTCTCTGGGCGGTTCACAAAAATTAAAGTCCTTAAAGACTGTATCAAAATAGAAGGAACTCTAGGCTAGTTCCACAGGTGATAATACCATCTTCAAGCTGTGTTGAACCTCAAGCAAGTATAAAGCATGTTTAGCAAGATAAATATGAGAATTGGAAACTCCACTGAAATAGGAGAAAAGATAAGAGGAAACACTTTTCTAGTCTAGTAATTATGCAATGCTGAAGCTGATTATTTCACGGACTTGTCAGGTCTTTGCACTATCATGTTTTTGAGCAATTAGTCATTAGCGATAGTGAAATCAGCCACAGATAGCAGAGGGTCAGGCAAATATAAGGGGGAAATTGTTTTTTCCCCCTCAATGTAATTGCAGAGAAAGCAAGTCCTGGTGAAAGAATGCCCCCTCTCCCGCCTCCCATACACACATGGAAAGGATGAACATGCATTATCTTCATAATCCAAAATGCTTCTTTATCCTCAGTTAATAGATATTATTTTACTTGGGATCTCAGTCATAATTAGCAGATAGCATTAATTGTTTGACAAACACTATAATCAGTCTAATGATTTAGCATGGTATAAACCTAAAGATTAGAGTCATGCTAAGTACACACTTCCAAACCAACAAAGTACAAGATGGAGGGTTGAAAGTCGCAACGACTGGACTGAAAACACTTTCTGCTTCTGGCAGAACACCTATATTAGCACTTCATAACAATACCAGTAAAAGAATTGTTGGCACATGATTGTGCAAAAGTATTCAGCAGCATATGGGTAGTATTAACACTCTTGTTCTGGCCTACCTTCTTGGACAGAATTAGGAACTGTTGAATCTGTTTTTGTGGTTGGGCAACTGTAACTTTAACATGAAGGTAATTTCTAGAAGCCTCACAACAGAAGCTGATTCAAGCATTATTTTCTAAATTTTGAATAGAGTCTGAAGCCTAGTGCTTCAAGCACCTGTGTTATCTGACTATGGCCGTTGCTAGACGAGGGTTTAGCCCGGTTCGAGGCCCAGGCTCCCTGCTGTGCATGCAGACGACGCACAGGGGATCCCGGGGTCAGGCTGGGCTAAACCTTCCCTTGACCCGGGATAACCGGATCCGCTTGTGGCCCGGTTTTTCCGCAGCCCCGGGCTGAACCAGGGGCTGCGTAAGGTCTAGCTAGTTCTGTGGCTTTTCCTGGCTGCTCGCTTACTCATGAGTAGCTGGGAGAAGCCGAGCGCTGTGCCCATCGGGCTGGGGGGGCAGAGGGGGCATCGGACATGGCGAGCGGAAGGGTGGACATGGTGAGCGGGGGCTGGACATTGTGAGCGGGGGTGGTGGACATGGTGAGCGAGCGGGGCGGGCGAGGGGGTGGGCAGGCGAGGGGGCGAGCGAGGGAGCAAGCGGGGGGGCATCAAACATTGTGTTGGGGGAAATCAAGGGCAGGGGGAGCGGGGAACCCTTTTCTTTTAAAAAAAACCTACCTTTTCGTTGGTGCACTCCTGCGCACATGGCCCCTTAAACTTTTTTAAAAAAAATGGCCGACGTGACGGGACTTTCCTTTCCCCATCACGTCTGACATCTAGCTTGGGGCAACGGCCCATGCTAGCTGCAGCGCGGCCTCGGCCCGACTCCCCACCGGATTATCAGGTAGGTCTAGCAAGGCCCTGTGCAAGCAGCTAGGAGAGTAGAAAAAGAAACTAAAACAGAAAACATACACCCTATTTACCAGAATATTACAGCAAATCATTACAGATGGACTAGATTATGTCCTGAAGCTCTACTTGTGCCAGTGGGAAAAGGAACTGATTGCTTTATCTGTGGCAGTTTGGGGGTAAAAGTTACTCAAAATATGTGACAGCCCCATTTATCTGGCATATACTTCATTTTACACAGCATCAATTATTTTAAGGCAATAAAGCCCAAACTAAGGTAAAACTCACAGGCTATTGTCTCATCTTTTTAAAAACTATGATTAAATACTGGACCAATTACTTAAAATACACCATAAGCTTTGCCAGATCCCAGAATTCTTCCTAAATTTACTATGGTAAGAAGCTTACTACAATCCTTCTTAAAGTTAAATAGAACTATCAATAATTGGTACTGAATACTCCTCATGCAACTGGAGAAAATTCCTATAAAACTCTATGTTGGTATATGCTGTTCTGGTCATACAGAGTGTGCTCATATATACATGGCATAATTGATTATTTTCTTTAATTGTGGAGAGAAATTTGAAAAAATATGTTACTATCTATGAAAGGCTGGAGCAACAAATGGACCTTTACTGCAACGTTCCTAGATCCCCAGCTTCAGTTTAATTTCTGCACTTCCTCTTCAGAAGGCTCCTTGGAATGACACCGTATAATGATGCTGCAATATTCCAAGGAGCATCAGGTATAAGGTGTAGGGGAGAGGTGGCTGTTGGGAAGTGGAAACTGAGAAAAGTTCTGCTACAGCTTGTGGTGCAGTTTAAAAAGGGGAAAAAGGAGGAAGGATTTTGTCACAAACACAGTAAGTCCCCTGAAATCTTCACAGACCTTTGTGTTTTCAATCCACTGTCTGTGAATGTGGCTGCATTGTGGGGAGAGCAGTTTTGGTGAAATGGCTTGAAATCAGCGAGTTGTTAATTATAAACCATACCAGAGTGCTGCTGTTCAGGGTTCAGCCAGTCAGCAATGCCCTCTACCAAGATATTACATTCCATTCCTCTGCCAGTGAGCATGTTCAGTCTTCACTGGGCTGTTTTGGGAGGAAGTATTTTTTATGCAAACCAAAGCTGCTATCTCCCTCTCTTGTGGGTGGATGGTACCATCTGGCTGAAGAATGATCCACACTCAAGACAGTAAATTCACTACTAGTGTAAAGGATTTCTTTTTGAACTGTTTTCTGCTCTTACCTTATCAAAATTAAACAGAACACTTGAAAGCTAGTCTCCTGTTGAGTAACTCTCAATGATAATATGTTGTGCTGCTGACTAAAGTAGCAAAGGATGTTACTTGAAACATCGAAGGATTCTATGAAGATAACAAACTAATGTAATCGTGTGCTTTTCTGAAGTACAAACTCCATATACCACATTGCAAAACAGCAGGATCATACAAAAATATTATCTTATTGCACAGGAAGTAGGGGTTTAACTGTAATTTTATTTTTAAAAGCCCTAGAAGTGAACATATAGTAATTCAAGTTACCAACTGCTGTTATAACTATAGTACAGTAATAGGCAGCTTAAGGCAAATAGAAAGTTGGTAAGACTTCTTTTAAGCACTTACCAACAACTATTCAGAGAAATCTTTTACTGCCTCAGTCATCATTTTAAATGCCAATGCTTATAGGTATAGCTTCAATAAAAATGCTTGAAGCCCCCATTTGAGCTTTTCACAGAAAATAAAAATAAAAAGCAGTTTTCAAATCTATTTTCAATACATTTTAGCAGTGTAGCCAAGCCCCCTCAAAAAATCTCAAAACATTAACTTCACCCTAATGCCCCCTACCCACATTTTTGCAGTTTGTTGGACTTGATAGAGAATAGTGATCTCTTACCCTAAGAGATAACTATTATTTATTAAGTCCTAGCAACTGTAAAAGTGTGTGACCACTGCTTCCAATGTCATCAATGGAGACTTGTTTTGGTTTGTTATTAAAAAAAAAAAAAAACAAAAAACACCGCCAATTAGGGGAGCTTTGGGGAACAAACAGTTTTGGGTAAAGGTTTATTCCTCCCCTCCAAGAGCATGGTGGTTCCAATCCAAATTAGGACTGCATCACCTACTTTAAAGGGAAAATAAAGATACATCAGGCATCTAGAATCTCAGGTCCAGGGGCCAAATCTGTCTTTCCTGAGCTCCTAATCTGGTCCTCTGACGCACAGTTTTTCCTCCCATTTGAAAAGGTTGAAATGCTTCTCCTTAGAAATGGGACTATTAGAGATTCTCCAAAATGGAATTTGGCCCTTGGGCTGAAAGAGGTTTTGCACCCCTGTGCTATGTACTGTGTAGTTTGATCTACATACTGTAAGTCTATAAAAGTTTGAGAAGCGCGTATCAGCTGTCAGTTTGGTCCACTGAATTAACACCAGCCTCAGGATGTAAATTCCAGAAACATACCACAGCATGGGGAAAATTATTTATGTGGAAACTATGTACAACTCTCCTACGAAAAACTGAAATACAGAGTAAATGATAGTATCCTGTATTACTCCTGTATCTTTAACAGTTATATTGAAAAGGAAATATCAGCAGGTGTCATTTGTATATATGGGGAACCTGGTGAAATTTCCTCTTCATCACACAGTTAAAGCTGCAGGTGCCCTGCCCTCTTTTAAATCTGGTCACTCTAGTATAGCTCCTGCACCTTTAACTGTTGTGATGAAGAAGGAATTTCACCAGGTTCTCCATATATACAAAGGACACCTGCTGAAATTCCCTTGTCTATGCAACTGTTAAAGATACAGGAGCCCTGTCCTCCTTTTCATATGGTCACCCTAGGGTTGACACATCACACTAAGCAAATATAGGACGGAACCCTAGCTTAGAATTACGTGAGAACAGAGTCATTGTGTCATGACTTAGATTGTGAGCCTGAAAGCCAGAATGGTCTTATGATATTTGTAAGCTGTTCTAGGAGTCTTTTCCAACTAAACAGCAGGGTTAAAATGCTTTGAACAAATAAATAAAAGACATGAAACAGCTGCAGTTCATCCATGGTGTGTTGACAGAAGACTTCTTAACTAAAATTGCATTTGCTATTCTTTATTCTAAATTCTAAAATGCAGTCTTTAATACTTAAAATATTTATATCGCTGCTAGATTCTTGTCTGGACTATTTAGAGAAGTAGGCAGTGATCAACCCTATATTTCCCCTGTGAAAACTGACATTTATAGAGAAAATTACACAGCATAACTTTGACAAGAACATGCCCTTTACCACATTGCAGAGGACCTTTCACTACCAGAGAACATGTCCCTGCAGATGGTAATCTGAATCTGGTTATATTCCTTAAAAACAAAAACATGGAATTAATTTAAGTACATTTCAACTCGTGAAAAGGCTGGGTTCAGAAAGTCAAGAACAGAGCTGAACAGACTTCAGTAGAAATATGGCATCTCTTGCGGGTGGCTTAATGCTTCCATACTACCATTGCCTTTACTCATAGAAAACTTCTTAGGAATTGCAATCCCCTCTCTACTTGCATACCTGATCAACCTCAACTTAAAACCACATCCAGCTGTGACTCCAATAGGTAACCTAAGTAATATTTAGTCAAGGCAAATATACTTAGAACAAAATTTAGGAATACAGAACAAAGTGTTTATTTTTGTTCTAACAATTCCAGCTCCTTCTGACTGTTTTACTCTATTTCGCAGAAAACATCTGCTTCATACATTCTCATAAGTCCCATCCTATTTTTACTACTTCCCTTTTAAATAGTCAATGGTTTTTAGCTTATCTCCAGAGAAGCTGCTTTTACTGTCCAAACTTTTACTGTCCAAAATACTCCAACCATTGCAACAATTGCCAAAAAATACTATATTTCATATTATTTTAATAGCTTATCGTATTTTTACTGGGCTTTCACAGAAGCCATTCGTCTGGCAGAAAGTAACCTACATCATTATATATAATGTCACCCCAAAAAATGACAAGCAATATATCACTTTTTCTTATTAACAGTTCATTGAACATTCATATTGTATAGAATATATAATTGTAAATGAAAATATTGGTATGGATAGAAGGCTTGGGAATAATTCCAAAGAAAGCCATGGAAGAAAGGAAGAAAGGATAGTAGGCAATATGCAAAAGTACATTTTATAATATTAATAGTAGGTATCCTTTGTGCTTAAAGAGAAGATATCAAACAGGCTTTCAACAAACTACTTCTCAAGTTAGACAAGACTCAAGGGACAAACTACATGTGACACATAGAGAAGGGAGATTTATCCATTGCCTCTTCAACTGCAACCTCACCCCAAAATATGACCCCATTAGCACCAAAAAGTATGTTTTTTTAAATGTTCCTAGCCACAGCGGATGTGTGTGTGTATGCTTCAAGGAGGTTGTGGGGGGGGGGAAGGGATAAACCGCCCCTATCTATCAATGTAAAATTGATAAGAATCAAGTTTCAATTTTTATCAGTGTAAACTTGATAAGAATCTATAATTAACTATATAAAATGAGGAAATATTAAACAGATGTACTTTGTACCCGAGCCATTACCTGAAGTCTTGTAACCATCCCAAAGGACTTGGGACAGAGATGGTGGATTTTTCTCACTAGCAAGGTGGTTTGAATCAAAGAACAGGTTGGATCAAAATCAATGATTTTTTTAATTAAAAGTTGGATTTTTATTTTACATTTAAATCATTTTTTTAAATAAACACCATAAATACTCCCTGATGTCATTAAGTCCATGAAATCATTGGTCATTCTTCCCATTCCCACCCAAAACTATTCCCAAACCCTCATCTGCCAGTTAGGTATACCTTCCTGTTCTTTACTTTTATTATTATTATTATTAGAACCTTTCTGTTCAGTTTAGAAAGTTTAAAATAAAACTGTGCAGCATTATTAGATATATACATCTAACTTCTGAACATTCCATATTTTCATTCTACTTAAGTCTCTGCAAATCTCATCCTATATTTCATACGTCTAAGATTAGATATCGGTATTATTACAAAACCAAATAAGCAATTTAATGGTATGCCACTATTACTCAGAGAACTTTTCAGGATCTTTTAAAATACGCATGCTTTATCCTCATCTCAAAGTCTTAACGAAGCACTTCAGAAACCTTGTAGTGGCTAACCTTGTAACAACTAATGTATTTTAATAAATATCCAGTCTTTATCACTAAGAACCTCACTGTAATCTAAATCAAGTTGACTCATGACAAGGGTAAGAAGTGCGCTTAAAAACTGACAAGTAAACTGGCAGCAATACTGCCCCACCAATCTAGCCTTTAGACAACTACGATGGCATTTAATGGAGAACTGATATACGGAGAAAACAATAGCATGAAAGAGGCTATCAGCTATTTTAGATATTGAAGTGAATATACAACAAAATGGCATCCACTGCATATAAAGAAACAAATTTACAACTATACCTACCATCTGCGAAAACTAGATCTTACATGTTAACTCTCATATCTACTATAAGATTCACAATTACAACAGACATTATCAAAAGCTGCAGATATAAATTCATATGGCTCTGCAGATAGGAAGCGAAAAACTATCAACGCTAGCTTAACCCACTTACTTCAATAAGCGAGCAGGCCAGGGCCATGTCAAATTGTCTCACCCCTGTTTTCATATACATTATGAAGTCCCTCTCCCTGACGTCCATGCATACAGTGCACATCTATGAAATCCTGGTTACATGTGGAGGGACTACATGATGTGCACAATAGCAGGGGTGGGGCTACTTGTCTTGTAAACCACCCAGAAAGCTTTGGCTAATGGGTGGTATAGAAAACAAAGAAATAAAACTGGCACAGCCCTGTCCCCACTCACAGGATTAAGTAAGTAGGTTAAGCAGAAGTGCAAGACCAATGAAAAGAATCAGAAGACATGCTGCTGCACCACAACTCAGTAGATACAAATGTGTACAAGAATATCCTTACTCCAGTATGCAACTGATTATAAAAAAAACCTTTAGACACATTAAAAAATACTTCATAGTTTTTGTTTTGTTTTATACTTCTGTTTAGGCTAAAACTTTTTTTCCTCCTTTTTAATTTTTTCTTGATACAATTAGATCCATGAATGTTATTCTCAAAAAAAAGTTAGGTATTTTAATTTACTTAGTCCAATTCATCCCCTTAGCCAGAGTCATAATCTTCTTGCATGCATATAAATATAATTCATAGAAATGCTAGCATTTCAAATATATCTATGTCTCGCCATATCTTCAAATCAGACCTTAAGAATGCAATCCAATACATGCTTAGACAGATAAAAGTCTTACAACTGGAGAATGCTGGAAGTTGTAGGACTTTATTTTGTCTAAACATGCATAGAATTGTACCCTAAATGATAATGAAAGCTAATTACTTCTATCTTTAAAAAAATACACACAACAACACTCAAGCAACTGCTACTTCAAGCCAGTGAAAAGGTGAAGAAGGGAGACTTACTTGCTACTTCCAATGATGCATTGTGGCTCACAGCTTCACCAAGGTAATTCCTTGCTACACAGACATAGACTCCTTCATCAGGCCTACTTTTGCGGCCATGAACTATGCGTAAGAAAAATAAAGATCCACTTGGCAGCAACATCCGATGAGAACGAGGATCATCTTTGTCAGTTTCAACCCTTTCTCCTCCTTTGTACCATTCAATAGTTGGTGTTGGTCTGCCTTCTGCCTTACAGTTCAAAGTTGCTGGTTCTCCTTTAGAAACAATTAAATCCGAAGGATGTTCAACAATTCGAGGTGGGAAATCCTCTTGTCGAAGACGGGAACCTGAGGGAGAATAATTCAGTTTTTAAATTTCTACTGTGAGGGAAATGTTCAAGTTTGTATTTAAATAATGTAAACTTGGGAACTAAAAAGTTGTTCTTCGTTAGCTTAATGTCAACAAATATTTGGTTAAATTTTCTTATATTTACGGAAGATTTATTCCCCTCTCCCATTAACATTTCAGTTATTTTTACTATCAATATGTATACCACTTCTAAGCAGAGTTTTCAAAGCAATTCACAATAAACATTTAAGAACAGTACAATAGTGCCAGAAATCAGCTGTTAATAAAATAGTATAACATCACTACAATCATGAAATCAGCAGAACTTTTTGAATAATAGTCTTTCAATGAGTATTGCCTTCACTTCTCCTAAAGTCTAGGAAGGAGATGGTAATTTTACTGTCTCAAACAGAGAGTTCAAAGCTGTGGCACTATTATCATTAACATTAGATGTTGTGGTTATAGTCCCACACACACACCCATTCCATGCCTATTTGGATAGCAGAAGTACCTGTAGCAGTGTCTCCTCAGAACACTTTCACACAGGGGAGGTGATTCATGAAAGAGGCATTACTTCAGAAAACAGGTCCCAAACCCTGTAGGGCTTTGGAGATCAAAAGCAGCACCTTGAATTGTGCCTGATAATCAATTATAACCAATGGAGTTCTTTTAGGATTGAGGTGAAATTATTCCTGAGGCCAGTCCAGGTCAGGATTTAAAGATAATTATTGTTCAAATAGTAATGAGTCATCTCTATATCCATTATATATTCTTAAATTCAAATATTCTTTCCAAGCTTTCACTTATGACAACATGTGACTACTTTTATTTTCAGACAGTGGAAGGACACACCACATTTTTCAACATGTGTTATTTCAGGAAAGAACCTGTAAGATTGGGTTACTGGGTGTTTTATTAATTGCTTTCAGCACCTTTTTCTGTAAAATAAGCATTTTTTGAAATGTCATCATCTGGACTTTATCTGCTTGTGCACATGTGCTCATGTGTACATATTTATAAACTCCTAGGGTGTTTTCCATGATCAGCTTCAGAAACAGAGACAGTGCTATTCTAAACCATGGTTTGGCATTATATGCACAAGCCACAGTGAACTTCAGGTTTGCACACTCCCTGTTGCCCTCTTTCTTCTGGTTTAAACTACCCAGAATAACTCATTATGTCCAAACTTTTCTGATTTGCTTAGTGAATAAGCCCGGATCGCAAACCATACCGTATTTCTTCGATTGTAAGACGCCATCAATTGTAAGACACACACTAATTTCAGTACCAACGGGGGGGGGGGGGAACCTAAGACACACCCCATTTTTAGAGATGTTTATATGGGGGGAAAAGTGTGTCTTAGAATCGAAGAAAAAGGGTAGTTCACTAGGTAGAGTTGAAGCTAATTAGAGTTATCCAACTTTGGCCAGAACAGAGAACTCTGCTAGGTTAAAATCTAAGTAGATGCTTCTGATTTCATCCACTGGCAAACACCAGAGAAGGGTGGGAGGAGGATATGTGATCCCAAGGCTCACAGCTTATCCATGTAACAGTAAACAATGGTTTAGTACTATATCTGAGACTGCCTTCTGTATCCAACTATCACCATGAAATAGTCCCAAAGTCATTCTATAGCAGGGATGAGGAACATGTGGCCTTCCAGATGTTGTTGGATAACTATTCTATCATTCCTCACCAATGGCTATCCCGGTCAGGGATGATGAAAATTGCAGTCCAATTCATCTGAAGGACCACACCTTCCCCATTTCCTGTTTTAAAGGGACAAATTCCATTCCTTCCCTTGGGAAAGGCCATTATGTAGAGCATATTCTTTGCATATAGAAGGTCTCAGATTCAAATACCTGGCATCTCTGAGCAGAGCTGGGAAACACCCCTGTATGAAACTCTGCTGAGTGACTGCTAGTTAGTGAAGACTATACAGCATGTGATGGACTAATGATCCAACAAACTGTAAGAGAGTTTATGTAATCCCCATCTATCCATGAAATATACCGCTGTACTAACACTGGACATTCTAGACAGGTGTGGTGAACATGTGAAACAAAATACTGAAATAATTTAATATGAGTTTTAATATTATTAAGTATTTTTCACTGTTCTCCTCACAAAGCACCAAGAATAGCATCCACCTAAGAAATTTAATACAGTTAACAAATCAACTACAAAATCCTAGACAGTTTGATCATATGACATCAGTTTTGTATCAGTTACATTGATTAACCAGGCTTAAAGCTCTGAATAATTTAGGATCATGTTATCTGAAGGACCACTTATATCCATATGAATATGAACAGAGCTTCAGGTATTGAGTGGTACAGAAATCTAATTAGTGACTCTGGTCTCTGGCCCCCACTAAGGTTGATCAGGTTGGTAAATTATAGACACAGAGTCTTTTCAGTGATGGCCCACATTTGTGAAATTTCCTCCCATGATAACTCCACTTGAATCCTCGAGGCTTTTAAGTGGACGTAAGATGTTTTTACTCCACCCACCAAACTTTTTACTGATTTCCTTATGGCCCCCAAATATATAAACGTGATTCAATGCCATTTTATTACATGTTATTTAGTCCATTGTTGTATTGATTTTAACATTTTTATTGCAACTGCTTTGTGAGGTCTTGTCCTAAGAGGCAGATGAAAGCTAAAATACAATATTTTACAGAAATAATGACAATAAAACAATGAAAGACAAAAAACAAGTAAAAGTAATTATAACAAGTCTCAATGAAGAAATAGTCTTCAAATAACTAAAACAATGCACTCAAAAAGATAAGAATCTATTTAAAATAGCATTAGAAATTACACATTACAATCCTGCTTAAATTTAAAAACACACACACACAACGACCCATGTTTGAATCTATATCTAAGTCATATCAAAGTGGGAAGCTGACATATCTTCCCTGGGAGGATATTCCAGAGCTGCAGCCATTCAGAACATCTGATTTTGTGTATCTTTGGGCTAAACTAGATGTGGTGTGGGAGATTCATTACCATATGTTCCCACATCATCTTCTATTATTAAAAACAGTCATGGGTGGAGGGGGGCATTTGGATTTGGCAATATCACTGGGGGGATTTTTAATATCCCTCCCAAAACCATATTCTCTAAATTAAATCCCCCTTCCATGAAAGATGTTATTGGTAGCAGACAGAAGAAAAGACGGGCCCTATATTTTGTCACTCTGGGACAAACATGCTATTAGAGATAAGGTATTAATGAGAAACCATTCCAAAATTGCCATTCCAGTCATGTATGGTATGCTAACATTTTAATGAGGGGAGGATAAAGAATAAAAATCTTAAAACTTTAAGAAAAGAAGGGGCAAATGAAGAGACTGCAAATGCTACATTCCAATCTTCTTCATACATAAAATAAATAAATAAATAAATAAATAAATAAATAAATAAACAGGGCACACTCCATAAACATATTTCGACCAAAGTACTATAATAATGTCATGTTATTTGCAACATTTCATACAATGTCTTAAATTGCTGTGCTTTTCATGAGTGGCATATAGAGAGCATTAACAGCAAATTTGATGACAGCTGCCAGAGGGGATGTAATGGCTTTTGACATATGAGTAATCTTCCACCACTATACTTTTAATTTTTCTTCCTTATACTCAAGTTATTTAAGTTCCGATTTGTGTTTTATTGAATAGAAGCAACTTTATATATCAACATAAATCCAACAAAGGGCACCAATCCTGTAATTTTCTTGTCAGAAAACTGTTCCAGAAGGGATAGTGTGTGACAACAAAAACACAATACTTATTGGTTACATACTTTATCTACAAAGAACCCACATTTTTCCTTCCAAAAATCATAAACACTGTATTAGAGGAAACTAACATACTTGCAAAACCTGCTCTGGTATAAATTTCACATCTCAAAGAGAAAAATATAGCATGCCACATATCCCATGCTTTTGGTTAAAAGAGTACTTATTGTGCACATAATACTGATCACCTTCACACATTCATTTGCAAACTTAATATAATCCCCCCCCCAAAAAACTTAATTTCCTCAGCTTTTTGTTAATCATACGGGGGCTATACAGAGAGTTGGTGGAGAAGTGGGATTAAATGAATGTCATATGAATCAAGAAGTCTTTGGTTCAGATAAGCCCAGCTATGAACACACTTTCACTACTGCTTTATAACAGTTTATAATGGTTTTGACAACTGTTCAGGCCCAGGACACATTCCATATACCATTTTAAAAACATTTTCTAAGTGTTCCATCCTGCTTTGTGTAGATCTGGCCCAAGTTGCCTCACACCTGTCACCAGCCTGGGCCCTTTTGTATGTTGTAAGGGATACAAATAATAAAGGTACAATCTTTACAGAATTGCTGAAAATTTTGCTAAGAGAATATAACATTCTTTGGGAACTCTCCCTCCCCTCTATTTCATTTAGACCCTGCCTTTTTTTCTATATTCTGACTGTCTCTCACTCAGGCAGGCAGACTAGGATCTGTTTAGCATCAGTGAGTTTGTTGTATCATTTGCCTTTAAACTGTGCCGTCCTATATAAATGTTACAACTGTTTACATGCAAGCATTCTGTATGTTCCCATGACTATACCATACTTTTCTAAGCTGAGATAATTCTGCCCTTTAATGTCATTACTCTCAAATTGGATTTCATCCAATTTAAAATTGTGATATGCATCTAGAAACCCTGAGACTCATAAGCACAATTAAGGAGTATGTGCTTTCTGCACAGTCATGCTTTAAAACCATGAGATATTGCATTTTAAAGATTCACTCACAGTCAATAACCTAGAAACCTTTCTCAAATTCAGTGGTCTAGTGTGGGCACAAAGTTCCAGTGCACATAAGAGAATCTCAATCTAGACAACCTGCTCTGGATGGGGTAGCAGTCCCTCTGACCTGGCTACAGTGATTCATGCCTTAATCACCTCACATTTACATTAGTGTAAGGCACCGTATGTGGCACTGCTCTTGAAAAGTGTTTGGAAGACTTCAGGAGATATTTCTTTAAATTGGTGTGCACAACTTTTAAGGCCCCAAGGCTATTTGCTGGGGTAGCCAGGGCTGCAAATACGTGTACACGTTCATTCATACAAATTTACAAATATTTAATGAAATAACAGGATCCAATCTGTACTCTAAATCTTTTTACACACAAAAATAGCTTCCAATAACTGAAACCAAAAGCAAACCCTGTGTGCCCAGGACTTTTGTGCACAAAGCAGTCTCGGTATCAAGAGTTTAGACTTCAGCTAGTGCCAAGCACAGTGGCCAAGTTGTTACCTGGGTTATATTTTGTAGACCATATAATCTCAGTCTTGAAACAGCTGTACTGGCTTCCAGATTGTTCCTGAACAAAATTAAAGGTATTGTTTCTTATATATAAACCCCTAAACAACTTGGGGCCAAGGCGTTTGAAATGCTTTCTCTTCCCGTATGAGCTTTGTGGTCATCATCCTAGATCATCCTATAGGGATGACCTGAGGGTGGTGTGTATGCAAGACAGGGCTTTTTGCATAGCAGTTTACTTGTTGGTTAGTTCAATTGTTTTGTAATTTACAGTTTAAACGTTAAAAATGCAAAATAACAAATAACACACAAATAAAATATCTATAAACAGACATAAAAAATTAACTTTAAAATGCTGGGAGAAAAAGGTATTCACCTAGTATCAATGTAGGCACCAGGCAAACCTCATTGGGGAAAACTTTCCATAAACTGGGCACCACAACTGAGAAGAGTCTGTCTCTTGTAGTCACCTATCTAACTTCCTCAGTGAGGGCACCCGGAACGATAAAGATATGGGTTCGAGAAGGTTCATTTCATACATGACACTTTTATGACATAGATAATTTCTGTGCAGGAAAAAGCAAGCACATTTTAATATAAAGTAAGGGTGTTGAATGCACTGTATTGGATCCATGTAGAAACAGAAAATAAACTTTCTTACAGTAGTTTCATGCAGGAGGTGGGTAATCCAAAGCACTGCATCCTTTCAGTGAGCTTGGTACACATTACGAAAATGATACAGTAAACTATATGTGTTTAATGTTTTAAAATATAATAGTAAAAATAATATAGAGGCAAAAAGTTCTTAAGTCAATCTTTAATCATTCTCTCCCCCTCCGCAACCCCCCAAAAGTAAGGAGAAGTTCAGAACTGTCTATATGTTTTTAAAGTTATTTATTAACAGAATATGAACCCCCAGTTCAGGAAACACCAGGGATACAGAAGGTCAGCTGCTTCCAAGGCTTACATAAGAATAACATATAGTACCCAATAGCAAGTCCTGTTAAAAACTTATAGCTGCTTGCATCTGTTATACATATTTAAGAATTTAAGAATTGTTATAATCAGGTATGTTTCAGATTTCTACCACTACCACATACGTAGATTTTAGTACACTACATGGTGAATTTCACATAAAAGAGACACTTCATTACAAGTTTTAAACTTTCTAAAGTTATTAAATTCCAAAGTTATTTATTTATCTTCAAAATATTGGTATAACCAATTAATACAGATTTAAAATGGGAGAGCACTGGGTAGAATGGTGCTTTTTTCTATCTTAAAGTTAATATTCTGATAACGAACTGCTAAAATCAACTGTACATAAAACTGTTAGTATAGAAGAATAAATTCCCCAAACTGATTCATATTTGTAAGAAATAAAAAGTTTGGTTTTATGATCCCACAAGCCTAGAAGTGAATCATCCATTGAAATCCTAGTACAACTGTGGTTAGCTGCATAACAAATAATTGTACTATTGGACCACATGCTTGCACAAAGAAGATATGCTTAGGTGTTTATAAGGAAGAGTATTGCACACACACACAATCTATCACCTACATGGTTATTAAATAATGTGGACTAGCCCAATGTTAGGAGATCAATTGCCTGTATAGAATGTTCAAATATGTGACAATAGTTAAATTTAACTACATATTACAGCAGTTACAACCATATATAGTTTTAGGTCAAGAAGTAACACTGCCATCCAAAGGATCTTCATAATGTATGGTATACATACACATACATTCTCCGTGGATTCAGTGCTCAAAATGTCAGAAATGCTAAAAGAAAACATCCATATTTACATATATTTCACACATCCAGCCTTTCCTCCAAGGAGCTCAGGGTGGTGTAAATGAGCGTTACCACATTTAACTGCTCAATAAACTTGTGAGGTATGTTAGGCTGAGAGAATATGGCTGGCCCAAGATCAACTAGTGAGTTTCATAGTCAAGCAGAGACTTCTCATGCAATAGCCATATAATCTCAGCAGGAAAACAGCCATTTAATGCGTTATAATTTATCATAACATATGAACCAAGGTACACAAGTTTTCCTCATTTTGACCACACAAGGAATCTCTCTGTTGTGTATTAGGTATAACAGTCCACACTACGTAGACTACCGGCTATTTTCAACGCATTACTTAGTATTTGATACTTGCTCGGCTTGTTACTATGCTGGATTTGGAGTAACTTTGGTCCAACCTAGCTAGACAGATTAGTTATTCCTCTGCTATTAAGACATTCTGTGCAAATTTCCTAGAACTAGTCCTAGGAATGGACTCTAGTAAAGAAAATCAGACCATTCAACACTGAGATCAAGCAACTCCTATTATAACTTAAGAATCAGAAAGTATGAAGACTATTTGAACAGTTATATTAAATTAAGAGTGCAATCCTATGCATGCTTAGACAGAAAAAGTCCTACAGGTCCCTAACATGACTGGCTGGGGAATTTTGAGAGCTGTAGGACATTTTTCTGTCTACACATGCATGGGATTGCCCCTTAAATCAGTATTAGCAAAATTAAAACAAACACTGAACTTATTACTTAACTAATGCTCTCCCTACCTCAATAAAAGTTACATTCCTTCCTCAAGGTTTGTCTGTTGCCTATTAAATATTAAGTAGCAAGAAGCTTGCAAAACAATTTTAAGACATTTTTAAAAGCAAGCAAATGGTTTGTAAGTGTCTTGTGTCTCTTGTAATTCAGGTAAACAAATCTATAGCTCCATGCACACTTTTCTCTCATATAATATATATTCACTTATTTTGCATAAATATGTATGTATCCATGGCTACAGTCCTGAAAGCTTCTTTGTCTAGGTTTGTCTGCTTGTACACAGAGGAACATCCTGGAGTCCTCACCCCGGGGGTCACTAGGTAAACTGAATTAGACAGTTGTCTAGTTGCAACAGGTTTCCAATTAGACTTGATGCACTATAAAATACCCCAAAATTAATAGCTGTCACCACCTACTGAGTTAAAGAGCACGAAGACTAACTGATTATTATGTGGATGAGGTCTAACTGGAGTACCAAGTTACTACCCTTCCTGCTTCCAATCTTTGTCCATCTAACTCCCCTAGAGAATTAGAACATGCTTTGTTGTATCTTGACTAAGACAACCAAAGCATTAACATGGGAACAGATGACATTGTTAGAGTTAAACACAGCAGTTTAATTAACCAAAACTTAGATTTATGAAGAAGATGCAAAGAACACGGAATGTCCAGGTGGTGGCTAGGAGTGTTTCTGCCCAGCTTCAGCTGCACCCTTCCTGAAGGTAAAGCAAACCTAGCCACAGTTAAACGCCTTAAATGCATCCACTTTACTATAATGCACTTTGTGTATGCTTGCTGTCGAAAAGTGTTTGGATAATACAGCTGGTGCTGACTGGTACAGCCAAAATAGTTTCTGTTGTCTGCTTTTCTGACCTTATTAAACCGCTCTTGTTTAAATTGTTTAAATTGCACTAATTTGTTTCCGGACACAATTTATAGTATTGGTTATCACCAATAAAATCCTAAATGGCTGGTAACACAATATTTGATGCACCATTCCTCCCATATGAACCTCCTTGTCAATTAAGGTGATCTCCAGAAACCCTGCTCTGCCTTCTGCTGCCAAGAGAGATACACTTATGAGATGTTTTCAGTGGCTGTGTAGAGCTCCTTCCCATGGAAGGCTAGAACGGCTCCTTAACAGTTATCATAGGTTGTTAAGACTTTTGTATTCCACCAGGTTTGTATTTTAATCTTGGTAGCTATTTTTTTGTTTTTGTTTTAATGGTTTTACTCTGGCTTTTAATGCTCTCAAGTTTAAGTAATTGAGATGTTACTGTTGTAAAACACCTAGGGGTTCACTTGTTAGGTCTGAAAGGCAGTATAGTCTTTTTATATAAAAACATATGTATAAAAAATAAGTACAATAAATAAAAATGCAAAAACTTAAAATTACAAGTTTGCATTAAGTAAGGTCACATAGAGTGCAATCCTAGGCACATTTAGACATAAAAATGTTCTACAAGTCCCAGCATTCCCCAATCAGAATGGTTGCATGGGTTGTTGTAGAACAATTTTCTGTATAAACATGCATAGGATTGCACCTTTAAGCTGCCATCCGAAATACACTTACTTGGGAGTAAGTCTTATTGAATTCTTTGGGACTTACTTCTGAGTAGATGTGCATATGACTGCTCTGTTAGGGATTCAAAGAAGCTACAGAAGAAGTATACTAATACAATCCATACCTATTTGCAATAGCGAAATATAAAGTGAAACCAATAAAACCTGGTCTAAAGTCTACAATTGCACCATGAAATAAAAAGTTTGGAGTACACTTTACTAATTCCTTTTCAGAAGCTTCATCAAAAACCTGTCATGAATCTTCAGATACTGCTTGTGTTTTCCTGTTTGACTTCTATTCAAACATCTAGTAAAGCTTTTAAAAAACCTACTACGTAATAGCCACACTCAAAGAAAAGAATTAAAGAGCTCTGGTTTATGTGAGTTATTAGCTCCTGTGACAGAAAGTAGTAAAGCAAAATTTTAGGGGTAATTTTGTAGAGACATTTATACTT
The DNA here is from genome assembly GCF_023053635.1 of Elgaria multicarinata webbii. NCBI lineage: Eukaryota > Metazoa > Chordata > Lepidosauria > Squamata > Anguidae > Elgaria > Elgaria multicarinata. The sequence goes on from NC_086175.1 coordinate 84,875,019, forward strand.
TTAGAAAACAAAATATTTCAAACGGCCTTTTAAAGGATTAGTAACAAATCCCTGAAGGAATGTAGTCAACCTCAGTCATATTGAAACCTTAAAGTCAACTTTCCCAACATTCAAGAAGCATTAGCGAACACCAGGTTAATGAGACACAAAAAGAATAAAGGGTGTGATGCTTTTGCAGGTAAATCAACATGACCACTCCCTAATGGGGAGTGTAATCTAAATGAACAGAACAAAAAATTGTTTCAAAATTTCTTTGTTGCTGGGGAACACTTGCAATGTGAATTGCAGAAATGCATATTCTCTTTTACTCACTCGTTTCTGCAGTCCATAATTCATTCAGGGCGCAATCCTATGCATATTTAGACAGAAAAAAATCCTACAATTTCCTAGCTGGGGCATGCTGGAAATTGTAGGACATTTTTCTGTCAAAAGATGTATAGGACTGTGCCCTCAGTCAATGTGTTCTGCTTAAACACATCAATTTAAACAATTTTTATTATCAATTTATTGATTGATTTGATTCGTAAACCACCTTTCTACTAAAAGAATGGCACTCAGGGTGGCTTACAGACACAATTAAAACTGATTAAAACGCTAAAATGGTACAATAACATAATAAAAGAATTACACAATTACAGAACTGAAAACAAACTACAAAAAACGAGAAGAAAAACAACAACACTCAACTCAACAGACCCATTTATGGCCTTATGGAAGGACAGCAAATAGGAAGTGAACCTAGGTTTCCTTGGGAGGGAGTTCACAGCCTGGGATTATCCAGTGAAAAGACCCTTATTTGGGTCACTATCAAACATGCGCCTCTGAAGGGAGCAGTCTCGAAATAAAAGACCCTCCAGAAGATCTTAAGAACTGGGCAGGCTCATATAGGACAAGGCAGTCTTTCAGGTAGTCTGGTCCCAAGCCTAGAGGGCTTCATAGGTCATAACCAGCACTTTGAATTCTGCTCAGAAACAGACTGGTAGCTAGTGAAACTGCTATAACAAGGTGCTCCCTGTAACCAGCCCCAATCAACAGTCTGTCTGCAGCATTTTGGACCAGCTGAAGTTTCTGAACAGTTTTCAAAGGAAGCCTCATGCATAGTGTGTTACTGTAGCCCAAATAGGATGTAACTAAGACATCTGTGACTGTGTCCAGATCAGACATCTCTAGGAACAGGTGCAGTTGGCACACTAGCCTCAGCTGCACAAACACACTCCTATCATCCATGGACCCTGTCAATGGGTCCAAGAGTTCACCAAAATTGCGAGCCTCAGTCTTCGTGGGGAGTGTAACCTCATCCAGCACATGTTGAACCCATATTCAATACTGTGGCAGAAAAGTCACATGGGAAACTGATAACATGTGTGCCCCAAGTTTCCAAACATGGGTGTATGCCCATGTACTTCTCTCCCTTGACTCAAGCCTCTAATTTGTCACAGTGGATCTGCAAGCTAAATAAGAGCTGTTCTAAGCAATGTGTCACATCAGTCAACAGATACTTATCAGTACACATGGGTACTGTAGCATTATGGATCGAGTGCTTCAGACTAAATTCAAGCCTTATTTTTTCCATAATAAACTCAGTGACCCACAGCAATTCAGTGGCCTGGTTCAGACAACATGCTAAAACCATGCTGCTTAACCACAAAATGGTTAAGGGGATTCCCTTAACCATTTTGTGGTTAAGCAGCATGGTTTAGCGTGTTGTCTGAACCAGGCCTATATATGACAAGCTGGCACAGACAATTCAATCCTGGCTGGAATTTATCACATTTGACGGTTCACAAAGGCAATCCTATACACATTTACCTCAGAGTGAGTCCATTGAAGTCATTGGGGCTTACTTCTGAGTAGATGTGCATAGGATTGCATCGTAATTCTGCTTTTGTCTCAAAGCACTTTGCTTAGTATTTGTTCAATTCCATAATAAAAACAGGTGATGCTCCTGAAGAATCCAGATGAATTAAATTGGCTACAGTCTAGAGACAGTCTTCAGATGCATGTAACAATTTGAGTATGTGCACTGGAGATGCTCACTTTCCCTGTCCACTGATTACCACATCCTCATGCTTCAGGGCAAGCTCCTTTTAAAACCTTTTCAAGTTTAACAACTGGCTTGTCAAAAAGCAAATATATATATATATATATTTACAAAAACTCCTACCCACCACCCACTGCTTCACATAATAGAATCCTTTAGCTTTCAGCCTTTAACATTAAAAGCTTAGGTCACTGGCAAGATTAAAGCAGTTGCATCCACTTTGCAAAGATAAACTATCAATCACCACTTAAAAAACAGGACCATATCTTTCAAGTAACTTGTTCTCAGGCCTAAACAACAACATATGTTCTGAACAAGAACAGCACCATTTGAACTCTACATATTTTTCAAGTGGCAATATTTAAAGCTTTTACTAAAGTATACATGTATACGAAACAAACAACCGAAGTAAACAGGTACAAGAAACTATCACCTTTCACTCTAATAGAAACATTCCTGGAATGGATGAATGACTTCAATTGGGTTAATTAGATGTATCTCTATGGCCTTGAATCACTAGCATACTCTGTGTTCATTGGGAATTAAAAGCATATTTTCAAAGCAAACTAGAAACACAACACATTGAATGTATTTATGCATTTATTCATTTCATTTCTATACCGCCCAACAGTTGAAGCTCTCTGGGCGGTCCACAAAAAATTAAATCACAAGACCTATAGTTAGCATTCACTGAAAGAAAGAAAAAAGGAAAGGAAAGGATGGAAAGGTGATTTTTGCTATTTCCTCCTTCTACCTGTGACTCCTGGAAACCTGCTTTGGAGGGTTGAGGGATTGTTGAGAAAAAGGAATTGGGAGGAAGGAATTTTTCTCCTTCTTCCATTAGGGAACCTCTGCTGGATCCTGGTTCCCTCCATGGACATAAGGAACCCTTCCAATCACAGTGGGTCAAGTCTGGATCCAACTTGGGGTATTTACCAACAAGCTGAAGTTTAATCTGAGAGCCCTCAAGTTTTGGCTATCTCGAACTAAAACTGCTGGAACCAACCATGGAAAGTAGGCAAGGAAATGGCACACTTAAATAAAGCAATTCTCAACAGTAATACTGACCTGAGAACTGTGGTTCTGCTTCCTAACCAAACCCAGCTTTCTAATGATATTTTAAAAGGAAATGGAAGTTAAAAGCATTCTTGTGAAGCCTCTGACATTCTCTGTGGCTATAGCTGTAAATACACTTACTGTGTGCTTTAGCAATAAATGCTATTCAGATACTTTCAGTATTTTTGAGCTGTAATAAAGACTAAACTAGGCTAACATGTTGCTTCATTTAAATAGGTATTTATCAAACTGGGAAAATGTCTTCAAAGACGCCCTAGCTGATCTGGTCTAAATGCACAGCCCACTGAAAGAATTTACACCCCCACATCACAGTTTTCCAAAAGAACAGAATAGTTAAAGGGACTTATCTGTAAAATGAGCTGCCACCATTTTATTTCTGTCCAGATTGCCCCAGGGTTTTCTTACTGCTTAAGCAACATGTGCCAACATATCAGATTATATAGAGGATCTGCACAGCACATTTAATTATCTAAACTTTCCCCTGTTTTTGCACGTTTGGATACCATCTGTATAAAATAATGTGAAATTCAAACACGAATCACTGCTTTGGACCTTGGAGGGGCAGCAGGGGTTGGGGGATGAGGTGGAGGGAAAAAAGTCCAATATAAGGAATGCATTTCTACTGAAAAATGAACAAGGGGTTATAGGAGCGGCTGTGGATTCCATAGACAGATGGTGTCAACAGACCACTCTATTAGTCAAATTTGGCAGAGAAAGTATAATGACGAGTTTATAAAATGCCACCAAAACTCAATATAGCATAAGGGGAATAACTTAAGAACATAGTTTTGCCATCCGATACAAGACATCCCGTACCAGATATCTCGTAAATCCAGCTATTGTTCACATCAGTTAGTTTATAGTTTCCTCTACAGACTCTAATAGAAATTGAGCTCTCAAAACATAACAAAAAAGTAGTCCCACAAGGAACAGCTGGACTTAACAGGTGAAAAGATTGAATCTAATGGTTTTGTGATCAAAGCCTAGCTCCTTATTTATTTTTGTCTTTCTTTTAGGAACTGATACCATTTAAGCCAGATTTTGATTGAGATGCCATAAAAAGTATGGAGGGATAGCCGTGTTATTCTGCAGTAAGAACAACGACTTGTCTTGTGATACCATAAAGACTAACAAATGCATTACGGCATAAGCTTTTGTGGATGCAGTCCACTTCATTAGATGCATGAAGTGTTATACTGAGTTACGAATACATATGCACATGTAGTAGTGGTGGTAGGGATTTGTTAGGAATGAAATCAGATGAAAATGAAATGCAGAAAGCACAGACAATAAAACAGTGATAATTTCCCCAAATAACCTTAAGGTAGTTATCTTGACAGGTGTATGGTCACAAGCAAATGTAGTTAGCCAGGCAGATAATACTCTATGAGTGTACATAAGCCACACAGAGTTGGACATTTTACATGATTTATAGCTATGGTAGAATTGGTACAGAGCATGAAAATCTATGTACTTTTGGCAGGGAGAGGGGGGAAGCAAAGGTAGCTCTCTCTCTCTCTCTCTCTCTCTCTCTCTCTCTCTCGTTAGTTCTGGTTACATAGGTCAAGTAATAAACAACAACAATAATAATAATATTTATTTCTTACCCGCCTCTCCGTTCTGATTGAGGCGGGGAACAACAATAAGCAATAAAACACATAAAACTGAATTAAAACATAATATACATTGTTAAAAACATCCTAAAACATTCTAAAAACACCATATATGTACATTCAGCGTCAATACAAATACAAATACTTGCTCCCATCTGGGTTTAAAGTTGTTTAACATTAATTTAATTTAATTTAGGGTACCCCAGAACTTCGTCTCTTTACCCATCCACCTATGTTTTCTATAGCTCTATATACGCTGATGGAGGTGTTCTCCAATCTTCTTCTTTGGTCACATAGTAAATAAATTTCCTCCATACCCCTTCAAATTTATCTTCGCTTCCCTCAATTTTTGCATCAACTTTTCTTAAACTTTGGTACCAATTGCCAATATGGAGCCCTTTACCATCTTTCCAATGTTTAGCTATCAACCACCTAACCACCAATAATAGATGACTCATTAATTCCTTATTTAAGAACTTGGTATCTAATCCCCTATATAAATTTAACAAAGCTAAGTGAGAAGATGGGTGAACCCACTGTCCAATTTTTGAGCTGATCTCCTGGAACACTTTTTTTCCAATAAATACTCACCTTAGGGCATGACCACGACATATGTATGTACATCCCAACTCTGGAGCATCCCCTCCAACACTCTGGGGATGACCCTGGGATCATCATTGATATTCTTCTGGACATCGTATAGAATCTATGGGTCAGTTTTAACATTAATTCAGTATTGATGTTGTTTTAAATGGACATCTGTCCCAGAAAGTATTTGTCTTTTTCCTCATTTCGGATTCCTAAATCCGTTTCCCAGTCCATCCTAAGTGAGACATTTGTACCGGCTTCCTGAGTCATTATTCACTTATATAAATTGGAGGTTAAGCCTTTTGTTGTTCCATTATATCCCACGACCTTACATTAAAACTCCATTAAATTCCTCGTGGCCACTGATTGTATTTTTGGCTGAGAAAGAAAGGCATGTTCCTGGGCCATTTTCCTGTGCTTTTTATACTGTATTTTGTATTTGTGCTTTTAACCTGTTGGTGGTTTTATTATGGTTTTAATTTTTGTGAACCGCCCAGAGAGCTTCGGCTATTGGGCGGTATAAAAATGTAATAAATAAATAAATAAATAAATAGTCCATTGTCCCCTCTCCTGACCTAATTTTTCTATCAATTATTCCTGTTTAATCAATTGCCCATTCTTAAAGAAAACTATAAGGCAATATACTCCTTTGGATTTCCAGCTATTTCTCTTCTTGTTAATCTACATTCAAACGCTGGGTGATAAACCTTTGGAGATAACGGTGAGATCCCTGGTAATAATGTTTCCATCCTCGCTCTCCAAACTTTCAGTGTAGTTAATGTGAATGGGTTCTGCACCTGCTTAATTCGTCTAAACTTATGTTTCAAATATGGCCAAAGGCTAATAGGAACTCCTTCACAACTTATTCTATCTATCTTCACCCACTATTTAGAAATGTCTTCTTCCATCAGGGGGATTATATGTTTAAGCTGATTGGCCTTGTAATAACTTGTCAGGTTTGGAATATCCCATCCCCCCTTCTCCTGCTGTTTGTATAAGAGTGATTTACATACCCTAGTTTTTTTGTGCCAAATATAAATGAATTTAATTGCTTCTGCCAGTATTGTGTTTAGTTCTTTGGAATCCAAACTGGCAAAGTTTGAAACAGAAATAAACGTTTCTGGAGTGATATAATTTTGATCGCGATTAAGCGATCTTAGATGCCTAATTGCTGCATTTTCCATCTCCTTTTTTCAGAACTAATAATCTTCCATACTTTCTTGTAATACATATAATTTAGATTTTTAGTAATTTGAATCCCCAAGTACCTAAAACTAAGGTACAAAGCAGTATCACCATCCTTTTAGCAAGTTGTTTTTGTTTAGGTGGGGGGAGGTTAAAACACATTATCTCAGATTTGTTGTAGCTTACCTTCAGAACGGCCACTAAAGTAAAGTTCTCTAATTCTTTTTTTAGGTATGGTACTGAACTAAGTGGTTGATCTGTGGTCAGGACCATATCATCCAGGTAGCTGTATTGTCCATAAGAAAAAAAAATCCAAAATCCATAGACAGGGTTGTTGTTGTTGTTTTATAAAAGAAAGGATTAAGGCAAAATATAAACCAATGAAAGGAAGGATTCTAATTCATTCATTTAGAGAAAATTGGAAAAAAAATGTTTACATATCTATAAAGGATAAAATATCTTAAGACATTGAGCATATATACTTCCATATTGTCAGACTTCCCTCATCTATAAGCCTGGCCCTGCTTTTTATAATATTTAAAATCTGGAAATCACAAAAGCTTGGAGGAAGATAACTATCACTCAGGATGAGACTCTACTCTGTTAGGGTTCCCTTCTAGATAATCCCACCCAATTTGGCTTCTATTTTCCTTGCTTTAAAAATAATCTGTCACCCTGCTTTTGCAAATATGTTTCTGCTATGTTTCTCCTTACTTTTGATCTCTCTTTTCTTTCAAGGAGCCTGTGAGTTCTGCCTACCACTGGAGATGAATCCAAGTATCAACTGGGTTTTATCTCTTCAAAAGTGGGGGAATCGGCTAGTATATGCTTGTTTATAGCACAATGCCTAATACAGCCTAATCAATTTATGTTCACGTCTCTTCTTCCACATCTTAAGACTTTGACCATGAAGATTTCATGACTTTAACATCATCAGCCTTTTCTTTTCTTCCTCTCCATACCTCATTTGTTTTTTGTAACATCTTGAATAAAGATCTCAATATACCTAAAGTTAGATAAACCTAAAAATTGGTTCATAGTGTCTAAAATACTATCCTTCATATTGATGCTATCAATATTTGAGAAAAGGAAAACAGATTCCAATATAAATTGGGTACATAGGTCCAATAAATTTCCAGAGTTGCAATTGTGATTTTTAAAGTTAAAACAACATTGGATCACACTACTGGATTTGGTTTAGGCAGCAAGCATGCATGTCCTACATCTGTACACAGACAAGGGGCAGGAGCATTCTACATTATCAACAGATTATCCACAGGACTTTTAATACCTTTGTGCCTAACACTTCCTTTTCAAATTATATTAAATGTCACAAGAATAGTTTGCCAATATATCTTCATCAGTACCTATGTAAACTTGCAATACTGTTTTTAACATCTTAAACTTGGCATTATTAGTTACTCATTTGCTTCTGTAACATGAACTAGTAAAATAACTCAAGTTAGAACCAGAACTTCCTTTCACCAGGTTTAGCATTCTTCAAATGGAGTTCCTGTCTGTGTTCGGATAACACGATAGTCAATGGTGGGTAATAATCAACTTGACAGTTGTTTATCTGTGAAATTGATTATCAACTGTAGTGTGGATCAGGATCAGCACTGAGTTGACTGTACTGAGTTGACTCACTCATCCCCCTCCCTCTTTCCCTCCCTCCCACTAATATCCCATCAACTATTGCTGGCAAAAGTCTATCCTGCCAGCTGGACTAGAGCAGCAGCCACTGCTTTGACTGCTCTTGCCTTGCGACTCTGTGGCTGACAAAATAACCAACAGTGGCTGAGAAATAATAACCAATGGTGCCCTTCCCATGACATAATAACCAATGGTGATTCAAATAGCCAACTCCACACAGCGTTGGTTTTTAGCGTTGGTTGTTTTGGCCAAATAACCAATTGTTGGTTAAAAAACTCCTGCTACACAACACGATAACCCACTGTGGGTTAAATAACCAACCATCAGCTATTTAAACCACTGTTGGTTATCATGTTGTCCAAACCTAGCCCCTGTTGCAACACTCCCACTGGCAGAAAAAGGGGTGATTTTAAACAATGTTATATAAATTAATATATAAATGTTTAAAATAACTGAACAAATTCAAGTACAATAACCAGTATACTATGTACGCCACCTTGGGGTTCCTCAGAGGAAATAAGGTGGGATATAAATGTAATAAATAAATAAATAAAATAGATTAACAAGCTTTTTTATTTAATTTGTGTACTGACTAATTACAGCATTTATAAAATATGGAGAATAAAAAATTCTCAACAGGAGAATAGAAATTCCAAGTCTTACATATATTCTTGCTTGCCCTTATGTCCTAACATACTTTGTACTTTAATAATAATAATGACTGCTGTTCTGTGTTAATCTACAAATAAAACTAATTCAGCAGCTAATACATCGTTACTAATTAAAACCAGTCCTTTGCCTTTGGAACAACACTATGTACCTTATATGAAGAACATTTTTTCCACTGGCATGCCACAGCCCACAAAAGTACAAGGGAAGCCACTGCAAGCATTCAGGAAAGGGTGAAGCATTATTACTGGATAACTAGTGCATTATGTGTGCAAATAAAGCCAGATGTTTATTTCAGTGTTTTAGTTTTTGCCATAGAGGCCTGCTTTCAATCTGGGAAGTAAAAAAAGTACTGAGAATGAGCCTTTGTTCATACAGCAGTGCCAAACAAAAGTAGTGAAGAACTGAGAAAAATCAGCACCATTACTTTTCACAGACTAAAGAGATCTGGGGCCCACTTTTTCCCATCTAACACCACTTTTAATTCTATCCACAATCAAGTTGCCACTATTTGTTCCTCAAATAATGGCAGTAAAAATATAGGAATACATTTGGTTGTTAGAGCCACCTTGATTTAGTTTTTGAATAGGAGGTACAAGCTCCTGTTCAACATACTGTACTAGAAACTTATGTAACTTCCTAATGGAACATCTTATTCACTGTTGTAAGTATTGTGAGAATAATTTTCTTACTGCATTTTGGGGGGGAATCCAAAAAGAGACATACAGCAAGACTGTGATATCTATATTTTTTAACTACAGGGCTTGACACTTGGGAGTATTAAAGCCTACCTCAAATGTATTGTTTTAAACTTTGAATGGTTTTAATTTTTGTGAACTGCCCAGAGAGCTTCGGCTATTGGGTGGTACAGAAATGCAATAAACAAACAAACCAAGACTATTGTTGTAAACCAAGACTAAACAAATATTCCATATGATACATGCTATAATTGTCACTGGAGATGAGAGGGCTCATTTAACTTCCAGATAGTCCAGATAGTCTGCCCAGGGGTGCAATTTCTTTCAAGTAAGGAAGAAAGTCTTTTGGAACAAGGGGTAAACATAGCTAAAACACAGAGTAACAGAATATTTTATTATTTAACCCTATCCAGTTTACATGTCATCTTTCAGTTCAGGAAAATGGAAAGCAATGTAACTAAGAAATGCTCTGTACAGGACTTCCTTGGGGAATTGCACATGCATTGGACCAATCAATATTTCCTGCAGGGGCTATAGAGGAAGTCTTAGGGCAGGAGTCTCCAACCTTTTTGGATTGCGAATAGAAAGCAGGAGTGGTGAGAAACAGCGAGGTAAAGAGTGGAGGGGGGAGAAAAATAGCAAGTCTTGAGGCTGGAAGCAGAGAGAGAGAGATCAAAGGGGAAATGTTTGGGTGGGCAGAAGATTAGGTGAACCAGGGACACTTTCATTCTCTTCCTAACTACCTAACAAATGATCAGCAGCAGGTTGAGCAACATGTTCAAGATTTTTTTTAATTAAAAATCATTTTTTGAAGTGGAAGTGAGTGGAGAGCTTTGCGGGCATTGTATGTGAATCTGACCAACCATTATTCCCTGCAGCCTGTATTGGTTCCTCATCCACATGGACAGCATTTGCTTTTGCACAATCAAAGATGTCCTACCCTACAGCTAAGGTCCACTTCATAAAGTCACCTTACAAAAGATCACCATTCTGTGGTGGAACAGGGAGGGGGTGTCACTTTGAAATCGCATAAATAAGGTGCAGTGTGATTCCAGGCCTTCAAATACTCCTTTGGCATAATTATGCCCTCCCCCACTTTTCTAAGAGGGAAGGGCAGCATGAATTGGACCTCAATGTAACATGTTTCTTCGATTCTAAGATGCCATCGATTGTAAGACGCACATTAATTTCAGTACCAACAGAAAAAAAGCTTTGATTCTAAGAAATAATAAACGCACCCGCGATTCTAAGATGCACCCCGTTTTTAGAGATGTTTAAATGGGAAAAAGAATCGAAGAAATATGGTATATAGGCTGATACATGGAACTCCATAGGTGTGCCTGCTTCTCCACAATAGATTGATGGTTCTTTTTCAGAGGACTTTTCCTATTGTAGCATGGAAGTACTAAACTGAAAATAAATAAAGTTTGCATCCGGACTTGCCCTAGTTTTTAAGGAAAACTTCTACAAATCAATGCTGTAGCTGGAGAGGAATAGCCTATGAATTCTTGCATTAGACTAGCAGTGCATCACCCACTGCAACATAGTTCCTTGTAAAACAAGCTTCACACCATATGGAGGAAAACACAGAAAGGCTTGTCTCCATGCCAGTATTACTCCAGTTTCTAGATTAGCAGTACTAGTAGTTTCCACTCATTCCATATGGGCTGGGAGTCTCAAATTGCCCAGTCAAACTCCTATTCTAAATTGGATGGTGATTGCATTTCCCTCCTCCCCACAGTAGGTAAAGTGATTTGCCCTACCTACCTCTAATTCATGCTTTTGATAGTCCACTCCAAAGCACTGGGATGGGACAGAGAGAAAGCTACTTTTTGCTGGGCTATAAAAGCTATAGTGTAGGAATGGCATGGAATCGATCAACTGACTTTCCTATGCAAAAATGTTCTCCCTAACTTGGCATTGTCTATGATACAGGTCTGGTGTAAATTCTTCCAGGATATATTTCAAATCCAATTTATTACACACTGGAAGCTACACTTGTGTACATTTGCATTTTAGGGTCACACCTTATGGTAGCTTTCATGTTAACACAAGGTTAGTTATTAGAAGAGACCAAAAGGCCATGGATTTAACAGAGTTTTGGTACTTAATTATTTGCCTTATTGTTTAATGAGTTACAGGAAAACTGTTAAATAGGATCTGCAATTCTCAAGTACTTTAGCATTTGATTCGGCAATCTCTCACTAAAGTAGAATTTTTGTAACTCAACTAAAGATTTTGTATTTAGTGTTAGTTTGGTTATGTTAAAGAGCTTCCTTTCCAATAGAATTTCAGATGTTACATTTTCCTTATTAAGGAAAACTATTTCCATGTAGTCTCATTGCCCAATCTAGAGATATGCATGCTAACATCACACTCCTATAAACGCATCTCCGCAGATTTCTTACCATTCCCTATTCTGGTGGTGTGGGGAAGCCTAAATCCAAGTTCTCCTACTTTACTCAACAGTTTCCTAGTCTTCTAACTAATTCTGTTTGCAGCATTCCCGATCCATGTTGGGAGCAACAACAAATGCTGCAAGCCTGAACCTAAAATCATATGTGCTCTTTTGCATGTATATATGTAAAATACAATTGGGAATGTAAGTGCCGATGTTTGCTTTCTTGCAGTCATCCTTGTGAGACTGGGGCAACGAGATGCTTCTACAATTCAGCTAATTCTCAGTGGTCTATTTGTTGCTCTCTCTCACGCTGCCCCTGAAACCCTAAGTCAGCCGCCTCTTCTTAGCCAGAGAGGGGAAGGGTATGTCACCTTCCAAGTTCCTATAGATCTACCTTTAAAACTCTCAAGAGAGAGATCCAAATATTTTCTAACTATAAAATCCCACTGAAGAAACATTTAACCACCACCCTGGGTTTTAAACTAGTCATCTTCCTTTTAAAAGTAATGGCCAGCCTGCAACTGTAAATCATCATCATCATTATCATCTAGCAAAAAGCAAAACGAAAGTGTATATTACAAGCCCTACAAAAACTAATAGAATTATTTCTTCTTTGCACTATCAGAAAAAACTACTAAATAGGATAAAAGCTTGTTATAAAATGCCTACATAATGTTCGACTATGATATATATATATATATAAGCTTTGGGTGCGGGAGGGTTATTTCCTTGTAGCTTCTGCTGTTCAAACTATTTTTATTCAAAATACCTCACAGTGGTTTCCTACATAAATCCTTGAGGGGCTATAGTTCTGTTCTCACTGCTACCAACTGTCTTGCCTAATTCCAACAGCAAGCTTGGTATTCTTATGACAAAAAGGGCCTATTCTTTGGAGTAGCTGAACCTTGGAATGGAAAAGAAATAAGGAACAATGTACGAAAGCAGTCAAATACCATTGGCATCTCTCAAATACAAGGGGGATGGGAAAGAAGAGAATAGCTGACCTCGCAAGAGTAGTTCATTAGAAAAAGGTAACACCAATGTAAAAGGTATCTTTTAATCTATTTTTAAAAACAGAAAAGTATTTTTTCTAGCTCATTTTGATCGAATGTGTGTCATTTTACTACTTAGAAAGGATAACATTACTTCATTCTGTAAACTTATTATGCCTTTTTGTAACCTTTCTAAAATCATAGAATCATAGAATAGCAGAGTTGGAAGGTGGGACATAAATCCTAGAAATAATTTGTAGAGTGTTGTTACAAACACCTCACAACCATATAGGCAAACCTTAAAACCTTCCAAGGCCATTTAAATAAATTCAAGTACTCTAGCATGCCTCTTCATGTTATGATTCTGTATTTAGGGAATCAGCAAGTACAGCTTAGGTTGCATTAGACTTGAAGGTTAAAGTAATTGAATATCATATCCGAGTGCTTGAAATATGCAGACATGAATTTATCCAACTAGTAACTGTGCCTGCACAATCGAAGTGTTCCTTATGCATGGGTTTGGTTTTCCTCCTCTGTGCCTTGTATCTTTTCCTGGCATCTAATTACCTCTCTCTCAATGCCTTTCACAAAACACAACAGCCAACCTGTATCATACAAAGATGTGCGCTGACCAATCCGCATATTAAGAAGAAAAAGAACTGATGGGAAACCAAATCTTGTCTTTGCATTTTAAACTGCTTAAACAACACAAAACTTTAATATGTGCTTAGAGCTGCTCTACAACTGATATGTTACTATATAGAATTTCACCATAGAGCTGTTTGAACATTTTGATCACTAGTCTAATTGTAAGAGTTCCACAATAAAAAAAACCTACACTATGATGAACTATTATTCTATTCATAGTCCCAATGATTCTTTTCCATTTGAATCTCCCTTCTAAAATTACTACAGTGCCTTGGACCATCTCTTAAATGTTGAATTCATAGATTCAGCTATCATTAACAATGTTTATATGCTGGAATGTAATAAGGAAAATGCCTTTAATTACGTGAATACTCCTGCTCTCATAAAACTGAGCAAACTGTTGTCTGACCCCAAATACACCCTAAAAGGAAAATAATAGGATTTTCATCCTAGCCACCACTGCCTCCTGAAATTCCAAGCAAGGATCCATCGATATAATCCACCAGGACTGCTCTGGAGATACGGTGGGTTGCATGTTTGTTAAATGTTCAGCAATTTCAAATGTGAGTACTTGAGGAATCATTAGGTGAGCACCATCCAGTTCTGTACATTTGTTAATTTTTATTTATCCTTTCACTACATGTAATTCCTATTCAGTTTCCCTCCATGAAAACAATGGTTCAAATATGGGTCTTTCCAATGTCTTCCACAATGAAGACTGAGCCAAAGAATTTACTGAGCCTTTCTGCAATTTCTTTGTCCTTCCTTCCGTCCTCCATTCACATGTTCATATCTAAGAAACATACTTCCTAAACTCTCAAACAAATATATACTGCAAAGTACAATATAAAATTAAAAATTAAAGTTTTAAATTCTACATTTGGTTAGTATTAGTGAAGAAATATTGCCAAATAGTCTCTAGTATTTCAGTTTGCTTACATAATTATAACCATTTTATTACACAATTCGGAAACTTCTTTTCTGGTTGGTATGTGTCTGTACATGCTAAATCCCAAAGTCCACATTTATTGGCGCCCCAAAGGATGGAAGCAAGTTTAGGATTGGTTGGGGCCTCAGTACTAGAAGCAGCTATATCTCTCAAAAAACAACGAGTGGGTGGGGGAGAAGAGTGAAGTATGGTAAGAGGAGGTAAAGTGAAGTGAAGCTCATTGCCTTTGCTATTCATTGTGCTGCACCCTCCTGCAAGGGCACTATTTGAAGTGACATAAACCTAGGTTTGCCAGGCTCTGCTACTCTTTTGGCTAGCTAGTTCAACTCAGTTTGTGGAATTCATCCATGTATTTTAGGTCTTGTTGTGCCTTTTGGGTGTTGCACTTTTAAGAGTTAAACAGATGAAGAGAATTCCATCAGGTGTCTCATTGAATCAAATTGATTGGAAAAGCTCCACTTGATAACATTTTCCACTCTGATTTTTAAAGACACAAGTTCTGAGACACCTACCTGTGGTTTAATGCACCAAATCAGACGTTACTTCCTTTACGCAACTGCAACCCTGGAAAGGGGGGGGGGACTCAAAATGCTCCACATCAAGCAAATTGCTAGTATCTGAAGTGGTTCACAGAGAACCCAAAATGTAAAAGTAAGTATTCATTACCATTTTAATATGGAAATGACTTCTGGTTATAAAAGCTTCTAATGTATAACAAAAATGTGTGTACCTTTATATTGAGTTTTTCTCCGAAGTAAAACTTACAGAAATAGCAATTTCTCTAACACCTGGCTACCTTCACTCAGTTCTATATTGCACCACTCTCCAACCCCACACAGGCCCACACACAAGCTCTCCAGTTCCCAATGCTACTGTCCAATGCCAGGTTATTCTTCTGAAGCAGAGGAGGTGGCAGTTGCCATGGTCAAAAGGGGGTTCTTCCCCCTTTCCGTCCAGCTGTCCTTTTGTTTTAGTTATTTAAAATATTTATGCTACCTTTCTAGTTCAAACTTTCTCAATATGATTTATGAAGTAAAACTTTAAAACAATAAAATATAAAATACAACTAATTTTACTCCATTTGTTGTCCTCTTTCTCTCTTTCTTTCCTATTTTCCCCTCCAACATTGCATGCTACAACCTTGAACTCCAACCAACTTCGACTGTTGTCGCTGATGCCACTGCCATCAATCCATTCAAAAGGCTGCAGCATGGCTGTGGGGCAGGTGGTCAAGGAAAGAGATACTGCATAGGTTGCAGCACTGAAACCGACCTGAAAGAAGTCCCCAGCCAGCCCATAACACAGCACTACTTCCAGACTGCTCCGAGAATCAAGACAGCAATTCTAAATAAAACTGTTTTAGAAAGATTAAAAACACACACACTAATATAACTATGCTAAAAGGAAGTAATTTATTTTTATAGAGCAATAATAATAATAATAATATTTACTACCCACCTCTCCCTCTGGATTGAGGCGGGAAATACAATATAATACATAAAATATAATACTAAATACAATAGAACACATAAAATTAGTTTAAACAGCAGATAAAACCAATACAATATTAAAATAACAATCACAGCATCTTAAAATTCTTAGGTTTAACATTCATCTGGGTAGGGCTGCTGGAAGAGACTAGACTTTATGGCTGTCTTAAACTCGGAGAGAGCATTAAGCTGATGAATCTCCTCTGGCAGGCCATTCCACAGCCTAGGGATGGCAGAAGAAAAGGTCCTCTGGGTAACAGTTGCCGGACTAGTTGTGGCTGACTGGAGAAAATCCTTCCCAGAGGACCTGAGTGTGCAGAGCAGATTGTATGGGAGAAGGCAATCCTGCAGGTAAGCTGGACCCAAACCATGTAGGGCTTTAAAGGTAATAACACTTTATACTTCACCCAGAAACTAATCGGCAGCCAGTGAAGTGATTTTAAAGTTGGTGTAATATGGTCACCCCTAGGTGTACTGGTGACCAACCTGGCTGCCATATTTTGAACTAGTTGAAGTTTCTGGACTAGGCACTAAGGTAGCCCTATGTACACTGCATTGCAGAAGTCGAGTTTTGAAGTTACCAGTGCGTGCACTACCGTCTTTAGGTCTTCCAACTCTAGGAAGGGGCGAAGCTGGTGTATCAGCCGAAGCTGATAGTAGGCACTCCTGGCCATCGCATCTATCTGGGCTGTCATTTGGAGTAATGGATCCAGAAGCACTCCCACTTAAATGTTCTCTTAAATGTAAAACCTGCTTGAGTTCAATGCAAGTATATAAGCACGTTCTTGATTGAGTTAGTGTGAAATTGTATACATGCCTGCTTGTATACAATTTCTGCCTAACCCAATGAAGAACTTGTTTATCTTCATGCACAAAATCAGTATCAAAGGTGCAATGTCTTGCAAACATGTTCTCTGAAAGCCTAATTGAACTTAAGAGTATATAATGTTTTTGGTGCATTGGAAAACAATTTAATTCACTGGAAATATTTCTACTTTAAGTTTTTCTTCACTTCATTTTTTCCCCAGTGACCAGGTTAAGCAGAAATCTGTCTAAAGATGTAACAAAGTTGAACAAGTTTTTTTTTTAAAAAAAAAAAGATCAATAATTAGACCTACTAGGGCATAACACTGTTTATATAAGACTAAGTGCAGAGTCCTTACCTCTGCATTTTCTCTATGACCTTAAAGAACAGAGGCTTGTCTCTTGCCTCAGTCCAGATAGACTGTATGTTAAGAAGACATCCCAATGCATAAAACTTACAATTAAACATTTTTAAAAGGTGTCCCAAGAAATCCTATAACAGTTTATTATTAAAAAAAAGTGTGAAAGCTGAAAAATCACTACAGGGGCCAGAATAAATCTAGATTATTATATGTAGCAAAGTGCAAACTGGAGACTTCAACGAAATATCAAGACATTCACTGACAGGTTTCTAGGATCAAAGGCCTAACTCCATGACACACATACATTTCCTGGATTTTAAATGGTAATGTATACATAAATATACAAATTTAGAATTACTTCTACTAGCTGATACATCTGGATAGACCCATTAATCCAATACTTAATTTGTGCAGGTACTATTTCATAAGAGAATTACTTTAAGTATGGCAATTGCTGTTCAGGGCCACAGAGATACTGAGGAGAGTTCAACGTGTGCCGATAAAATCCCAGGAGAAACCACTAACCAACTTGATCTAGGATAACTAGCTAAATACATGAAATATGTAGTATGTTCCTCTGTTTACCCCATACTTTTAACAGAGTGATAAAAAGCTGCAATAATTAGCACAAATCCATGTTCTGGTTTTCAGAGCAATATGGGCAAATTCTAAAATTAAGAATTTTAAGATGTTGTGATTGTTATTTTAATATTGTTTTGGTTTTATATGCTCTTTTAATATATATTTTTGTATTTGATTTATATTGTATTATTGTATTTAATGTTGTTCCCCACCTCGATCCAGAGGGAGCAGCAGGTAAGAAATAAATTCATTATATTATTTATTTATTGTTGTTATTATTATTATTATTATTATTATTAAATGGTCCCAGTGAATTTAATTGCTCACATCAAAGAGTGTATCCAGAACATCTCAATAGCGTTAAGAAGCATGCTATATTATATTACTAGGAATGTAGCAGTGGCAAATATTTTGAGTGATTCTAGTGGTGCCGAATATTTTGAGTAGTTCCCTATGAAATAGAATGGATTGCTTTATTGCTAACACTTGACTTTAAAACCCCTAGATTACATTTGTGATAAGGGGATGAGCTACTCTGCTAGTATTCAGAACTAGTCTTTGGATAATATGTGGAAAGTAGCTCAGGTCAGAATTCAAGGTATAAGGATGCATTTAACTTGAAAAAAAGTTATTCTTTCACAAAGAAAATGTTAAATCAAGAAGATTGAATCATACAACAGCTGTGATCAATGTATTTTTAAAGGAAAAGAACAGTGGAAAACTGTTTTTAAGAGACCTTAAAAATTATTTCTACCCAGATTAATTCATTCATCCCTATGCACATTCCCATTCCCTCCCCTCTCTCTCCCATTCACGTAACTTTATTTATTTAAAAGCCATTCTTTATATCTAATTACATCGAGCCAAACATAAGGGCAGAAATTAAGACATATCAAAGCAAAGGTATGTCTATTGTAGACATATAGACACTCTATTGTATTTTCTGTCCTTTTAACGTAGTTCACTCTAATTTTAATGCTTTTAGGAATATGAAGAAATTTTAGATCTGCATAGGTATGTGAAGCTATCTAGAAGATGAAGT
Organism: Elgaria multicarinata webbii; assembly: GCF_023053635.1. Taxonomy (NCBI): domain Eukaryota; kingdom Metazoa; phylum Chordata; class Lepidosauria; order Squamata; family Anguidae; genus Elgaria; species Elgaria multicarinata. The sequence continues at coordinate 84,893,813 of NC_086175.1, forward strand.
GCTAAACATGAGATAATTATATTTTGTGGGATTTTCTATCTGAATCTAAAGCGGATAGTGTTTGAACCCCACTGCAGGATTGCCTAATTTTCACCTCTCTCTCATTACACGTAATGCAGGAGAGAAAACAAGAGTTTCTTTGTTTGTGTACATTAGCTCAAAGCTGTAAAAGCCATTCAGTGGAACTTTACTATGTTTTCACCCTTTCCTTGCTTGTAACAACATTTCTAGTCTTTAAAATTACATGGGGTGCAGCCAGACTAAGGTAATCACCCTTCACTCTTGATTCATGGAGCCTGAAGAAACAGATTTCTTTGTATTACTCATGCAGCTAAGAGGCAGTTTCCCCATTTATTACTTATTTCTTCCCCCTCCAAAATACCAACCAAAAAAGGGGGGACCAGTAAATTAAAAATACCATATTACAACAACTGAAATGTGAACATGCACTTTCTTTTAGATAAAATTCCTGTTTTCCTAGGTAGACAGTTTTCCTCAGAAACATCTTGCTACATAGATATAAAACTACAGCATATCACTTTCAGTGGAGAATCCCATTAATAAATAAAGGTATGCATCTAAATAAGAAATATGCATTTATTAATAGGTAATGGGGAAGTATCAGCTCAATATATGTAACTTGAATTTTGCACAAAACATGGAAAGGAACCTTAGCACATTTCAAGCTAGGCTCTTTTCATAGAATCATAGAATAGTAGAGTTGGAAGGGGCCTATAAGACCATCAAGTCCAACCCCCTGCTTAATGCATGGAATCCACCTTAAAGCATCCCTGAGAGATGGCTGCCCAGCTGCCTCTTGAATGCCTCTAGTGTGGAAGGGCCCACGACCTCCCTAGGTAACTGGTTCCACTGTCGTACTGCTCTAATAGTCAGGAAGTTTTTTCCTGATGTCCAGCTGGAATCTGGCTTCCTGTAACTTGATCCCATTATTCTGGGACGATCGAGAAGAGATCCTGTCCCTCCTCTGTGTGACAACCGTTCAAGTATTTGAAGAGAGCTATCATGTCTCCCCTCAAGGCCCAGTTCTTTCAGTCTCTCCCTGACCATCCTCGTTGCCCTCCTCTGAATCCCCTCCAGCTTGTCTGCATCCTTATTGAAGTGTAGTGCCCAGAACTGGACACAATACGCAAGATGAGGCCTAACCTGTGCCAAATAGAGGGGAACAAGTACTTCATGCAATTTGGAAGCTATACTTCTATTAATGCAGCCCAGAATAACATTTGTGGGGTTTTTTGTAGCCACATCACACTGTTGGCTCATTTTCAGCTTGTGATCTACAACAATTCCAAGATCCTTCTCACTTGTATTATTGCTGAGCCAAGTATCCCCCATCTTGTAACTTGGCATTTATCCCTATTAAATTTCATTCTGTTGTTTTCAGCCCAGCACTCCAGCCTATCAAGATCACTTTGAGTTTGCTTCTGTCTTCTAAGGTATTAGCTATCCCACCCAATCTGCAAATTTGATAAGTATTCCCTGCACCTCCTCATCCAAGTCATTAATAAAAATGTTGAAGAGTACTGGGCCCAAGACTGAGCCCTGCGGTACCCTACTTGTTATCTCCCCACAGTTTGAGAAGGTACTACTGATTAGCACTCTTTGAGTCCGATTCTGTAGCCAACTGTGGATCCACCTAATAGTTGTTTCTTCCAGCCCACTTTTAACTAGATTGCTGATCAGAATGTCATGTGGTACTTTGTTAAAAGCTTTGCTGAAGTCAAGATATATTAGGTCCACAGCATTCCCACAGTCCTCAAGGGAGGTTACCCAATCAAATAATGAGATCAGATTAGTCTGGCAGGATTTGTTCTTGACAAATCCATGCTGGCTTCTTGTAATCACTGCAGACAGCACTCATCCCACTCCTACTCACACTTATGGGATTGTTTAAAAAGAGGCAACAATTAGTACAATAATGTTTGCAGGCAGAAAAACAAAAAGTGGAAAATTGGAACAACTGTTAGCAGTACAAGCTTAGTTGCCTGTTCAGAGGCTGAGTTTGCAATCCTATAGTCACTTTCCTACTGAACTCCATAGGACTTACTTCTGAGAAAACATGGCTAGGATTGTGGATTATGCAAGTAGTAACTTTATGCAGTAACATGCTATATCTTTCTCAAATACTCTTACTAAAAATGGAATACTAATTGCCGCACAAAACCATCCAGAAAAGGATATTTCGCACGTATACCAATAGGCACTCTTGGATAAAACAGGGACCATTGCAGTCTAGTTCAGGCCTGGTTTTGGCACAAAAACTGCTTGGTTGCTTTATGACAGGAGATAAATAGGATGACCATGCTTGTTCTCTCGGACCTCTTAACAGTTTTCAATACTACCAACCATGGTATCCTTCTACACCGGCTGTCTGGATTTGGGATCAGGGAATTGTATTTCAGAAGTTCAGGTCTGACTTGGAAAGTACGAGTCAGGCTGTGGTATTGATGACACAAAATTGGGTGGGATAGTTAATACCCTGGAAGACAGAAACAAACTTCAAAGTGATCTTGATAGGCTGGAGTGCTGGGGCTGAAAACAGAATGAAATTTAATAGGGATAAATGCCAAGTTCTACATTTAGGAAATAGAAACCAAAGGCACAGTTACAAGAAGGGGGATACTTGGCTCAGCAATACTACAAACGAAAAGGATCTTGGAATTGTTGTCGATCGCAAGCTGAATATGAGCCAACAGTGCGATATGGCTGCAAGAAAGGCAAATGCTATTTTGGGCTGCATTAATAGAAGTATAGCTTCCAAATCTGGTTGTTGTTGTTGTTGTTATTATTATTATTTGTATCCCGCCTTTTGCCCAATGCTGGGCCTCAAGGCGGCCTTACAAAGTTTAAAATATACATGGGGGGGGGGAACAAAACCATAAACAATTAAAAATACACAACAAAATTATAAGACATTAACATAGATGGAGGGCTAGATTATTCTCCAAAGGCCTGCTTGAACAAAAAAGTTTTAGCCTGCTTCCGAAAGCCCATCAAGGAGGGAGCCAGCCTAGCTTCCCCGGGAAGAGAGTTCCAGAGCACCGGAGCAGCCACCGAGAAGGCCCTCTCCCATGTTCCCACCAAGCGCGCCTGTGAAGAAGGTGGGACTGAAAGAAGCGCTTCTCCAGAAGATCTCAAAGCACGGGCAGGCTCATAAGGGAGAATATGTTCTTTCAAATAACCTGGACCCGAGCCATGTAGAGCTTTATAGGTCATAACCAGCACTTTGAATTGTGCCCGGAAACAGACTGGAAGCCAGTGGAGCTGTTTTAACAGGGGAGTTGTGTGCTCCCCGTAACCAGCCCCGGTCAACAATCTGGCTGCAGCTCTTTGAACCAGCTGGATTTTCTGAACACTCTTCAAAGGCAGCCCCACGTAGAGCGCGTTACAGTAATCCAATCGGGATGTAACTAAGGCATGTGTCACCGTGGCCAGGTCCGACATCTCTAGGAACGGGCGCAGCTGGCGCACTAGCTTTAACTGTGCAAATGAACTCCTGGCCACCGCTGAAACCTGGGCATCCAGGCTCAGGGCTGAATCCAGAAGTACACCCAAGCTGCGGACCTGCGTCTTCAGGGGGGGTGTAACCCCATCCAACCCAAGCTGAATCCCTATTCCCTGATCTGCCTTTCGACTGACCAGAGCACCTCTGTCTTATCTGGATTAAGCTTCAATTTGTTCGCCCTCATCCAATCCATTACTGCCAACAAACACTGGTTTAGCACAGAAACTGCTTCCTTGGAATTGGGTGGAAAGGAGTAGTAGAGTTGTGTGTCATTAGCGTACTGGTGGCACCGCACCCCACAACTCCGGACAACCTCTCCCAACGGTTTCATGTATATGTTAAATAGCATGGGGGACAAAACAGAGCCCTGAGGGACTCCACAGGTCAATGGTCAAGGAGTCGAACAGGAGTCTCCCAGTACCACCTTCTGGGTCCGTCCATCCAGGAAGGAATGGAGCCACTGTAAAACAGTGCCTCCAAGACCCATCCCAGCAAGGCGGCCCAGAAGGATACCATGGTCGATGGTATCGAACGCCGCTGAGAGGTCCAGCAGAACCAGCAGGGCCACACTCCCCCTGTCCAGTTCCCGGCAAAGATCATCCACTAAGGCGACCAAAGCTGTTTCTGTCCCATAACCAGGCCTGAAGCCAGACTGAAATGGTTCCTCTCTATTCGGCCCTAGTTAGGCCTCATCTAGAGTATTGCGTCCAGTTCTGGGCTCCACAATTCAAGAACGATGCAGACAAGCTGGAGCATGTTCAGAGGAGGGCAACCAGGATGATCAGGGGTCTGGAAACAAAGCCCTATGAAGAGAGACTGAAAGAACTGGGCATGTTTAGCCTGGAGAAGAGAAGATTGAGGGGAGACATGATAGCACTCTTCAAATACTTAAAAGGTTGTCACACAGAGGAGGGCCAGGATCTCTTCTCAATCCTCCCAGAGTGCAGGACACAGAATAACAGGCTCAAGTTAAAGGAAGCCAGATTCCAGCTGGACATCAGGAAAAACTTCCTGACTGTTAGAGCAGTACGACAATGGAATCAGTTGCCTGGTGAGGTTGTGGGCTCTCCCACACTAGAGGCATTCAAGAGGCAGCTGGACAACCATCTGTCAGGGATGCTTTAAGGTGGATTCCTGCATTAAGCACAGGGTTGGACTCGATGGCCTTGTAGGCCCCTTACAACTCTGCTATTCTATGATTCTATGATGCTACACGTTCCCATTGTTTTTAAGAACAACATAAAACCACTGAGTGAGATCATCTGGGGATTGGGAGTGAGGTATCATCACTACGCTAATGATGCTCTATTGCTCTTTTTCATCAAATTCAGGTGAAGCAGCAGACATGTTCAGCCGCTTCTTGTAATGAGTAATAAACTGGATAAGAGCCAATAAAGTGAAGTCAAATCCAAACGTAGTAGTATTGGCAAGTGGTTCATGTGACTGTATAGGGCACGGGGATGGGCAACCTCAGGAAGACCAGGGGTCATTTCACTCCCCAGCCTCCCATAGGCTGCATTATGTGAGGCACTCCACACTTTGTAAGGTGCTGGGAGTGGGGAGTTGGTGGTGTACCACCAAACTGCAGAAGCAAACCACTTAATTGTAGTAAACAGGTGAACTTTAGCTTCTTCTGAACTGCCATTTGAAGATGAAGACCTTTCTAATTACCTGGGTGATAGGCTTTGTCTTTATCCAAAAGTGGCACTGCCAAAACTCATTTTTTGTGACCTAGCATTTCACAGGTAGCAGATATGGATTAGAATAATTTTAATACACATCTGCATAGATCCTAAGGAAAATTAAATTAAGGACATTCACAGAAAAGTTCCCAACTTCTCCTCTTCCCTGACCCCCCTCCCCACAAGCCTTTTTTGGAGTGTCATCATCGACAATGTGGGATGGGTCACAGGCAGCTGAAAGAGGGAGAAGGGGACAGGAAACATTCCTTCTGTGAATTGTTTTACATTGTTTTCAGATTCAAGCCACACCCCTCCCCACAATTAGCCCCAACACATATTGTCCCAGAGAACCCCCAGGCCTTCAGAAACTTTTCAATCTGTGAAGGGAGATGCTGGAGGGAGAAGGACCTATAAACTTTCTTTCTGTTAATTTCTCTAGATTAACTTATTTTAGGATCAAAACCATTATGTTGTCCCAAAAATTATTGCACAGCTTTTAGTTTTGTATACCCATTTCAGTTCTGCTGATGCTTCAATGTTTGGTTTTTAGGATGTGTTCAATATCAAACCAAGTATAGTAACTGCTTACATATAGCTTCCCAATGATTCTAGTGTTAGAATTGGCTGGCATATATTCTGCTCAAGCCAGGAAAGTAAACTTAAATAATAATTCCCCTTGAGCCTACACTGAACAAACCCAAGACACCTGCTCCCAGAGGAATCAAGTTCCCCAACAGTTCAGAAGCTGTGTATAAACACCTATCCTGTTTCAAAGCTGTACTTCTTATAGGCTACCATGCTGTTGATTTAATACATATTACAGTAATAAAAGTGGTGGAATAGCATCTCAAACCATGATTGTTAGCCTGTGAAAGCTCCCAGTGTGACCTCAAACACAATCCAAGGTATTGTTTCTTTTTTTTCTGCTTAAGAAAATACTAACCAACCATGACTACTTATTATTATTATTTATTTATATAGCACCATCAATGTACATGGTGCTGTACAGATTATACACAGTAAATAGCAAGACCCTGCCGCATAGGCTTACAATCTAATAAAGTTGCAGTAAACAATAAGGAGGGAAAGAGAGTGCAAACAGGCACAGGGAAGTGTAAACAGGCACCAGGTAGGGTGAAGCTAACAGTATAGAGTCAGAACAAACTCAATATTTAAAAGCTATAGGGAAAAGAAAAGTTTTTAGCTGAGTTTTAAAAGCTGTGATTGAGATGGTAGTTCTCAAGTGTTCTGGAAGAGCGTTCCAGGCGTAAGGGGCAGCAGAAGAAAAAGGACGAAGCCGAGTAAGGGAAGTGGAGGTCCTTGGGCAGGCGAGAAGCATGGCATCAGAGGAGCGGAGAGCACGAGAGGGAATAGTGTGAGATGAGAGAGGAGAGATAGGCAGGAGCTAGACCGTGAAAAGCTTTGAAGGTCAACAGGAGAAGTTTATAGTGGATTCTGGAGTGAATTGGGAGCCAATGAAGAGATTTCAGAAGTGGAGTGACATGGTCAGAGCGGCGGGCCAAGAAGATGATCTTAGCAGCAGAGTGGTGGACAGAGACCAGCGGATTGATGTGAGATGAAGGAAGGCCAGAGAGAAGAAGGTTGTTTAATGATGCTGTATTTTCCAATGCGACTTTTCATATTATGCAAACGATGTGCATTTATTTTAAAGAAATGTATATAAGTAAACAGTCCATGTTAATTGGACTTTAACCGAGAGGTGGAGGCCTAGAAAATCTAATTTTAAGAAGTCAGCTTGTTCATCAAGACTAGGTTGCCTTTGGCCTACATAGAAATTTGCTACTCATAAGTCCCCAAAGACTTCACTAGTAGCAAATTTTACATCTCTGCTCTCCTGGCTCCAAGCTGTTTGCCATGTTGGACAGTAGATTTTAAACTTTTAATTATATAGGTATTTGCTCTACATACCTATGAATCTTGAAATAATACAGAACCGCAGACATTCTACTGGATACATATGAATGCCAGAATATTATATAACTCAAGTCACTGAAACAATTCTTTTTATGATTCTTAGAAAAACATGTTCCCTTATCAAATACATTCCCACTCACAGACAGCTCTATTTTAAAATTTTCTTTATTATAGCTTTTCAAAAGTAGGATGATGAATTACTACTTTAAGGCTTTTCCAGCAGGATATAACAAGTATAACATAGAATACTAGTCATAGCACATGTCTGGGTGGAGTAGAGAAACCTCAGAAATGCTACACACTGAGCCAGAAGTTAGAATCTGTGCCAACATCCTGATCATGTGCCCATCAGATGCATTTTTACAGAGCAAAAGCACATGCCCCATTCAATTCTTTGAAGAGAAGCTGCCTGATTGCTTCTGTGTTTAATTGGCAGCCATAAGAAAACTATCAGGAATCAGGTGTTGAATGCAAGTCAAACTAATCAAGTAGTTAAGCCCATGGAGATGTGATGAAATGGCTAAGTTACAGAAGTTGGCTTGGATACAAGGTGGTAAGAAAAGCTTCTGGGTGGGATGTTTTGTTAAAGTGTGGCAATGACTTCTGAAGCTATGTTCTCTTCTGTAGTAAGACTTGCTCTAGGACTGATTCAGATGATACTAATTGCATAAAGAAGCTTTTAGAGAATCATACATTATTATATATCCAGAAGAGTAGTACATTAGTAACTTTTTCTGAAACTTCAGAAGTGTGGCATGTTCAACTATAGTAAGGCAACCCAGTCATACATGTCCCTTATGGAAATGTAAGTCTTAACAGTTGACCACCATCTGGTGATAGAGGTGAAGTAAATCTCATGTAGCTCACATTTACTGCAGAGGACAAAACAAAACAAAAAAAGTTGCCATCGAATACCAATTAGGATATTTTGGGGATAGCAGAAGCTGAAACACATTTCGGATTATTTTATCTTGTGGTACCCATGAATAGAAACACAACCATTTTGTACAATATTATCGAAAAATACTTTCATTTCACTGTACTTCATTTTATTGGGCAGAGTAAAAATATAGTAAGCAAATAAATGGAAGAGATTAATGTATCCTTATCTTCAATGATCTAAGAACCTATTAATGCCAATCAGATAGTTACATACAATAAAAACAGGAGTATTTAAATGCCAGGTATGTAGAATTTATACTACACTAGTTAGAATATACTAAGGCCAGATCTACACCAAGCAGGATATAACATTTTGAAAACGTTTTGCAAACTGTGTCCTGGGCCTAAACAGTTGTCACTACTGTTATAAACCATTATAAAGCAGTAGTGTAGATCCTGCCTAAATGTGTTAAAATATTAAGCCAACCACCGCAGTTCACTTTTTGAGCATGACTAAGAACACCACAGGACTTCTTTTTAATATGTATATGCAGTATACATTGTCTTCAGATTTAAAGAAAGAAAACAGTCCAGCATTTCTTACATCATGGCCTCATTTACATGTAACACAAAAGTACGATATAGCATAATAAGGGTAAGCTGCAGAGAGTTTCAGAAATTCTGTTGTCAAAACTGGTTAGGTTCATAAACATGGCAATATTTTCAGCTGTACAGTAAACTGAACAATGAAAAAAGGATTTGCAGGATGTAAACTAAGAACCTTTTTATTCTCTCAATATTTTAACACTTAATTTTAACTTAAATTTAAATCTTACTGTTTTAACTCTGTATTTTAATCTTATATCAATTTTGTTGCGTGGTTTTATCCTGGTTGTGCTTTTTATACTGTATTTTGTAATTGTGCTTTTAACCTGTTGGTTGTTTTATTGTGGTTTTAATTTTTGTGACTCGCCCAGAGAGCTTCGGCTATTGGGCGGTATAAAAATGTAATAAATAAATAAATAATCAGTCACTTTTCAAAGTCTATGCTTCCTCCATGGAAATTAACTTGATTATTTATTTTATTACATGCTTATACTGACCAACAGCCTAAGCTCTCTGGGCAGTTTACAACTAAAACCATAAAATCCAGCTTAAAACTTTAAAATCACATAAAACCAGAATAAATTACAGACCAGGGAAGGCTTGTTTAAAAAGATATGTTTTTATTACTCCTGACCACTCAAAGTGCCTTGATTAGTGATGCCATCAGGTATAAAGAACATAGCAACCATGTGCCTGAACATAATCTTAGCAAGGAAATTAGGATGACACTTCTAAATCATTATATTTTCCTGAAATTGAAATATTCTTCAATTATATTTTCTTACTGAGCTGGCAAATACCCTCTGTCCTTACATGAGGTATAGCTACTGCAACTAATTCTGTACACTACTATTAATACATGGGGAATAAATGTCCACATGTGGCAGGAAGGCAGGGGCAGTAACCAGGGTATCAAAGCTACTGCAGCTATTGGGTGTTGGTACACATAATTCTCCAGTAGCTTGTAGAGTTTTGTGGTGGCAGTAAAAAGCCTTGGAACTACCAAAAGCATTAACTATATCCTAGCTCATTTACTCATCTGTGTATACAAATATATATATGAATTTATTTGTCAGTTTACCTATCACTCAGTACTTTAGGTTTAGAAGAATCTATGATTCTATGATTAGAATCTATGATTCTATGAATTTATTTGTCAGTTTACCTATCACTCAGTACTTTAGGTTATAAAGCAAGATAATTCAATTACCTCAGAATGGAGTACAGCCAATGAATAAGAAACTAGTACTATTTCATTCCTATAATTTACATTTTACTGAGATTCTTTTAATCAGAGAAGCATGTTGCATATTAATATAATTAGACTGTTGCTTTTAATCTGGCAACTTCAAGTCTTTCCAATAAATGTGAAGCTTTTGTCACTGTTGTATGGGAGTCACAAGGTAGTCACACTGCAGTTCTTTGTCACTGGGCAGTTATGATTCTTCCCTCAGATACATTATCCACTGCTATTGAAACTGTTGCATGGAATGTGGTTGCATCCATGTCAAAAGGCCTCACTATGGAGTGTATGTGGCATTTCTCATAATACTAGAAACCGGGGTCATCCCATGAAGCAGATTGGTGGGGGATTCAGGACAGATAGAAAATACTTGTTTACACAGTGTATAGTCAAACTATGGAATTATCTACCATACGATGTAGTGATGACCAATTTCTATTAGACAAATCCATGGAGGATAAGGCTATCAATAGCTACTAGGCCTAATGGCTATATTTTATTTATTTAAAACATTTCTTGGTAGAAGGCCTCCCAAAGCAGCTTACAGCAATACATAAAATCAAAACATTAAAAGCAGCAAAAACATAAACACAATAAAGTAGCAATAAAAGCAACATTAAAAGGCGACAACAACAACAATGGCTATAACAGCAGCCATATCAAGAGAAGGCCACAGTAAAAGAATACATTTTCAAGGCCTTCTTGAAAGCCTGCAATGAAGGAGTGCAGTGGACCTCTGATAATAACCTATTCCAAAGCTGTGGGGACATTCCGGGCGAAGTACAAAGTGTTGGTTATTACCTTTAAAGCCCTACATGGTTTGGGTCCAGGCTACCTGCGGGATCGCCTTCTCCTGTACAATCCGTCTCACACACTCAGGTCCTCTGGGAGGAATCTACTTCAGCTAGAACAAACTAGATTAACAACTGTTACCCAGAGGACCTTCTCTTCTGCTGCTCCCAGACTGTGGAATGGCCTGCCGAAGGAAATTTGTCAACTTGACGGTCGTTTAGAATTTAAAAACAGCAGGCCTATCCAGTGAAATTTTAGAATGTTTTAAAGATGTTTTAATGTTTTAAAGATGTTTTAATCATGTATGGTATGTTTTAAAGCAGTTTTTAATGTGTATTTTATATCATCTTTTTATACTGTTTGTTTTATACTTTGAATGGTTTTAGTTTTTGTGAACCGCCCAGGGAGCTTTGGCTGTTGGGCGATATAAAAATGCAAATAATAATAATAATAATAATAATAATAGCAGAGAAAGCTACCTCCAGTATCAGAGGCAACATGCTTACGTACACGAGTTGCAGTGAACCATGACCAGGAGGGTGCTATTGCATTCACGTCCTACTTGAGAGTTTCCCAGAAGCAGATGGTTAGTTTACTGAGTGAACAGAAAGCTGCACGAGTTGGATCTTTCTATGTTCTTATGACAACTCTCTCCAGTGAAAGTCCTTCCCCTCCATGCCTAATTATCTGGTGACCCTTTTTACTCCCTTAATGATATGCACTCCCATGCTATACCGTCTAGTACCCATCCACTCATGTTTTTTTAAAAATACAGAATTAGCAAGTAACACAGTAATCATCTCCCTCCTGACACTAGTTTTGTTTTAGATTTCTCCATTTGGAAACTAAAGTATCCTTCCTTACCAGCTTGAGTTGAGAAGGTCTTAAAGTCATCCCTTCCAAACCCTACAATGGCTTGAAGTCACACAATTTACAGATACCAATCATTGTTAACCACATGGGTCATCTTTACTGCCAGGACAGAATCAAGATGAATTAATCCCTCCTGACGCTACATTTTTATAGTTCTTCAGTAACTCAGTTATCATCAGGTTGAGGCTGATTTATACCTTCCAGCATTAATAGTTGGCAGCTTGTCTAGACATCTGCCAAGGGACTGCCAGTTTAACAGGGCAGCATGTAGATCAACCACTTGCCTGATGGCAGAACAAGAGCATGTTCAGATTAGATAGCACTTGCCGCAAGGGAAGGATTCTGGGCAAGTATGAATGTCCCTCTGTCCCCTTGACACCAGACACTAGAGTGCACTTTGCACCTGGCAAATATGAAGTGAAATTCAGCGTGAACGGCACCTTACATTTATGCTATTCAGCTTAGAGCAGCTGTGGTCCTTTTGTAGCAGCTTTCCAAATGAGAGGGGAAAAGATATTGGCAAAACGGTTTGGGTATACTTCCACTTCCTCTGTGTGTTAATGCACACACCCTCTCATCACTGTCTCTACTGATAGTATCTGATATTTTTAACATTATAGATTATGCAATCATTGCCACTTGTAAATAGTTAAATTCATGTTTACCATGTTGTTTCCTTTAACTACAATATCTAATTCTGAATACTGAATGTACAGTTTTGCTTGGGATTTAACAATAATGCCTCAAAATTCTAACAAGAAGGAAATGTTGTTCAACATTTTGGGGAGTACAACCAAGACATTAGTGAAGAACACTTCACAGGAGATAAGCCACCTTGAAACTTGAAGACTATTCTCAGTGGTGGCCTCATTTCATCCACAACTCCTGTAGTGGCCTGGATTACAGATTTCTGCATTACAGTAAAAGCTTTAAGGGGGCAATTTATGCTGATTACTAAAAGATAGAACATTTGAACTTGTTGTGATCTATTATGTATTTGTGAAATAATGCCATTATGCATATATAAATCAATAATAATAATAATAATAATAATAATAATAATAATAATAATAATTTCCTACCTGATTCTCCCTCTGGATCCAGGTGGGGAACAACATTAAATACAATATAATACATAATACAAGACACCTTTTGCCATGTTTTAAGACACCTTAGAAAAATTCCCAATATGTAGTTACAATATGGATCCAGTATTTCCTTCCACCACTGGGAACTCTACTTGAGCCAAGGGGAGCAGGCAGGCAGTGGAGTAGCAATCTTTGCCAATTCCTCCTTCCACCTGTAGCCCCCTGGTTGAATCAGAAATAATATATCCTTTTCCATTAGCCAGTTCGGTATTCATCAATATGACTGTATCATCTACAGAATGGAGTAAAAGTCTAGAGAATTTGTGAGTCCATGGGTGTTTGTGGACTTCACAGCTTACATTTGAGTAAAACACTTTCCCCTGCCCCCACAAAAGGGAATTAATGCTACTTGTACTTTGAGGTATCAAAAGCTTTCAAAACTTCTGAGGAAAACTGCTGTGTTTTCAGTCTATTTTTCTCTTAGTTCTTACAAACTCAAGAGCAACAAAGTCAATATATATCAGCTTTGTAAAGTAGCCCATAAAAGTTACCACTCCACTTTTCTTTTTATTAGCCCATTTGCCAGGAGATGCCAATGTTAGTTATGTGTGGCCTAAATTTTAGAGTTGTATATTTTAGGCCCTGAAATAATCAAATTCTACAAAGCTTCTCTTGTTACTAGAGAGGATTCTTACTTGCCACATGCTGACAGATGAGTGGTTATTTTATATATACTTACATACACAGACAAAAGGACCAATGTGTACACAGAAAAGAAAGGAAGGTGGTAGGAGCTCCATTTTGGTTGAGTTGGGTAACAACAGGGCACTCACAAAGATGGAACAGCCCTTGGAGACACACTGCTTCCCAGCATTATTAATGTGAGAGCTTTGAGCTCCTGCAGAGCTGTGAGCTCCTAACGTCAATATCTTGACCTTAGTGATGCCTATAAGACATTGTAGCACATCCATGCCATTCTCTCTGAGCTTCTCATGGGCCCTGTTCAGAAGACTCCTTAAACCACAGCTTGTTGCCTTATTCACTGTGGTTAAACCCTTGGTTTAAGATGTCTTTTGAACAGGGCCATAGGGAGGGAGTTAAAAACAACAAGACATGGTTTCACAGTCTAAGTTGATGCAGGTATGCCATGTTTCTTCAATCAAGTTGTGCCCTATTTAATCCTATCTGTTGGAGTCTGTCTCTATGACTTCCCTCAGCAAATGCCTGTGGTTGAACTGGCAGGCTATGTAAGAACCTGGAAAGGAGATTTACTGAGCAGCATAATCTAGAACATGACTCCTTTCCAACTGGTGCCGATAGCAAACATTAAATCGCGAGTGGAGAAGTATGGAATAAAGATAGACACCAGCGGTTGGGATAAACTAGGGCGTCTTTATTTAAATAAGGGAACTTCACCTCTCCCTGGATCTGCATGTGAAAGTGTGGGAATCTATTAGATCCTTTCTTCAGGCACCTAGCCTGCCATTATGGGCAAGCCACTTTCCAAAGCCAAGAGTCGGGTAAACCTGGACCCTCTCTTATGTGACACTTTGAAAGTGTGGGGAGACTGCCCTGTGTCATCCCCGCCCAGTGCTGCACAGCTCTGAATAGGTGAGGCAGGAAGATCCCCAAAGGCAAACCATATCCTGACATGAGAGCTGCACAGACCCCAAGGAGCAGGTCCTCTGGATTTGCCAATCAGCAAAAGGTGCCAGAGCACTCACCCTCCCTATTGTAATATTGTGCAAATTCCTGCACGCTCCACCACAGGAGGGTACCAAGCTTCTGCTTCGATGCCCTACCCCCACTAGCCCAGGGAAAATCCCCAAAGAGGCTGAGCTTCAGCAGGGCAGGCCTTTATAGGCTCTCCCCACCCACACCTCATGCTGCCCATGTGCACCTTGTGAATGCAGGGTCTTTCTTCCCCTCCTCCCCACTCACAAAAGCCACCCTTGTCCAAGCCATTCCAACTGGGTGGGAAGCGGGTCTGGCTTCCAATCTTACATTTCCTTATTTGTTTTTAATAAAACATGGGCAAAGAAAAGGGCAGGAGAGGTTCAGAGGCACCCAACATTTATCATAACAAAACATGCATATTGCTTATAACTTTGCAGAGCTCCAGAAACCAAACCAAAGTTATAGATTGTGCACTAACAGACTATTTGCATGTGATGAAGACATGTACTTTAAGACGGGGAGAAATCTAAGTAGTGGTAGTTAAAGAAATGCATTAGTGTTAAAACGAACAAGCTATCATTTTATATGAACATCCATTTATACTTGATACGGACCTTTGTTACTACATAACTGCCACTGGATTATGTGTCTTGATAGCATTTGTAATGCTCCATTTAAAGCATCAGATTAAATCATAATCATTAGATTATGAACTATTTGGCAGCAGTTTGAGCGCAGTCCCTATTTGCAAGTGTGTGTGTAATTTGCAGTGGAAGGGTATATGGAATATATTTAATCCCTTAGGCTGTGAGCCAGCAAAAGCCATCCATTTTACAGAAATGTCTCTGGTCAAAGATTACTAGTTATATAGCCTAAAGGCCACATTATAAAAGACTACTTTTTTCTATACGGCAATCAGTAAAAAAACCACATGTACCCTATAAAGCACAGAAAAAGTACACATACATTTTGCTACATGTACACAGAATAGAAACCTGCTGTTGATTCTGATTGTCCATTGCCCACACACATGGAAGAGACACATATGCTCTTGTCATGTAAAATTATATACATTTAGTTTTCTATACAGAAGTAATATCTGTGTAGGAAAATAGCTTTCTGCAAAGTTGCCCTTAAGGTAGACCCACACAACCTCTGTCTCTCTATTCAATGTGATGCTTTTAAAATTGGGCTCAGAATAAGATTTCCATGGTGCACAGATCTGGGAACAGGTGTTGGGATCCCCTGCTAGCAAGCCCAGCTTTTGAGATTTATTGGGTGTGTGGTAAGGAGCCCAGCAGGTGTAGGAAGCTTAATCAAAATGACGTGAATTTCACAGTGCAGTTGCAAAAATTGAAACAGAGCAGAGAAAGCAGATGTACAAGCTGACCAAAACTATTCAACATATTGTCCAGAAAATGAAGAATTATATAGTCTATTATTCCCAAAGTTACTCTAGTGAACACATTTTATATACCACCACTCCTGGCAAGACTGAGTTTTCCATGCTCAAAGTACTTCTCTCTAAATATTACCTTGAAAATCAAATAGAAAGTTATAGTAAGGATTGTGTAAACAATCCACTTCTCAGAGTTCTAGTCACAGAAAAAACAACGCTATGTTCATCCTGTTAAGAGACATAACAAAAAGTACACAAATCCAGAGTGGGTAGAAGGAGTATCTTTTGATCTCTGCATGCAACAACTTTTTGTATGAGTAAGTAATTCCTAGTCAATAAAAAAGCCAAATATTTAAAACTGGTGTTCTTTGAAGATGGACTTGAATATAGTTAAGCAGAACAATTATTATGCAATATAACATATGGGGAACATTAATTATGTATATATATATTTCTACTTCCATTGTTGAATGCTTTAACATTTATGCAACATTACTTAGATCAATTAATCCAAAATGACTGCCACTCTAGTCACAGTCACCCACATAGATGAGAATAAATATTCCATAAAGTAAGAATGTTAACAAACCACCCTATTTGGAAGTATAAAAAAGTAGCTGAAATGTTTTACAACGTAATCCTATTCATCTTTATCCAGAATTAAGTCCACTGTGCTAAGTGGGGTTCATTACAGTCTTAATAACATTATTTTTAAAAAATGAACCCATAAAGCACACTTACTTTGGAGTAAGTAAAACAAATTCTGTGGCATTCACTTCTGAGTAAACTTGCATACGACCACACTATCAGTTAAAGATTTTTATATATATATAAAGGCATTCATTTAGAGTAAAACTGTTGTCTTCAACTTTTTCAGACTAGACAGAAACAACTTTAATCCCAATCTACAATATGGGTTCCCACTTTTTTCTTTTTACACTACATGTTTTTTCTATTTCTCTTCCCCACCCAACCCATTTCTACATATTTTTCTTCATGCTCTCCCCCATATTTCTGTTTTCACCGTCCCCCCCCATTTACATAGCTATTCAACATGGAGAACAGGCTAAGAATTTTCTCTCAAACATGTGGTACCATTTCACTTTATTAATCCACAAGTGTGCAATCCTAGGCATACTTACTTGAGAGTAAGCCCCATGGAACCCAATGGCACTTACTTCCGAGTATACATGTATAGATTACTCTAAGTGAATTTCTAAAACAGAATAGGAGTACCAACTTTGCCTTCTAATGATTAGAACTGCCAATATAAAATATTTTTTCAGGATCGTATCAACGCTTTAGAAAAGGAGGAGGGTGGGGTTGAGCCTCTCTGATTAAATTTGCCTCTTTAAAAAGAAGGAGGAGAGAAGAAAGCAATACTCTTACAGTATGCTAGGTAGAAATATATATCACATGTAAACATGAGGAAAAAAGTCTACTGAAACATAAAGCTCATGATTCAAGAAATTAGAACTTTACCACCCAAGTCCACTGCTGTGCCGACATTTTTACTATACAAGA
Organism: Elgaria multicarinata webbii; assembly: GCF_023053635.1. Lineage (NCBI taxonomy): Eukaryota > Metazoa > Chordata > Lepidosauria > Squamata > Anguidae > Elgaria > Elgaria multicarinata. The sequence goes on from NC_086175.1 coordinate 84,911,037, forward strand.
AACTGATCCTGGGTAACTTAAAGGTGGGTTGATTTCACCCAGATGAAAATAAGAAAATTTAGGAATATTCAAAGTGTTGCTGAATAACAGTAAATAATACTTAGTATTTGCATATAGAATTTTAAGTATTTAAAGTGTTACATATATTACCTCAGGAAACCTCCCAACAGGTAGGCCAGAATTATTCTCATATAGGCCATTGAGTTTGTGGATGAACTGAGTCTTGAATTAGATACTTACTAGCTCACACTCTTAGTTACTATACTAGGCCTTGGTGTAATTAGCCATCCCTAACAGAAGTAGAAATTTTGAAGTAAGGCAATGGAGGATACCCAAAACAAATTAAACCATTCCCAAATTGAACTACTACAACAACGCTATAACCTATAAACTTATATATCTCCAATAGATGATGCAAACTATTTCCCCCCTAAATCAGACATTGTTAAAAATTGTAAAAAGCATTACGAAAAACTAACAAAAGCAACAGGAACAATTAAGAATAGTTGTACCAGTCATACAAATTTGAATTGGCAGGACAGTAGCAAGTCATGCTCTTTTGTATAAGAGCTTACAGACCTTTGCTGAATGAAATACAATACTTAAACAACAATGTTAATTGTAAAATGTCAAGATGCTGACAAAGGCAAATGCTGTTAAATTGTCCTTGTGTTCTTGCCTATCTATTCTGCATAATGCTTCAGTTATTCATTAAATAACCTGTTGTCTTAGATCTCCAGAAATTGAAATTATTTATCTTGGGCTGATGCAACATTATAAATCTACATTAGAACTGACGGGTGACGGGGGGGGGGGGTACATCTCAAAATCTTATATTGGGACAGACAGAGAGACAAAGTAATTCAAAATCCATGTAGAGTTTTCGTGATTTTCAAAACATTTCCATGATCAAGATACTCCCAGGTAAGTGGGTGTAGTATTGCATCTTAAATGAAGATCTGCATAGATCTGGTGAAAATAGACATTTACAGGTTTGCACTATAAACATGTTGTGTGCTTTTCTCCACAGGCATTATTACTGAATACTTCTTTGAACAAAGACTGCATCACAATTAGCCCAAGGATTATTATTATTATTTACCTTAAGATAAATGAAGCTCAAAGTGAAAAGTGGAGCAACACTCAACTATTCCAACCTATTCCTCAAATAGACTACACTGGAAATAGACTACAACATAGACTACTGCAAACTTCTAAGTTAGCACAGGGTGAGGGAAAAACATTTTATAAACGAACAGTAATCTTATTTATTTATCGTACTTATTTATTTATTACATTTTTATACCGCCCAATAGCCGAAGCTCTCTGGGCAGTTCACAAAAAACCTACAGAATACGTATGCATTTTAAAGCAAATGAAGTAGAATGCAGGAAAAACAACAAAGAATCCCATTGCACCTTAATGAATCATGCATGTATCTGGAAGGAGCTGGAAAGTTTTTAGAAATAAAGTCTCCAATTAAGTTTTAGATGCCCACGATAAAACTTCCCAACACTAATAAACCCTGCTCAAACAGTGACTAAGGACCGCTAATCCCCTTATCTCATCAATAATCTCTCCTTCCTCCATTTATCACACTTGACACTGTATTTTACATATGAGAATAAACTTTAACAGAGGAAAGCAAATAGAAAACCACCACAATGGAACCTTTTGGGTTTGGGCTATAAACTGAAGTTGGCACAAGTGGGTTAGTAGAAGAGGCAAGAGAGACTGTTTCCTCCCAATGATTGTGATTTGCATCCAACTTGTGGTAAAGAGCACTCCATGAAATAATGGAAACTCCTTGAGTTGGTGACATGACTCAGGAATTAAAGGAAAAACAGACAGAGGGTTTCAGGTTTAACCCAGTCACCTGTCCTACTCCCCCAGAGCAAGCCAGCTGCCCTTCTGCAAAGTAACCCCTATTCCGTGGGTTATTTCCCATTCAGCACATGGGAAGTAGCTCATTTTCCTCTCCAGACTGTTCTCATGTCACCTCTGATCAAGGGAATAGGTTTCATGGGACTGTAACAATTTTTTGCGGTCAGACTGAACGATTTAACACATGTGCCAGGCTGCCAGACATAGCCAGAAAATCAAGTTATTTTGTGAGAAATAGTAAGCATATAATTGTTTACAGAGATACCAACTGTTTTAGCTCCACTAAACTGAATATTCAGATACTAGGGCACGTTTTATTCTTTCAAAGTAATTATAGTCTAAGTCTAAAATCCACTTTGTATATTGTATGAAGTCTGCCAGCTGATGGTGGGTTGGAGGACAGGCTGAAACTTGTTAAAGGAAGTTAAGGAAAGCAAGAACCCCTCTAGATGGATGAAGTAGGAATTATTAAAAAATATTTTAAACCAGAAACATATCCGCCTAAGGCTGCAAATCTATGCACAGTGAACTCAGTAAGCTCACTTACTTCTAAATAAACATGCATAATGAATTTGGGCAGTTTATTTAAACTGAAGTTCAGAATATAAAGACTTAGGAACTAGCGAGGATAACTCTGCCCTGATCCTAAACATTCCTTACTTGCAATCCCCTCATTACAATGAGAGCTTACTCAAGGCAAATCAACACAGGAGTAAACTATTCACCTACTTGGGAGTAAACACCAATGATTTCAATTATACTTGCTTCAATATAAATAATCTGAGCACTGGGCCAATACGGTGTCATAAAGGAAGGTGTAGGGGGGGGTGTATATATAATGATCTGATGCTTCTCACCAGCAAATCAATAAACACATACTGAGTAAGCCATGCCTCTAAGTGTCTTCATTATCAAAACTTGTGACTTCCTCACTACCCTAAACTCTCCCTAACTGAATCAAGAACACAACTACTTACATCCTATGGTAGGAAGAAGTTGTTTCCTGCAGTTCCTTTATGATCTGTTTTAATTATAGCTCTCCAATACAT